>NC_069132.1:65814509-66130392 GCF_026914265.1 Mya arenaria | reverse complement strand
AGTCCTGCAATCTGAATCCAGGAGATGCAGCTCTGAATCCAATATTTCAGAAGAATGAAGATGTTAGTCAACTCTGTAGTGCTTGTTTGTGTGTAAATGATTCCAATGAGTGAGATTTATAGCAAATCAGGTGTAAATAAGCATCTTATAGACAATAGTGAAGTGCTGTACTCTGAATTTAATGCCAAATCTAGCCTTCAAAACAGATTCTTAAAGTATTTTTTTTTAAAAATGGGCATAATAATGCTATCTCTGCATTTTCTACATCATGTAGCCACCTCATACATGAAAACACTAGCAGTTGTCATGAATCTTTAAGTTTTGGTGTGTTTTTTGCCATTTCCTTTGTTGCGCCATTTGTCCCGGAAGCCAACAATTTGGCATATAGTGTTGTTTAGACTGTCTATTAACACATTATCACTAAATTTCTTGTGTTAAACTGAACAGTTCTGTTATCTTTGTATATAAGTGGACCAGAAAAGCAAAATTTTTACAAGTTGAGGCATTTCAGTTGGGCTCTATGTCATTTTTTATATAAAACACTAAGCCGATGAAGTGGAAAAACCTTATTTTGCTTAGAAAAAATCTTAAAATAGTAGGCAGGCCAGTTTTGTGGTGCTGTTCTATAGACACCATTAAAAGCTACAAGGAAAACTTTACTTGGTCAAATTATTCCAATGCATAAGGAAATAATGGCTCTTCAAAGGTTTGCGGCTTAACATTTGAGGGAAATGGCTGTTTCTGCTTTTTATGAAAATACCACAGGTGCTAATACTTGTCTCATTCATTTAGTGTTTGATATATCATTGCCAAACTTTCAGTATGTGTTGCATATAGCCTGAAGCTGAACTATAGGAGTTTTGAAGTCTGTTTCTGAAAAAATGTTGCTTAAATAGGCTCAAGACCACAGTTATCTGCCCCCCGTTGACCAAGATCCGGATGTGAATACAGAAACAAAGAGTGCTTGTGTTCAAGTATCAATATTTTATTAAAATTGAATGAAAAAGAAGCAAAAAATGTTCTTTTTGCAGAGAACTTGACTGAATTTGACACTCTATTGCAGAAATTGATAGTTTTCAATGTAAATATTGGAAAAATCATAGCTTGTGCAAGTCTGAAAATTAGTTGTTTGTAGCCGATTGACTTCCTGGCGGAAGGGTTATGTATTTGAACTCAATTTTGACAGTCGGGTCAATGGTCAACATGGTGTTTTCTTGTGATTATATTTTGTGTCTTGAATTGTTCTAGAGATGCCATGTCCTTGTTTTTCAATTGGTGTGTGTATAAAGTCAAAAGCCAGGTTAGTGTCTATATGAAACATATAGTAAAAATAACTGTGGTCTCACGCCACCTTGTTTCGGATGGCTACCAGACAAATCGGCCCCTTACCAAATCGGTCCATAGCTCAAACGGTTACCTTTTCGGCCCCTTACCAAATCGTCCCCATCCCGTAGACGTTTCGGCCCCTGATTACCGAGACGTTTCGGCCCTTATTTTAATTTTATTTTTTTATATCATAATACATTGTTTAAGTAAAAAACATGTAATTTCATTTTAATTTTTTTAATAGACAAAGCTATATACATGCATACAAAGGTATAGATAAAAATAGTTTTAAAGAAAATATCTGTACACTTGAAAACATATTTTTATTTTATTTCTAATTATAAGTAAAAAACATGTAATTTCATTTTTTTTTATTTTAAGAGACAAAGCTATATACATGCAAACAAAGATATAGATAAAAATAGATTTAAAGAAAATATCTGTACACTTGAAAACATGTAAAGATTTATTCACGAGATATTTTTATAAGACGAAATAGAGTTGAAGAAGAAATGTTTAAACTTCATTTTTTTTTTAAATAATCTTTAATATTATACATAACTATGTTGCTAATATTATGTATAATGACATGTCCATTGTCTAACATCAGTCTTCACCAAACACCTATCGCCCACCGTAGATGGCACCAACATTTTTCAGGACTCCTCGCAGGTGACCTTATGCGAATCGTATGAGTCCCACTCATCCATGATCCTGGCGTTGATGTCCCTGTAACGTTTCTCGATATAAGTTATAAATTTTATGAAATTCAGTTATTTATATTCAAATCAGGTAAGGATAAAAAACTATTATTAATCTTATATTGAATACGTATGCAAAACCATCCTGGCTTAAACGGTGTTTTTAGACAGACGGTCTTATGGCGAATTGTCACATTCCACAGAGGTATCAGGCGTTGGAATTGTGACACTTTGTGTTAACCAGCTTATAAATACGTCTACAAGGTTTGTTCCGACTTTCCCAACCGCTAATTCTCACACTTAAAGATTAATACCAATTATCTCTTCGCACCTCAAACAGAATATTATTTCACTTTCTTGATAGTTCAAATGCATTTTAAAAAGAGTAAAACAATATATCCGTACTACGGATATATTGTTTTACTCTTTTTAAAATGCATTTCTTGATAGTTCAAATGCATTTTAAAAAGAGTAAAACAATATATCCGTACTACGGATATATTGTTTTACTCTTTTTAAAATGCATTTGAACTATCAAGTTGTATCTTGTTTGCAATTCATATCTATAAAACAAACATTATTTCCTAATTATGTTTAGATAAAACACTAATTGTCAAAAATAATAATTAATAATTATTCTGGAGCAATAGTATACCACATAGATAACAAATTAATGGTTGAAATGTAAAGGCATTTTTAAAAAACGCAACACGTTTAAAACAAATGGTACCCACTTTTAGAAACGATTTAATATATATACTTACGTTGTTTATATTACTCAAATCTTCTTTAATCAACTCTAAATAACATTAACAAATTAAAGAAAATTATTCATTCACACGTCTTTGAATGTCTTTTTCACACCCACAACACTAACAGTTTGCCTTGCAAAAAAAGAACGCATGGTTCAAAGACAAATGTTCTTTGAAGTCTTTAATGATCAATTAATAATTAACAGTTATAACAAATAAACTTTCTTAGATTTTCTAACATTTTATATTAAAAATCAGGGTTAATAGTTATTTAGATTTTAATTATATTTTTATATCAGTCATATCAATGTTTTTGATGCATATCTGTCTATTTGTAAATTTAAAGATTTTATTTACAACTTATTTACAGATCTCATTGACATTTATAAGACGACCTACAATGTTTTTCTTTATACCCAAGATAAAAAATAAAATAAAATTAAGGGGCCGAAATGTCTCTGTTGAAAATCACTAAGGGGCCGAAACGTCTCGAGTCATTTTAATTAAGGGGACGAAATGGCAGGGCCGAAACGTCTTAGGGGCCGATTTGGTAGTAGGCCGATTTGGTAAGGGGCCGATTTGTCTTGCTCCCTTTCGGATAAATCAAACCCGACAAACCGCCTCTGGGGGCAGTTTGGTCGGTTCGACAAACCGGATTGCGATTTTTCGAATTAAATGGTACAAACCTTTTTTAGATCCAAACTGGTTTTACAAAACAAATGGAAAGTTTCATAAACCAGTTTTAAACCGAACTACGTTTGTTGCAAACAAAAGCGCCCTTAGTAAACAAACCATTCTTATATAGTGGAACAAATTCAATATTTGTTTTATTATACTGTTCCTTTAACTTTATGGAATGTTTTGTAATTTGGTAAGGATGTTTTTAAAATCCTATTTATTTAGTTATTCACTTGTCGCTACGTATAAATAATAAACAGTGTCAGTTAGATACAAAAGTCTAAGATAATAGACGTCCAACATATAACTATGGTTAAAATTTAATTTAATTAACTTAAAAGGTATGATACTATGTTTATTATTCATTTAGAATATAAGATGAACAGTCTGATTAAAATCATATCCTAAATACACTCATGCAGGCACTGAAGATGGAGTACCAGATTGGATGTTTAAGAACATCTCATGGATGGAAGGGTCGTGCTAAAAGGCTGACCAAATGGCTGCCAATATAGATATAGAGGGAAAAGGCTGACCAGGCCAGAAAGGGCTGACCAGAAAAATGAGAATGGATTTTTTTTAATATTTTATTATTTTTTTGTTGTTTTATTTATTTCTGTGTACTATTTAAATTATTATAATTGATATATTATTAATATATTATAAATTATAAGAGCGTTTAGTTGAAGATGAAGATTTAGTTGATGACTTTTCGTAACGTTTTTGTAAGAAAAAGTATCCATTGATTGATTGATTGATTTATTGATTGATTGATTTAATGGTTAAATAAATGGCCTATAAGCCACAATCTATTGCATTGTCTTGTTTTTGGACTGTAGGTACAACGATATTTAGACAATCTTCATTTTTCTACGTTTTTGTAAGAAAAAGTAACCTTCTTCATCCAGGCCACATCACGTGGAGGTGCTCTTGTCATGGCCCATGTGATTGATTGATTGATATATTGATTGATTGATTGATTGATTGATTGATTGATTGAGTGATTGAGTGATTGATTGATTGATTGATTTAATGGTTAAATAAATGAAAGAATGATGGATTGATCACAAGATTGAATGAAGGATCGATCGAGTTACTGAATAAGTAAATGTCTGAGCCTAAGTTGTAATTGTTCAGTCAGTTATCACATTGCACTTGGCCGCCTAAGCATTCTGGCAAATTACATACACAATAGTTTTCAATTTTAATGATTTTTGAATTTTTTCGCCGTCCATTGATTGTCTTGGAGGTGATTGGAAATTCAGACATTTCTTCTTTTTCTAAGCATTCTAATAAATGATCACGCAGTTTTAATGAATTAAATATTAAATCGAAACACGGGTTTTGCCGAAAACAAAAAGATGTTGCATGTGCAATGGCATATAAGCCACAACTTATTGAATTGTCTTGTTTTTTGACTGTAGGTACAACGATATTTAGACAGTCTTCATTTTCCCCATAAATCTGCGATAGTTGAATTTTTAACCCATCCGGATTAATTCTATCATCACGTCGTTCGTTTCCCATGCTGTCGATTAAATAAATTTTATTCTTATGCTCATATGTCATTAAGTTTCACAAATGATCAACTGTATCCTTCTATTATAGCATACATGTATTAACATTACCTTTTAAATATTTTATTTCGGAATTAAACAACATCTACTATCGTTGTTAGTTAGAGTTTCGAAAAAGGCGGACCGTGATAGTCGGTGAATAACATAACAAATACAGGCTGACCGTATTGGTCAGCGATAAGATATTACGCTATGTAAGTGTTCGATAAAAGGCTGACTATGTTGGTCAGCCATAAGAAATACATGTTTCCAATTACATTATGTCATTAAGTTTCACAAATGATCAACTGTATCCTTCTATCATATCATACATGTATTAACATTACCTTTTTAAATATTTTATTTCCGAATTAAACAACATCTACTATCTACTATCCTTGTGAGTAAGAGTTTCGAAAAAGGCGGACCGTGATAGTCAGCGAATAACATAACAAATACAGGCTGACCGTGTTAGTCAGCGATAAGATATTACGCTATGTAAGTGTTCGAAAAAGGCTGACTATGTTGGTCAGCGATAAGAAATACATGTTTCCAATTACATTATGTCATTAAGTTTCACAAATGATCAACTGTATCCTTCTATTATATCATACATGTATTAACATTACCTATTTAAATATTTTATTTCCGAATTAAACAACATCTACTATCTACTATCCTTGTGAGTTAGAGTTTCGAAAAAGGCGGGCCGTGATAGTCAGCGAATAACATAACAAATACAGGCTGACCGTGTTAGTCAGCGATAAGATAAGATTAAATTTCACAATGATCAACTGTATCCTTCTATTGTAACATACATGTATTAAACAACATCCATTAAAATGATATAGATTGCATAAGAGTGGATCTTTTGAAACATTATCATGTAATTTGAACATGATTTAAATAGTCTTTTAGATTCATTAATGAAAAATGTATCATTCACTAATTCAACATTATTTGTACCCAAATCAATACAATTTCATAACAAATACAGTACATCGATTCGACACCCGGGGCGCTAATTGCTCCTCGTGGCAGTTTTATTGTGACTTAGTGACAATTTCTCGCTTGATTGATCATAATGGAAAGGATTGTAGTAGTTATAATTCGTTCATGATCAGTTTTGTTTTTAGCTCACCTGTCACATAGTGACAAGGTGAGCTTTTGTGATCACAATTTGTCCGTCGTCCGTCCGTCGTCCGTCCGTAAACTTTTACTTTAAACGACATCTCCTCATAAACCGCTTAGCCAATTTCATCCAAACTTCACAGGAATGTTCCTTGGGTGGTCCCCTTTAAAAATTGTTCAAAGAATTGAATTCCATGCAGAACTCTGGTTGCCATGGCAATGGAAAGGAAAAAATTTAAAAATCTTCTTCTCCCAAACCACAAGGCTTAGGCCGTTGATATATGGTAAGTAGGATCACCAAATGGTCCTCTACCAAGATTGTTCAAATTATGGCCCTTGGGTCAAAATTGGCCCCGCCCCGGGGGGTCATGGGTTTTCTCTATATGTTTATAGTGAAAACTTAAAAAATCTTCTCCTCTGAACTTACTTGGCCTAGAGCTTAGATATTTGTCATGATTCATCGTCTAGTGGACCTCTACAAAGTTTGTTCAAATTATGGCCCTGGGGTCAAAATTGGCCCCGCCCCGGGGGTCATGGGTATGCTCTATATGTTTATAGTTAAAACTTCAAAAATCTTCTCCTCTGAACTTACTTGGACTAGAGCTTAGATATGTGGCATGATTCATCGTCTAGTGGACCTTTACAAAGATTGTTCAAATTATGGCCTTGGGGTCAAAATTGGCTCCGCCCCCTTGGGGGGTCCTGGGTTTTCTCTATATGTTGTAGTGAAAACTTCAAAAATCTTCTCCTTTGAACTTACTTGGACTAGAGCTTAGATATTTGGCATGATTCATCGTCTAGTGGACCTCTACAAAGATTGTTCAAATTATGGCCTTGGGGTCAAAATTGGCCCCGCCCCGGGGGTCATGGGTATACTTGATATGTTTATAGTTAAAACTTCAAAAATCTTCTCCTCTTAACTTACTTGGACTAGAGCTTAGATATTTGGCATGATTCATCGTCTAGTGGACCTCTACAAAGATTGTTCAAATAATGGCCTTGGGGTCAAAATTGGCCCCGCCCCGGGGGGTTAGGGTATTCTCTATATGTTTATAGTGAAAACTTCAAAAATCTTCTCCTTTGAACTTACTTGGACTAGAGCTTAGATATTTGGCATGATTCATCGTCAAGTGGACCTCTACAAAGATTGTTCAAATTATGGCCTTGGGGTCAAAATTGGCCCCGCCCCGGGGGGTCATGGGTATACTTGATATGTTTATAGTTAAAACTTCAAAAATCTTCTCCTCTTAACTTACTTGGACTAGAGCTTAGATATTTGGCATGATTCATCGTCTAGTGGACCTGTACAAAGATTGTTCAAATTATGGCCCTGTGGTCAAAATTGGCCCCGCCCCTGGGTGGTCATGGGTTTTCTCTATATGTTTATATTAAAAAAAATCAAAAATCTCCTCTGAACTTACGTTGCTTAGAGCTTAGATATTTGGCTTGATTCATCGTCTAGTGGACCTCTACAAAGATTGTTCAAATTATGGCCTTGGGGTCAAAATTGGCCCCGCCCAGGGGGGTTAGGGTATTCTCTATATGTTTATAGTTAAAACTTCAAAAATCTTCTCCTCTGAACTTACTTGGACTAGAGCTTAGATATTTGGCATGATTCATCGTCTAGTGGACCTCTACAAAGATTGTTCAAATTATGGCCTTGGGGTCAAAATTGGCCCCACCCCCTTCGGGGGTCATGGGTTTTCTCTATATGTTTATAGTGAAAACTTCAAAAATCATCTCCTCTAAACTTATGTGGCTTAGAGCTTAGATATTTGGCATGATTCATCGTCTAGTGGACCTCTACAAAGTTTGTTCAAATTATGGCCCTGGGGTCAAAATTGGCCACACCCCGGGGCTGATGGGTTTTCTCTATATGTGTTATAGTGAAAACTTAAAAAATCTTCTCCGAACTCACAAAGACAAGTAAAGTCTTAATTTAAACTGGATAACATATTTAGTACACATACCAATTTTCAATATGGGCCACATACAACAATTAATAACAAATATACATATATAGATACACACGTAAAATCAAGTAGTGACAAGAGCTTAGATATTTGGCATGATATATCATCTAGTTGACTTGTACCAATATTGTTCAATCTTTGGCCCTGGGGTCAAAAAATGGCCCCACCCGGGCGGTCATGGGTTTCCTTATATGATGAAAACTTATAAAATTTTCTTCTCCGAAACCAAAAGGCGAATGCCTTAGCTATTTGGTATGAAGCATTGTTTATCGGACCACTATTAAGATTGTTCAAACTTTAGCCCTGGGGTCAAAATTGGCCACGCCCCGTGTTCATAGGCTTAGGTTTTCAATATTTTTATATAGTCTTATATAATAAAACTTTAAAAATCCTCTTCTCCAAAATATATGACCTAGAGCTTTCATATTTGGTATATAGTGTTACCTAGTGGACCTACACCAAAGGTATTCAAATTATTGTCCCGGGGTCAAATTGGCCTTGCTCAGGGGTCATTTGTTTTTACATTGTCTTGTCACTTAAACATCTTTTCCTCTGAAAGTAAAGGTCAGAATGACTCCATACTTGATATGTAGCATCCACATGGTCCTCTCTCAACTTTGTTCAAATGGTTTTGTTTGGCCCCTTTTAGGGGTCACCAGAGCAAAAAATAGAAAAACCTTTAAACAACTTGATCTTATTAACTGCTTGATGGATCTTCAAGTCTGAAGCATCCTAGCATGGGCCTCTGTCAGGTCTTTTCAAATAATTTTGTTTGGCCCCTTTTAAGGGCCACCAGAGCTAAAATTATTAAAAAAAACTTAACATTTTCTTCGCATGAACCCCTTGATAGATCTTCAGCAAATTTGGTTTGAAGTGTCCTTGCATGGACCTCTCTTAAATTTGTTCACATAATTTTGTTTGGCCCGGTTGCCATGGCAACCTAAAGGAAAATGTCAACAATTGGTTATAATCATCTTCTTCTCCTAAACCGCTTTGACAATTTTGATGAAACTTCATAGGAATGATCCTTGGTTGGTGCTTTTTCAAAATTGTTCAAAGAAATTAATTCCATGTAGAACTCTGGTTGACATGGCAACCTAAAGGAAAAGTGTCAACAATTGGTTACAATCATCTTCTTCTCCTAAACCGCTTTGACAATTTTGATGAAACTTCATAGGAATGATCCTTGGTTGGTGCTTTTTCAAAATTGTTCAAAAAAAATAATTCCATGCAGAACTCTGGTTGCCATGGCAACCTGAAGGAAAATATAGGCTGTCGTGTCCGTGCTGTGACTTACTCTTATATGGACAGATTTTAAAATGACTTGCCATATGTTTTCGACATACCAAGACAACGTGTCGTGTGCAAGACCCATGTCCCTACCTCTAAGGTGAAAGATACACTAAGTGTTTATTCGCAATGGAATGCTGAATATGAGGACATAAAGAGTGTTGGCTGTCATTTAGTATGATTGTTTTTTTTTCTATGCTCAGAGGCAATTTAATATAACTTGCAATATGTATTTGACACATAAAGGCAAGATCAACTTTTTATGTACGGTACTTGTTCATAGATCAATGTCACATTGGGGGGGGGGCATTTGTCACATACTTTGACAGCTCTTGTTCAATATTCTTTGAGAAACAAGCTATATTAATAACAAAGGTTAAACTCTTTTACTCAGGTGAGCGATTTAGGGCCATCATGGCCCTCTTGTTTTATTTGCATTCATGTATGACTTTTCTCCTGGAATTCGCGCACGGTAAATCCCGAGTAAGAAAACACTGGGTACTGAGTGAAACCACCTAAGTATTTTGTCTGAGAATGTTCAACTATTAAAGCCATAATGAAAATGTTTAAAAAATAAAGTCAAAGGTTAAATTCACAAAAACTAAGCTGTCTATAAATGAACACAAGTACTTGAATAAACTAAACACAAATCCACGTAATATTATAATCAAAATCACATAGATCCAAATCACACAATTTATTAAATATCTAGAGCAATATATGTTTTAATTAAGTTAATTATTTAAATATTGAATTGACTTAATTACCTCAATTACAATAAGTTATAACCCATGCAACTGCTACCAAGAAAGTCACTTTACTTGAGGGGTTTGTTTCGTTTATTTCAATTACTCATATTTACAGATCTATACAAAGTTATGCAAAGCTGTATATATTTATATCAATTGTTATCTATAAATTGATAATTTAATAAAATAATGAAATAGAATGTATCGCATCGACTTGAATTATTGAATTATTCGATATTAATATAACATCACGATTTCTGAACTCATTTAAAAAAAAACATATAAAAATACAATACTCTTAATGAATATATACTTATTAAAACATAAAAGTTTTTTTTATTTTTTATTAAAAACATCTTTTCAATTCTATTTTATTTTCCTGGTCAGCCTTTTCTGGCCTGGTCAGCCTTTTCCCTCTATATCTATATGGGCAGCCATTTGGTCAGCCTTTTAGTATTGCCCAACGAAATATCAATTTGGTGTGGCCTAAATGCAATTTGGTAACCTGTATTTTAAACTCTGAATGCCCTTATATTTGACGAATAGTTTTCGTTCCTGTGTATTATCCTCATTAAGATTATTACCTGCATTTTTAGCCAATTAAGTCGCCTATCAGCCCTGAGTACGCACGAAGCTCATTCATAAACGTTCGTTCTTTTATACAAAAACAGACATGAAGGCATTAGTTTAGGTAAAATGAAAATCGCTCCCTCTGCCCCTCTTGAAAAGGATCTTGTCGAAATATTAACAAACCATTGCAGTGTCATTAAATTTGCGTTTTAAGTTCTACCCACAACATTTGAGCTTTTATTCAAGTGAATTCATTGCTATAAAATATTTTTCAAGTTTTGACCATAAAAGAAGCATACATTTATATTTAAGACTGAATATTTAAAATGTATTGAAATATGTGCTGAAGTTCATGTTATTTATATACACACATTAAAATTCAACAAATCTACAACAAACCGCTTGTAATTTCACAGACATTTGGTTTGATATAATTTCTAGGCATAGCTATTGTATTTGTTACATGTAAAACTAATGATAATCTCTCCAAGCATTGTGTGTAAGTAGATATCTGTGTGCATTTGGCTACAATAAATGCACACTGGCCATTATAAGCATAGAAACAATCAAGAAAAAAACTCTTAAAACTGCCTTAATTTGAACATAACTTAAAACTCAATCTTGTATATTAACTAACATATATGAACCATATCATAAGATTCAATTCAACTGAAAAAGTTTTGTACGATAATATATTCCAATATAATATTGAAACGTGTTTAACTCAAATGAGCAATTATATTTATTTAAACTAGACGCCAACAGGCGACTTGTCAAGTCTGGTGAAAGAGCCTTTGTTACAGACATATTTCCACCACTTGGAGTGCCCATTTTATAAAGACATGGGTCTTGTGCGCGACACGCCACCTAATCATGGTGGACCTTCATTGCAAATGTTTTTCTTTATTTAATAATGCATAGTCAACAATCAGCCCGGACAAGAATCTTTTCAACCTTTAACCTTTAAGCGTGACCTTGATCTGTAAGGTAGAGATCTGGGGTTTTGCGCAACAAGCCATCCCATCATTGGGAACCTTCATGGCTTTTTTGTTTTAAATCCTACAATGCATGTCAAAAACAGCCCCGACAAGGATCATTTTAACATTTGACATCTAAGCGCGACCATGACCTTTCGTGCACTTACAAAGGTCTTGCGAGCGACATTCCACCTTGTCAGGGTTAACCTTCAGTAAGTGTTTTGAAAATCGTATCATACGTGATCAAAATTCATTTGGACAAGGACAATTTTAATTTGTGACCTCTCAAGGGGATCTTCACCTTGATGTACAGACTAGCTGGGTCTTGTGTACGTCAGCGTACTTATTGTGAGCCTTCATGATAAGTTATTTGAAAAACGTTTAATACATCATCCAGATAAAGCCCACATAAGGAGATTTTCAGCCTTTGACCTCTTAGGTTGACCCTGACATTTGAGGTACTGACCTTGGTCTTGTGTGTGACATACTACCTCATCATTCTGAACCTTCATGGTAAGTTGTTTTGTTAATACTATAATGGATGGTCAAGATACATCCCGGAAAAGGTACAATCTGTACGGACGCTTACGCACTGACGTACCAGCGCACGGACGCATAGATAGACTCGCCATTGAGACAGATATGTCTTATCATGGCACGCGGGCTCGACAAAAATGGATTAACAACAGTGAATGAAAGAATAATGGCATATGGCCTCTATATTTTCAAAATTAGATGTTCAATTGTTACAATGACTTTTGGATACTTTTCTGGTTTTGAAAAGAACTGACAACAATTTATAAGCTCCAAAATGCATATCTCGATGGCCACTGCTGGGATTTGAACCCAGAACTCTTTCTACATTGTAAGAAGTGTTTTTCTTGAAACTACAGTGGCTGTATAAAGAGCAGCATGGAGCAGTGTGCCTTAAAAGTGTTATTTAGTACCAGAATATTTAGTGAAAATGATTAATATATGTACCATAATGAAAGGCATAGTTATTTTATTATTTCCAATGCAGTGATTTTACATGACAAGCAGTTTTCTGCCATCATGTAAAAGCTGGATTTCCGCTATAATCCAAATGTTAATTGTTTCACGTCCAGAATTAAAGATAATTTATATTGAAAGCATACTTCACCAAACAGGTGATATGTGTGACTTCAGTGATTACATTAAAACTACAATATAAAGAAGAAACCACTCGATGGAGTTTGTCATTTCACGTACTTTCAATTTAAGGGAAAATGATTAGCATTCACGGTACTATATATAAGTAATGGTAGTCGGGTTCAACACTAGACAAGGTTGGGTTTTATTATACATGGAGTCGTTCTAACGTTCGTCGTCTGGATCTTCAACTGTCTGAAGTTATGTGTACATTGGCTGTGTAGGTTTATTCCAACTATTTCGAAGTGCACAGACAACTGAAAACACAAACATATTGCATTTAAAAGTTGCAAACGCATTAAATTATTCACTTCACCAATCAGTTTTTTTAAACAGATTAAATAATTGAAGAAAATGAGATAACACATGGTCATTTTGAGTGCATAAAATGTATTAAAGACTGTATTAAACGTTATCAACGTTTTCTCAACCTTGTAGAATGTGGAATCAACCATTTTGCTTAATATCGAAATAATTGAAATTGAATGTACATGTGTATACAGTTTCACCTGAAAGGTCCCAAGATGAATCGTCCCTTTAACTTTCATTCCATTATATCAGTACTAAAGAAATAATTTAGTAAACATTGATTCTACATAAGGCAAGCAAATATAATAACAAGAGATGTTTATCAAACAGTATGCCCACCCTGGGCGCCATGTTGTCAGGATTATATGGACAATTGAATGAAATATGCATGGACCGAAATGACAGCTGATTTGTCACTGACATTGGATGCCGTTGAGGCAGTTTTAAGATTATGACCATTCAAAGTGTGAGGATAGAGTGTGTTATGACCATGACCTTTGACGCTATGACCTCAAAATCCATAGGATGCATCAGCTGGTCACCAAAAATCTAAATGTCAAATTTGAGGGCCATGGCCTGATGACCCCCAAAAACAATAGGGGTCATCTACTGGTCAGGCCCAACCTCCAAGTCAAGTTTGAGAGCCATGGGTGCAGGCATTGTCGAGTTATCACACGGACAACCTTTTACCATTCAAGGTCACTGTGACCATGACCTATGACCCGATGACTCCTTAAATCAATAAGGGTCATCTACTGGTCAGGCCCAACTTCCATGTCAAGTTTGATGATTATAGGTTTAGGCATTGTTGAGATATCACTGGGAGACAATTTGTTAACTTTTTGTGTTAAAGGTATCTGTGACCTTGGCCTTGGCCTGATGACCCCCAAAGTGAAAAGTGGTCATCTACTGGTCAGGCCTAACCTTCATGTCAATTTTGATGACCATAGGTCCAGGAATTGTCAAGTTTGCTTTCAAGGTCAATGCAAGCTTGACATTTGACCCATAAAATCAATAGAGGTCATCTACTGGGCAGGCCCAACCTCCAAGTCAAGTTTGAGAGCCATGGGTGCAGGCATTGTCGAGTTATCACACGGACAACCTTTTACCATTCAAGGTCACTGTGACCATGACCTATGACCCGATGACTCCTTAAATCAATAAGGGTCATCTACTGGTCAGGCCCAACTTCCATGTCAAGTTTGATGATTATAGGTTTAGGCATTGTTGAGATATCACTGGGAGACAATTTGTTAACTTTTTGTGTTAAAGGTATCTGTGACCTTGGCCTTGGCCTGATGACCCCCAAAGTGAAAAGTGGTCATCTACTGGTCAGGCCTAACCTTCATGTCAATTTTGATGACCATAGGTCCAGGAATTGTCAAGTTTGCTTTCAAGGTCAATGCAAGCTTGACATTTGACCCATAAAATCAATAGAGGTCATCTACTGGGCAAGCCCAACCTCCAAGTCAAGTTTGAGGGCCATGGGTGCAGGCATGGTTGAGTTATCACTCGGAAAATCTTTTATCATTCAAGGTCACGGTGACCTTGACCTTCGGGCCAATGACCCCTTAAATCAATAGGGGCCATCTACTGGTCAGGCCTAACCTCAAAGTCAAGTTCGAGGGCCATGGGTGCAGGCATTGTCAAGTTATCACATGGACAACCTTAAACCATTCAAGGTCACGGTGACCTTGACCTTTAGCCTGATGACCCCTAAAAATAATTGGGGTCATCTACTGGTGAGGCCCAACTTCCATATTAAATTTGATGACCATACATCTAGGAATTGTTGAGTTATCACTCGGACAAGCTTTGGTCTACCGACGGACGGACCGACCGACCGACATGTGCAAAGCAATATACCCCTCTTCTTCGAAGGGGGGCATAATAATACCTAAACAGTACACCATTGAACATATTATTTAAAGGAATACACAAGAAATGTAAAAAATAATGAAAAGTATGCCTGATCACTCATTATTGTAGCTAATTATTTAATGGGATAAGCCTAATTTCTCCATTTCACTAAATTGACCATGTGTTCCTCTGACTTAATCTTAACCCTTATAGTTAAGAAAAACATTTAAGAATCTTAAAATACTTTAAATTCATTCGTCACAATTTCACCTTTTTCTTATTAGGAATTTTAACAATAATTGTTTTTCGTTTAAAGGGACTGTACTCTTCATACAATTCAAGCAAACTTTCAACATGCATTAACTCCCTTGACATTAAAAATGGCCAATGAATATAATAACAATGTAGCCCCAATTTCCTTAGCTTTAGGTACATTTAACTTAATCTTAGGCTATAGCGGCCTTTATAGTATGATTGTTGGTTATTACTTCCTTTATTATATGTATTTTACTTAGTTCATGCACAAAACATGACTCACAGTAAAATTTAACGGAATTTTTGAGTTTCAACACTAAATACAGGCTTAATGAGTTGAGTTACACAATGAAGCGTTCACAATTTAAAAATCACAAAAATATGTAAAATTGAAAAATGAATATCTGATCATGCATTTAGATTATTCTCTTGAATACAGACAAGTCAAACTCAAATACCACAAGTACCCCACCTTAACACCATGCATACTGGTAGTGGATGAGGTAATGACTACAAGACAGAATAATCAAGAAACCCACCTGAATGTCATGCATACTGGTAGTGGATGAGGTAATGACTACAAGACAGAATAATCAAGAACCCCACCTTAACACCATGTATACTGGTAGTGGATGAGGTAATGACTACAAGACAGAATAATCAAGAAACCCACCTGAATGTCATGCATACTGGTAGTGGATGAGGTAATGACTACAAGAAAGAACAAACAAGTACCCACCTGCATATTGTGCATACTGGTAGTGGGA
Source organism: Mya arenaria (assembly GCF_026914265.1). Classification (NCBI taxonomy): domain Eukaryota; kingdom Metazoa; phylum Mollusca; class Bivalvia; order Myida; family Myidae; genus Mya; species Mya arenaria. The sequence continues at coordinate 66,114,328 of NC_069132.1, read as the reverse complement.
AAAGTAAGTATTACTAGACAGAACGAATAAGTTCCCCACTTGAATACCGTGCATACTGGTAGTGGGGGAGTTATTGATACAAGACAAAACAAACGAGAACCCCACCTGAATATCATGCATACTGGTAGTGGGTGTTGTAATTATTACAGCATTAAACAAACGAGTACCCCTCCTGATTATCGTACAAACAGGTAGTGAGTGTAGTTATTATTACAAGACAATTCAAACAACAAACTCAACTTAATATCATGCAAAATAGTAGAGTGTGTAGTAATTATAACAAGACAGAACACCTAAGTACCCCACCAGAATATCGAGCATACTGGTAGTGGGTGGAGTAATTATTTCAAGACAAAACAAAGTACCACATCTGAATATGATGCATACTGGTGATGTGTGGATTAATTATTACAATACAAAACAAACGGTTACCCCACTTAAATATCATACATACTGGTAGTGGGTAGATAATTATAACAAGGCAAAACAAACGAGTATCCCACCTGAATATCGTGCATTCTGGTTGTGGGTGGAGTAATTATTACTTTACAAAACAAAATAGTATCCAACCTTAATATCGTGTATACTGGTAGTGGGTGGAGTGATTATAACATTACAAAACAAACGAGTACCCAACCTGAATATTGTGCATACTGGTAGTGGGTGGGATAAGTATTACAAGACAGAACAAATAAACTCACCTTAATATCAACCATTCTGGTCGAGGTTGTAGTAATTATTACCAGACAGAACATTCGAGTACCCCACCTGAATTACGTACATACTGGTAGTGGGTGTAGGCCCTGAATCGCTCACCTGCTCCAATAAAGATCATCAACAATAACATTCTGATCAAGTTCCATGAACATATGGTCATAAATGTGGCCTCTAGAGTGTTAAATACTCATGACCTAGATTTTGACCGCACATGACCCAGATTTAAACTTGACTTAGAAATTACTAATATAAACATTCTGGCCAACTTTCATAAAGAAACATTTATAAATGTGACCTTTAGTGTTTACAAGCTTTTCCTTAATTTTGACCTGTTGACCTAGCTTTTGACCGCATATGATCCAGATTCGAACTTGGCCTAGAGCTAATCAATATAAACATTTTGACTAAGTTTCATAAACATACAGTCATAAATGTCACCTATAGAGTGCTAACAAGCTTTTCCTATGATTTGACCTAATGACCTAGTTTTTGACCACAATTGACCTAGATTTAAACTTGACTTAGAGATAACTAATATAAACATTCTGACTAAATGTCATTAAGATACAGTTATAAATGTGACCTCTAGATCGTTAACAAGCTATTTCTTAAATTTGACCTGGTGACCTAGTTTTTGACTGCACATGACCCAGATTCAAACTTGGCCTAGAGGTAATCAATATAAAAATTCTGACCAAAATTTCCGATGATACAGTCATAAATGTGACCTCTAGAGTGCTAACAAGCTTTTCCTATGATTTGACCTCATGACCCAGTTTTTGACCACACATGACCCAGTTTTAAACTTGACTTAAAGATAAATAATGTAAACATTCTGACCAACTTTTATGAAGAAACCATTATAAATGTGACCTCTAGAGTGTTAACAAGCGTTTCCTATGATTTGACCTAATGACCTAGTTTTTGACCTAGATTTAAACTTGACTTAGAGATAACTAATATAAACATTCTGACTAAATGTCATTAAGATACAGTTATAAATGTGACCTCTAGAGTGTTAACAAGCTATTTCTTAAATTTGACCTGGTGACCTAGTTTTTGACTGCACATGACCCAGATTCAAACTTGGCCTAGAGGTAATCAATATAAACATTCTGACCGAAATTTCCGATGATACAGTCATAAATGTGACCTCTAGAGTGCTAACAAGCTTTTCCTATGATTTGACCTTATGACCCAGTTTTTGACCACACATGACCCAGTTTTAAACTTGACTTAAAGATAAATAATGTAAACATTCTGACCAACTTTTATGAAGAAACCATTATAAATGTGACCTCTAGAGTGTAAACAAACTTTTCCTTTAATTTGACCTGGTGACCTAGTTTTTGACTGCACATGACCCAGATTCAAACTTGGCCTAGAGGTAATCAATATAAACATTCTGACCAAAATTTCCGATGATACAGTCATAAATGTAACCTCTAGAGTGCTAACAAGCTTTTCCTATGATTTGACCTTATGACCCAGTTTTTGACCACACATGACCCAGTTTTAAACTTGACTTAAAGATAAATAATGTAAACATTCTGACTAAATGTCATTAAGATACAGTTATAAATGTGACCTCTAGAGTGTTAACAAGCGTTTCCTATGATTTGACCTAATGACCTAGTTTTTGACCTAGATTTAAACTTGACTTAGAGATAACTAATATAAACATTCTGACTAAATGTCATTAAGATACAGTTATAAATGTGACCTCTAGAGTGTTAACAAGCTATTTCTTAAATTTGACCTGGTGACCTAGTTTTTGACTGCACATAACCCAGATTCAAACTTGGCCTAGAGGTAATCAATATAAACATTCTGACTGAAATTTCCGATGATACAGTCATAAATGTGACCTCTAGAGTGCTAACAAGCTTTTCCTATGATTTGACCTTATGACCCAGTTTTTGACCACACATGACCCAGTTTTAAACTTGACTTAAAGATAAATTATGTAAACATTTTGACCAACTTTTATGAAGAAACCATTATAAATGTGACCTCTAGAGTGTAAACAAACTTTTCCTTTAATTTGACCTGGTGACCTAGTTTTTGACTGCACATGACCCAGATTCAAACTTGGCCTAGAGGTAATCAATATAAACATTCTGACCAAAATTTCCGATGATACAGTCATAAATGTAACCTCTAGAGTGCTAACAAGCTTTTCCTATGATTTGACCTTATGACCCAGTTTTTGACCACACATGACCCAGTTTTAAACTTGACTTAAAGATAAATTATGTAAACATTTTGACCAACTTTTATGAAGAAACCATTATAAATGTGACCTCTAGAGTGTAAACAAACTTTTCCTTTAATTTGACCTGGTGACCTAGTTTTTGACTGCACATGACCCAGATTCAAACTTGGCCTAGAGGTAATCAATATAAACATTCTGACCAAAATTTCCGATGATACAGTCATAAATGTAACCTCTATAGTGCTAACAAGCTTTTCCTATGATTTGACCTTATGACCCAGTTTTTGACCACACATGACCCAGTTTTAAACTTGACTTAAAGATAAATAATGTAAACATTCTGACCAACTTTTATGAAGAAACCATTATAAATGTGACCTCTAGAGTGTAAACAAACTTTTCCTTTAATTTGACCTGGTGACCTAGTTTTTGACTGCACATGACCCAGATTCGAACTTGGCATAGAGCTAAATATATAAACATTTTGACTAAGTTTCATGAACATACAGTCATGAATGTGACCTCTAGAGTGCTAACAAGCTTTTCCTTCAATTTGACCTGGTGACTAAGTTTTTGACTGCACATGACCCAGAATCGAACTTGACATAGGGAGTATTAATATTAACATTCTAACCAAGATTCCTGAAGATACAATCATAAATGTGACCTCTATAGTGTTAACAAGCTTTTTCTTTAATTTGACCGGGTGATCTAGTTTTTAGATAACCCAATATCGAACTCATCCACGATTTTATTGAGGGTAACATTATGACCAAGTTTCATTAAGATAGTGCTCAAATTGTGACCTCTATAGTGCTAACAGTCAAATTGTTGACGACGGACGACGTGACGGACACAGGGCGATCACAATAGCTCACCTTGAGCACTTCGTGCTCAGGTTAGCTAAAAACAAGTACCTCACCTGAATATTGTGCATACTGGTAGTGGGTTTAGTAATTATTACAAGACAAAACAATCGAGTACCCCACCTGAAATTCATGCATATTGGTAGTGGGTATAGATTAATTAACATGACGCAGCTTTTCAGATAAACCAACTAGTCGATACACGACTGACCAATCAGCTTCTGCATTAGGAGGAGCTTATCAGTTGTCCGTTACTATCCGCCATGACCTTCAAAAATCCACAGGTATCAGCAGTAGTATACTATGCTTTTTTCTATACTGATATGTTTCCCATAATTGAGAAATAGTTAAAACAACTAGAGATTGCTTTTTTGAAAAAGCGCATGTCTCCCCCATTGTGTGGTCGTAGGTGAGAAATAATCAATGATGGACATGAAATTTGTACTTTTGGACTGGAGACGAACAAACATAGGGGTCATCTACTGGTCATGACCAACCTGCATACAAAGTATGAAGTTCCTGGGTCCAAGTATGAAGTTCCTGGGTCCAAGGTTTCATAAGTTATTGAGCCAAAAGAAGTGTGACGTACGTACTGGTGACAAAGAAATTGACCTTGACCTACTGACCTCAAAATCAATAGTGGTCATCTTATAATCAAGACCAACTAGCAAACCAAGTATGAAGTTCCTGGGCCGAAGTTGTGTTTAGTAAATCAGCGGAAACTGTTATTTTACCTCAAGGTCACCTTCACCTTTGACCTACTGACCTGAAAATCAATACGGGTCATCTACTAGTCATGATCAACTGGCATACCAGGTATTAAGTTCCTGGGTGGAAGCATTCTTTAGTTATTGAGCGGAAACCATTTTTTACCTCACAGTATTGTGACCTTCATCTTTGACCTTCTGATCCCAAAATCAATAGGGGCCATCAACTAGTCATGACTAACTGGCATACCAAGTATGAAGTTCCTGGGTGTAAACGTTCTTGAGTTATTGAGCAGAAACCGGTTCTTCACCTCAAGGTCAGTGACCTTGACCTTTGACCAACTGATCGCAAAATCAACTAGACATCATGACCAACCTCACTTCAAAGTTTGGTGAACCTAGATCAAAGCATTCTCCTGATATTGCACGGAAATATTTTTTTACATTAGAGGTCACAGCGACGTTGACCTTTGACCTTGTGACCCCCCAAAATATAGGAGTTTTCTAAACCTCATGATCAACCTCCCTACCAAGTTTGGTGAACCTAGGTCAAACCATTCTCAAGATATTGAGCGGAAATGTTTTTTACATTGGGGGTCGCCGCGACCTTGACCTTTGACCTAGTGACCCCAAAAACAATAGGGATCTTCTACACCTCATGACCAACCTCCCTACCAAGTTTGGTGAACCTAGGTCAAACCGTTCTCAAGATTTTGAGCAGAAATGTTTTTTATATTGGGGGTCGCCGCGACCTTGACCTTTGACCTAGTGACCCCAAAAACAATAGGGATCCTCTACACCTCACGACCAACCTCCCTACCAAGTTTGGTGAACCTAGGTCAAACCGTTCTCAAGATTTTGAGCAGAAATGTTTTTTATATTGGGGGTCGCCGCGACCTTGACCTTTGACCTAGTGACCCCAAAAACAATAGGGATCCTCTACACCTCACGACCAACCTCCCTACCAAGTTTGGTGATCCTAGGTCATGCGGTTTTCCAGTTATCGATCGGAAACGAAGTGTGACGTACGGACGGACTGACGGACTACCGGACAGGGCAAAAACAATATGTCTCCCCCAGAGAGGGGGAGACATAATTAAGGAAATCCGAAATAATGACATTTTTCCATTATGTCTCTCAATTTATGCATTTCATTGTAATTGTTTGATAACAAAGTACCCTTTATCAACAAGTAGACTTTTTCAACCTTCCAAATGTTTTAACAATACAAAATAATAGTTTATTTTTTGTAAGCTTTTAAATAGGCAAAATAACAATGAGTAATCAGTATTAGTCTATAATATTTACGATATCACGCAATTTATTTTTATTTAGAAATTTATCTCCCTTTCGCTTTTAAGTTTGGTTGGACATACTTTGAGGGGAAAACACAACTCAATTGTTTTGGGTTACATCTTTAAAAACTTAGATGAAAGATCTAATATCATCCCGACCCAGACGTTTATAAGTCTGTGATATCATATAACTAAAGGTCACAAAAGTTTATATGTATACATAAAAAGTATAAACTTGTGATAATGACTGTTTTTATTTCTAATTGAATTTCATTGTTGCTTGTAAGAACATTTTTTACATTTCATTTATTTGATGTTAATTTTGGCCAAAAGCATGTATTTCCTGGTATTGCATAAAACACTGAAACCGAAACTGATATTAATGCATTGTGACAAACATTAAGGTAGTTATATCAATACTTATAAATCATTTAACTTGTATGGACATCTGATTCTTAATGGAGAAAGGAAGAAAAAGAGCAAAATCCAGCGAGTTGTAATAATTGATATAAACATCAACTTTTATTGACTTTCGTTACGGAAATAAATACACGTTTTGTTCCCATAATTTTGAGTTATAGACTTTTGATATAACAAATTAACGATGTTATTTAGTAATGATTTATTTTAAAGTTTCGACATAAATAATTTTTACCTAAAATCATTCATTGCATTCAATAAATGCACAAATTTAACGTTAAAGTTGCCTTTATTGCTATGTTTTACCATGTTCCATGTTTTTTTTTTATTTATTGTTTTTTTTTTATTTTTTTTTTATTTTGATTGTCAAGTATAACATTTGTATTTTAATCGTCTGCTTCTGAGTATTTGTCGGAGTGCTCTTACCCACGAGTCTCGAGACATTGAAGCCATACCTTTATCCCTAGGTGTAGAACAAACATGTACCCAACCTATATATCATGTATACTGGTAGTGGGCGTAGTAATAATAACAAGTTAAATCAAACCAGTACCCCACCGATAGATTATGTGTACTGGTAGTGGTTGTAGTAATTATTAAAAGATAAAACAAATGAGTACCTTACCTGAATATTGTGCATACTGGTAGTGGGTGCAGTTTTATTACTTGACAAAAAAACAAGAATCCCGCCTGAACAAGTAATATCAGGAAGTCTTCTGTGGAGCGAGCCTCAGGACCGGGTGATGAATGTTGGGGTCGAGGGGGTCATCTCGCTCGTCGAGGAGCGGAGGGGATGGAGCACGTCAGTCTGTACAGATATCAGTTCCTCATTCTCCTGGATGTAAACCTCTAGTTGAACCTCTGTGTGGTGAAGGTCAAGGACATGCTCCGACTGGAATGGAGTAGGAAGTAATATCTTAAACCTATGGCAAAAAAGAATAGATTCTTTGTTCTGTAGATTGAAGTCATATCTATGTCTGCTGTAAAAAAAATCCGTCCTTTTGTAGTTATTAAACAAAATCAGTGTTAGTATGCTGGTAGTGCATTGCCAGGGATTATTGAAAATTGGATTAATCTTATTGAAGCTCCTTATCAACATATACACAACAGTGTCTTTCATCTCTTCTTTCATAATAAATCTGATAAAAAACGAGTTCTGACAAAATTAAGATTTTGCATTAATAAATTATACCCTCATTATTCATAATGACTTTTATGACATTTTATGTGGACACTATACAAGGACAAAACACAAACTAATACATGCATGCACCCAACAGCGCAATGTCATCTAAAACCATCAGAACCTCTAACCTTTTTCTCTTGCTGTGATATGAAAAATAAATGCTTTTTGAATTGAATTTGGATTTGACTGACACACTTACAAAAAATATGATGCTAAAGAAGTTACATATGACAAGATATTGCATTGTCCCAGTGATTTAACCCCCCGTATAAAAGTTATGTAGAATATCATAAATCTAATGCTTCCAAACTTTTCAAATGAAAAAAATAAATTATCGCTCAGTAAAAACTACATATAGCACATCCCTCATACGAAAATGGGCTAATAAAATTTTATTTTTGGCTTAATAGTATTTCATTCCGAAATTGTTTATTAGTTTCGGTCTAAAACGCCAAGTCAGTAAAAAAATGTAACACATAGTGTTTGTCATACCACATCTTCAATACAAGGGGACATACTTGAGGGCCATAATAAGGCATGGTAACTTCCATTCCCTTTCATAACATCAAAGAGATGTCAAAATCGACCATCTGTTGCTCATGTAAACAATTAAAAGTCAAAATTTGATGCAAAGATCCATTCCCATTAACCCAAAAGTTGCCACTGTTTATCTGCAGGAACCTTTACTCTTGTAAATTACACTTGTTATAGTGTAAGACCCACGTTTTGAGACCAAAACATTATGTATTAGTCTAAACATATTTATTTTTACAACCATTGTGAAACAAGCTATTGCAACATCGTTGTCACAATATTGTGCGAAAGTGTTGTCTTGTGTTGTGGGGGAAATCAGAGAAACCTAGAAGCCGGGAATCGAAACTGTGTCGCCTTGGTGAGTGCACTACCACTGTGTTAACCAGACAACCGGTATACCTTTTTATAGATTTTTTTATGGGGGGCAGGGGGTGGTGTGTCAACAGTCTGGTTATTATATTCAAAGCAAATAGTGCCTAATAGTATTGAGTATCTTTATCAGGTCATTTAATATGCAGTCAGAAGTGAAGTTGTTGCACTATTTCTTTTTTGGTAATCTAAAAGTACATTTCCTGCTCTAACACCAAAATTCTATTTTAATATTATCTATATGAGAATATAATTCTAACAGAGTAAACAAGAATTAAAGGAATTCTAGAGGTGTAAATGGGTAAAATGAGTTGATAAGTTACTTAAACTACAAAAGTATTTTTCATGAGACTAGGGCCTGGAATTAAGCCAAGTTTATAACAAACAATGTTCAAATATGTATATATATATATATACATAAAATTCATTGGGGGAATTCCCATTGTAAACCAGAGGAGTATAATACCTCTAAACGTTAAATAATTTGAATAGCAGATTTGAAATATGATCTCATCTAACATTTATCTTTCGACAATCTTGAATTTCAACACAAGCAGCTCATAACTTTGAATCAGAAAGGAAGTTAAATCAACGCTTGGAATACGAAAGTAAAAATTAATTCACTAGAAGTGATATAATTACAATATACAAATTAAATAAGTTGTAACCACAAACAACTTGATTTTTATAAAGCTCATTTCAAATGGCTTAACTATGGATAATGATAGGGAGAGTGAGAGCCTGTTTTCACTGCGGCTGTCCCGGGTGATTGGTGATATAGGGGTCAACAGATGGGTTATAAGAAGGAGGAGAAGAACATATTTGAGGATTGAAACTATGAGCAATGTTGGTAGCTTGTTAAGTGATATAGATAGAACTTCATACATATTTGGCAGTCAGAGTGAAGGCACCACAACACCTGGGATGGAATCTGATACTGACAACTTGCATTGTGATAACAAAAAACATGTGGCTCTTAACTTGGCAACCTGGCAGTATGGAAAGCCAAATCTGCTGGTGTTAAAGAATGAGCTCACTCCTCCTCAACACTGCTACTTACAGAGACTGAGAGGTGACTGCCCACTGCCAGAAGTACAACCAAAAGGTCCTGATGATGTGCTAGATGGAGAAGGGAAAATAATATTGGCTAATACAAGGGTTCAGTATCAGGATATTATACAGAGGTTTAGTGAGTCTGGTGAACTAATTCAACATGGCCCATCAATATCATTTGATGAAACGTTTGACAGAGTCGATGCATACCAATGTAGCCAGCTACCTGAAGAATGCCAGTTCATGTTCCACAGACCACGCCCTGGGCACTGGCCAAGACCTGACACACTAGCCAGGGCCAGGGAGACTGGAGTCTTCCTAGTGCCACAGGGATACACTGAGAGCCCTTCTAAACAATCCATGTGTAGATCTAAAGCATTCATGATCCCTTCAAAGTTAACCAGTTACCCTTATTCGAAATGGCAGTGGAGATTTTCAACTTCATTGATGGAACGATTTCTAATGTTTGATTTTAGTCCTATTCAAGTGAAAACATATACACTGGTCAAAATAATTAGAAAAACTTTATTCAAGCCTGTGTTTGGGGACAGATTTAGCACTTTTCATATTAAAACTGCAATGATGTTTACAATAGAAAACTATCCAGCTGAGATATGGAGGGAAGACAATATTGTGAAATGTGTGTGTCTACTTTTGAAAACACTAAAACGATGGGTTAAACAGAAACACTGTCCTCACTTTACAATCTCTGGAGTCAATCTGTTTGTGGGAAAGTTGAACTTGTGGGAGCTTCCAAAACTGTGCAGCATTATTTCCAATCTCATCAACACAAAACTGCAGTGTTTGTTTTATACTCATATGGACAATATTGGTTTGAGATTGCTACAGCTCTCAGGTCTTGAAAATATATCATATGAGAATGTAAGCACAAGAACCGAGATCTGTAGGGATGTTCTAGAGGAACTACTGATGAGAGAAGAAATTGAAACAAGTATTATTGAAGTTATAACAGTTGATGACATTGAAAGCTGCTTGTTTATTCTACATAGTATGTTAGATTCCCCAAGAGACATTGAACAGGAAGTAGTTTCTAGGCTGACCCCATTCCTATGCAGCACCCTTGCTTCAATCCTGGCTTCAAGGTGCATCTATCTGGGACAACCAATCACACAGGATATCTTCAACTGGTACCAGCTGTCATTTGACTCTGACCTTATGTCCAATAGGTTGAAGTTTGCCTCCATGTTGTACTGCAGAGGACAGTACGAGGAAGCTGCAGAAGTACTGACTTACTGTGAAGGGCTGCTGGGACCAGAAGTGTGGCAGTGTTGTGGACATGATGGAAGGGATGGCATGGAAACAAGCACTGAGTTTGGAAACAAGTTGATATTCAACTCAAACACAGAGATGCAGAAGAAATACACAATGATGTGTATAACCTTCACAAAGGAAGAAGTAAACTGTATTCCACAACATCTTGCATTTGAAATGCTGAGAAGTATAGAAGGTGAAGACCTATTAACTTATGACAAGTGGAAGAACAATGTAGTCACTGACTGTGTCCCATTCCTTTATTACTTACAGCATCTCACATACTGGGAGCTACACCAACCCCAGAGAGCGCAAACAGCGTTACATAACCTATATGAGTACACAGTGGGGACAGAACACGGCCATATTGACACAGCCCACAACATGCTGGGCCACTGCTATGAACTTCAGAACAGGCTGGACCTGGCGTGGATGTGCTACATCAGATCAATGGAAATCTATGACAGATGCAGTGTCTCCAAATGGCATGCAGCCAGGATCCTTCATCAGTTTTTACAAAGCTGATATCCACATTAACACAGCCCACAACATGCTGGGCTACTGTTATGAACTTCCGAACAGGCGGGACCTGGCATGGATGTGCTACAACAAATCAGTGGAAATCTATGATACAGACAATATCTCCATTTGCCATGTAGCCAGGACACTACATCAGTTTTAAGTGTAAAGACCTAATGCTTATTTTTAATTTGATGTCTCATATTCCTTTTAACCACACATACATGTATATGTAAATCTTAGTTTGTATATAATTATGTGTTTTATTTTATGTAAGAAACCAGAATAAAAAATGAAAGATACAGAACTTTACAGAATATTGTTTGCTTAAATCTTAGGAAAGGAATGCTGACACATAAATAATGATTTTCCTTGTGGACAGGTCTTTGTGCATGTGGGCAGATCAGGATAAAATTCCAAACCCATCCTCATCCATAGATGGAGCAGTTCATAGTGTAACCAGGTCTTACTCAACTTACAACAAAAAACAGTATTCTCGTGTTACATTATAGTATTCAATGCATTCAGACTACAAAGCCACTTTAGATTATTATTCTAATAACACGATATACAGACGACATACACACGACGTACTAGCGCGTTAACACCAAGACAATGTACGGTCCCTCTCATCTTCGCTATGTACACAATTGGCCAATTAACCATAAAAGTTAAACGACAGTTGTTGCAAGAGTATACAAACTTTCATCGAAAGGCCCTTATTCGCAATGAGCACTGATATCACTTAGTGAAGTTTTGATAGCGGTTGATAGCGGCTCATATCCTACACTATTATATTGTTGACCAATTAAGAGTTTTCACAAAACAATGCACGTTGATGAGTAAATTAAAAATGACCTTTACAAGCATTGATTTGCTAATGGATGATGAAAGAAAATTGTTCAATATAATGTAGTGTCAGTCATTCATCTAAACATATGAACACATAAAACTGTCCAATACACACATACACAAACGCGCATACGCACGCACTCGTGCACCCATGCACACCAGAAAAAACCCAGACACAAACATACAAACACCACAAATAGCCCACAAACAATCAAACAAACAAAAACCAATAACAGACCACATATAGACATACAAACCCCAAAAACAGACCACACACAAGTATACAATCACAACAGATATACCACACACAAACATACAAACCCCTCAAACATACCACACACAAGCATACAAACACCACATACAGGCCACAAACAAACAAATACCACAAACATACCACATACAATCACCACACACAAATGGCAGATGAACACACAAGCATACAAACACTACAACCAGACTACAAACATACCACATACAAACATCACATACAGACCACACACAAACAGACCACACAAAAACAAACAAACACTGCAAACAAATCAGGTACTCATAGTACAAACCCCACAGACAGACCACAAACATACAACCAAACACACACACACACACCACAAAAACCACAAACAGACAAGACACAAACATACAACCAAACACACACACACACACACACACACACCACAAAAACCACAAACAGACAAGACACAAACATACAAACAAACCACAAACAAATGCCACAAACTACCACACACAAACATATGATCACCACAAACAGACCAGAGATAAACATACCAACAAAACACAAACATACCACAGACAAATGCCACATACTACCACACACAAACATACAATCACCACAAACAGACAGTACACAAATATACAAACACTACAAAAAGTCCACACATACACACACACACACGCACACACACACACACAAACATACATTCACTCAGGCTAATAATGAAAGAAATAACATTTTAAGATTTTATTTCAGAAAAAACTAATTCTTATTTTTCACAAGGTTAATCTCAAATTTTCAATATAGCATTTTAAACTGATGCTTAAGGGCCTATAATTATAATATGTAATGAATGGGGTCAACGAAAATGATATCATACATGAATAAAGAAAAATATGCCAGCACTACTCCTTTTCATTGTGGCAATGTGTACCAAGAATCAAAATTCTATCTCTAAAACTGTGGGAGTTGTCAGAATAGCCAAAAGTAAAAAAGGATTCAAGGGCACACAACTCTGGCAGCCCACAAAATATATGCCATACACTGCTTCCTACCATGGTGGCTATGTGTAACCAGAATCATATTTATATCAATTATACAAGTTACCTTATACCTAACATGGATTATCCTCCATATAAAATTGACAGTTTATGTCTAATATGATAATTACAAAGTGTGGGTGTATTTGAGTTTTGCAGAAAAAAACTCACTTTTTTGCAACCAAAGTAACATTGTTCATAGCAAGATTTCAAATATTTTTTTGTTTTGGTGGGGGGGGGTCAACAGGCGCAGATTAATTCAGATTTCACACTTTTAGAAGTAATGTGGTAAAAGCATAAAGAAAATAAAAAGGTTTTAAATTCTGGTTCTTTCAAACTTTTTTATTAACAAATGACAGCTGTTTTGTCATTGACATTGGATGCCTTTGAGACAGTTTTAACATTATGACCATTCAAAGTGTGAGGATAGTAGGTAGAGTTTTTAATCATGTTCAGCCTTCATGTCAAGTTTAATGATCATAGATCCAGGCATTATTGAGATATCAGCTCAGATATAGCTTTGTTAACTTTTTCGCATTAAAGTTCATTGTGACCTGGGACCTTGACCCAATGACCCCCAAAATCAATAGGGGTCATCTATTGGTCAGGCCCTATCTCTAAGTCAAGTTTGAGGGCCATGGGTGAAGGCATTGTCGAGTAATCACTTGGACAACCTTTTATCATTTAAGGTCACTGTGACCTTGACCTTTTGCCTGATGACCCCCAAAATCAATAGGGGTCATCTACTGGTCAGGCGTAGCCTCCATATCAAGTTTGAGGGCCATTGGTGCAAGCATTGTCGAGTTATCACTCGGACAACCTTTTATCATTAAAGGTCACTGTGACCTTGACCTTTGACTGGATGACCCCTAAAATCAAAAGGAGGCATCTTATGGTCAGGCCCAGTTTCCTTGTCAAGTTTGATGATCATAGGTCTAGGCATTGTTGAATTATCAATCGGACTTTGGTCTACCGACGGACCGACCGACCAACTGACCAACATGTGCAAAGCATTATACCCCATTTCTTCGTAGAGGGGCATAATAATAATAATACTGAATGCAAATTGTGTGTATTGACCTCCTTTATCAGGTCATTTACAATGCAGAAAACTGCACCCTTTTGTTATCGAGTAAGGCGAAAAAAAACGTGTGTTTCCACTAACCCGACCGACCCAATCTTGTTCCACCCTACGGTTGTTTTTGCTATCGTGATTTATTTTCCGTATTTCCTTAAAACAACAACATTTATTTGAGTGTATACGGTTAATAATATCAATATACCCTGATATGATAGGTTATCTTGAGGATGTAGAAACAAAGAACTTGTTTTTGGCCTAATGACTCAATGACTTATTGACTAATCACTGATGTACATTCATAACCAATAAATAAGCTGCTTCACCAAGCAGATAAACTGCACCATTTTGTTTTCGAGTAAAGGTGTAAAAACTTGTTTTTTTCCACTCCATACATATTTATTTTCTACAGTTTAGATTTGTTTTTTCCAAATTTCCTAAAAAATGTTCATTTATTTGAGTGTTTATGTTTAATAGTAAAACTTTCTACAATAATGATATACTCTGATAGGCGTCATTTTGGTACAGAATTCCGATTCTAAAAAGTTATGCCTTGTAATCTACTGACCCTAACAAAAATTTCAGGTTGTAACCAGAAACAAAGAACTGTTTTTTTGGCCTAATGACGCAAGGACTTATGACCTTTTTAAGTAATCACTTAACTACATTTCCTGCTCTAAATTATAAGATTTCAAGAAAATTCTCAACTACTTACTCAACTGAGACCAGTAATTAAACCCTGTCTATTAATAGAAAGGAAATACAATCTGGTTCTTTTATACTATTTCCTGTTTCTGAATATTGAAAGCAAACTGTGCCTATGGAGTAACTTTATCAGGTCAATTAATTATATGCAGAAAATAGTGAAGTTGTGACACCATTTGTTTTTGGTTAATAAAAAAGTACTTTTTCTGTTCTAAAATTCTTCACCAAAAATCTATATCAATATAATCTAAATGAGAAAATGAATCTAACAGAGTAAGAAAAAAACAATTAAAGACCTGAAGAAATTCTAATTTACCAATTACAATGATCATGAAACTGGGGCCTGAAATTAAGCCAAGCTTTTAACAAACAAAGCTCAAATATATGTAAAAAAAACACATTCATTGGGGAATTCCCATTGTTAATCAGGTCAATATGATACCACTAAACTTTAAAGATGCACTCTTATTCCCACAAAAGAGTTAGCACAAAACTTTTGTTCTAATATTCAAAAAAGGATGAGTACATATGTAAATGTCGAAAACAATGGTTCTTATGAAGGATACCAATTTGAAAATAAAGTGCATAAAACACGGTATTTTTAAGTTATGAGACTAAAGTAGATCACAGTAAATCTTCTTGTATAGACCAATCTTTTAAAATTTTGCGTTCTCAGCTATTAAATACAAAGTTACAATCTCGTTGTCAGTAATTAATATTTTCCAAAAATGCATTATTTAGTAAGTAGTTAAAGGTTTATCAAAATTATGTTTGTTATACTCGTGTATGTATTGATTTGAATAAGAGTGTCACTTTAAGTCATTTGAAGAGCAGATTTGAAATATTATCTATTTTATCATTAAAATTTTATCTTTTGACTATCTTTAAACACAAAGGCTCATAAATTAGAAAAGAAGATAACAAAAACAAAAGTAAAAATTCATTCACTAGAAGTGATATCATTGCAATATACAAATTAAATAAGTTGTAACCACAAACAACTTGGTTTTTATAAAGCTCATTTTAAATGGCTTAACTATGGATAGTGATAGGGAGAGTGAGAGCCTGTTTTCACTACGGCTGTCCCGGGTAATGGGGGATATTGGAGTCAACAGCTGGATGATAAGAAGGAGGAGGAGAACACATTTGAGGATTGAGACTATGCACAATGTTGGTTGGTTGTTAAGTGATATAAATGTAACTTCATACGTATTTGGTAGTCAGAGTGAAGGCACCACAACACCTGGGATGGAATCTGACACTGACACCTTGCGTTGTGATAACAGAGAACATGTGGCTTTTAACTTGGCAACCTGGCAGTATGGAAAGCCAAATCTGCTGGTGTTAAAGAATGAGCTCACTCCTCCTCAACACTGCTACTTACAGAGACTGAGAGGTGACTGCCCACTACCAGAAGTACTAGCAGACGGTCCTGATGATGTGCTAGATGGAGAAGGGCAAGTTTTATTGACTAATACAAGGGTTCAATATCGGGACCTTGTGCAGCCCTATACTGAGTCTGGTGAAATAATTCAACATGGCCCATCAATATCATTTGATGAAGAGAATGACTTAATCTATGCATACCATTGTAACCAGCTGCCAGAGGAATGCCAGTTCATGTTCCACAGACCACGCCCTGGGCACTGGCCAAGACCTGACACACTAGCCAGGGCCAGGGAGACTGGAGTCTTCCTAGTGCCACAGGGATACACTGAGGGCCCATCTAAACAATCCATGTGTAGATCTAAAGCATTCATGATTCCTTCAAAGTTAACCAGTTACCCTTATTCAAAATGGCAGTGGAGGTTTTCAACTTCATTGATGGAACGATTTCTAATGTTTGATTTTAGTCCTATTCAAGTGAAAACATATACACTCACCAAAATAATTAGAAAAACTTTATTCAAGCCTGTGTTTGGGGACAGATTTAGCACTTTTCATATCAAAACTGCAATGATGTTTACAATAGAAAACTATCCAGCTGAGATATGGAGGGAAGACAATATTGTGAAATGTGTGTGTCTACTTTTGAAAACACTAAAACGATGGGTTAAACAGAAACACTTTCCTCACTTTACAATCTCTGGAGTCAATCTGTTTGTGGGAAAGTTGAACTTGTGGGAGCTTCCAAAACTGTGCAGCATTATTTCACATCTCATCAACACAAAACTGCAGTGTTTCTATCGTACTCGTATGGACAATATTGGTTTGAGATTGCTACAGTGCTCAGGTCTTGAAAATATATCATATGAGAATGTTAGTTCAAGAACCCAGATCTGTATGGTTGTTCTAGAGAAACTACTTTTGACAGAACTTCTTCACTTTCCATTAAATATGGACGAATTAATAACTGATAAGTCAGTTGATGACATTGAAAGCCACTTGTTTATCCTACATAGTATGTTAGACTCCCCAAGTGACATTGAACAGGAAGTAGTTTCTAGGCTGACCCCATTCCTATGCAGCACCCTTGCCTCCATGCTGGCTTCAAGGTGCATCTATCTGGGACAACCAATCACACATGATATCTTCAACTGGTACCAGCTGTCATTTGACTTAGACCTTATGTCCAGTAGGTTGAAGTTTGCCTCCATGTTGTACTGCAGCAGGCAGTATGAGGAAGCTGCAGAAGTACTGACTTACTGTGAAGGGCTGCTGGGACCAGAAGTGTGGCAGTTCTGTATACATGATGGAAGGAAATGCCTGGAATCAAGCACTGAGTGTGGAAACAAGTTGATATTCAACTCAAACACAGAGATGTGGAAGAAATTCACAATGATGTGTATTAACTTCACAAAGGAAGAAATAAACTGTATTCCACAACATCTTGCATTTGAAATGCTGAGAAGTATAGAAGGTGAAGACAGACTAGTTAATGACAAGTGGAAGAACAATGTAGTCACTGACTGTGTCCCATTCCTTTATTACTTACAGCATCTCACATACTGGGAGCTACACCAACCCCAGAGAGCGCAAACAGCGTTACATAACCTACATGAGTACACAGTGGGGACAGGACATGGTCACATTGACACAGCCCACAACATGCTGGGCCACTGCTATGAACTTCAGAACAGGCTGGACCTGGCGTGGATGTGCTACATCAGATCAATGGAAATCTATGACAGATGCAGTGTCTCCAAATGGCATGCAGCCAGGATCCTTCATCAGTTTTTACAAAGCTGATATCCACATTAACACAGCCCACAACATGCTGGGCTACTGTTATGAACTTCCGAACAGGCGGGACCTGGCATGGATGTGCTACAACAAATCAGTGGAAATCTATGATACAGACAATATCTCCATTTGCCATGTAGCCAGGACACTACATCAGTTTTAAGTGTAAAGACCTAATGCTTATTTTTAATTTGATGTCTCATATTCCTTTTAACCACACATACATGTATATGTAAATCTTAGTTTGTATATAATTATGTGTTTTATTTTATGTAAGAAACCAGAATAAAAAATGAAAGATACAGAACTTTACAGAATATTGTTTGCTTAAATCTTAGGAAAGGAATGCTGACACATAAATAATGATTTTCCTTGTGGACAGGTCTTTGTGCATGTGGACAGATCAGGTTAAAATTCCAAACCCATCCTCATCCATAGATGGAGCAGTTCATAGTGTAACCAGGTTTTACTCAACTTCAAACAAAAAGCAGGCTTCTCCTGTTAAATTATGGTATTTAATGCATTCAGACTACAAAGCCACTTACATTATTTTCAAACATTAATATCTAAGACAGAAATGCAGACAGGAAAATAATTCATATACAACAAAGGCTTTCAAAACCATACCTTAACTTTAACATCCAAAACTAGAGCTGTCAAAGGAGTGACGAATACCCCCAAATGCCGCCTGGACACAGGAATGGCAAACCATTCCTTTAAAAAGAGGCCATAACTCCAAGGTTACTGCCAAAAAATGTTCAAATCTGTCAAGCCTTTCATGAGTTATCGCCCGGAAACCATTTTTCTATTTTTAGGCCAAATAAAAAAAATGTCTTGTTTCTGGTCACCCGACCGACCCTACTTTTTACCCCCCGACCGTTTTTTTTTATAGCGTAAAGACCGTTTTTTATAATTAGCGTAAAGTGAGCCGGGATTCCCAGTCCCGGCGCCGAAGAGTTAACCGCGCTATCCGACAGTAATATTATATTCGTGACGTGTTTTTATACGGCCGTGTCGAAGATGGCTGGCCCTGCGCAGACGACGTCTGTTACGCATTTGATAGCCATAAAAATAGACAAATGTTCGCACTTCGACGGTTGTAGTGTCATTAAAGTTGCCCATTCGCAAACAACAATAAAAAGTATTTTCATCGATTTACATGGCGAGCGAGAAAATGTCCGACTTGAAGCTAAATGTTCGGTAAGTTGTATGGTTGTTTAGATATCGTAAAAGGGCCATCGTAAAACAAATAATGCCTCGACCGAGAATGACAGTTTTGGCACCGACATTTTCGTAATTCAAAAGACTACATTGTATCTATACACATATACAAGGTTTATTTGAATCGGACGAATTAAGGCAAAATAATGCCGACGAAGCGTGAATCATTATGCTGAGTGAATGGATTTAAATACTTCGTCTCTCTCAAATACCGAACGTCATATTAAAACGTTTCATTTTTGGACCTTCGTTTTTAATGTTTTAAAGGATTAAAATTAATTTTCTGTATGAAGAACCATTGACATTACACTTAGTTAGATTTTGTCTCTGTGATGTTTAAATACCCAGTATTACGGTTTCTTCCATCCATGTTTATATTTGTTTTCTGACAAAGAATGACAATTGTTTCTTGAGATTATTTCAAATTCTAGTCTTGGACTTGTTGCTTCTTGTCATGTTATAGTGCTGTTGTTGTTCTGTTAAACTAATAAATACATAAATATGGTTATAAACTTGTGTCCAGTTTCCTTTAAGCCATATTTGATGGTGTTGTATTGGCAGACAATATTTCATCATTTTTCAAACGCTATACTATTTCATTCCAAAGGTTTGAATAAAAAAAAAAAAAAAAAAAAAAACACCTACCTACCGACCCTGTTTTTTTTAGGCATGTGACCAGAAACAAGACATTTTGTTTTTTTGGCCTTAGTAACAGTGACCTTGACCCCACCAGCCCCAATATCGACATTGATCTGTATCTTCTGATGTTACACCTGTGTACCAAAAATTGTTCAAATCTGTTTAGCCTTTCATGAGTTATCGTCCGGAAACCGTTTTTCTTTTTTTAGTAACAGTGACCTTGACCTTGGCCCCACCAGTCCCAATATCGAACTTGACCTGTATCTTCTGATGTTACACCTGTGTACCAAAATATTTTCAAATCTGTCAAGCCTTTCATGAGTTATCGTTCAGAAACCGTTTTTCTATTTTCAGTAACAGTGACGTTGACCTTGGCCCCACCAGCCCCAATATCGAACTTGACCTGTATCTTCTGATTTTTTAAATCTGTCTAGCCTTTCATGAGTTATTGTCCGGAAACCATGAAAATCGACAGACCGACCGTCCGACCGACCGTCCGACCGACCGACCGACCGACCGACAAGCTCACTCCTATATACCCCCTCAAACTTCATTTGTGGGGGTATAATTAAGATTCCACAAAAACTGCACATAAAATATAACAACCTGCAATGTTTCTGATAGCCTGAAAAACAACAGGGACAAGATCAGTAGTAAACAGGGATGGCAAAGAATGTCTGAGTACCCGAATACTATTTTACTACTTGAGTATTTGAAAAAAAAGTTTAATTTCACTAATAACATGATATACAGACGACATACACACGACGTTCTGGCGTGTTAACACCAAGACAATGCAAGGTCCCTCTAACTTTCGCTATGTACACAACTGGCCAATTAACCATAAAAATTAAACGACAGTTGTTGCAAGAGTATACAAACTTTCATCGAAAGGCCCTTATTCGCAATGAGCACTGATATCACTTAGTGAAGTTTTGATAGCGGTTGATAGCGGCTCATATCCTACACTATTATATTGTTGACCAATTAAGAGTTTTCACAAAACAATGCAAGTTGATGAGTAAATTAAAAATAACCTTTACAAGCATTGATTTGCTAATGGATGATGAAAAATTGTTCAATATAATGTAGTGTCAGTCATTCATCTAAACATATGAACACATAAAACAGTCCAATACACACATACACAAACGCGCATATGCACGCATGGACACACACATGCACACCACAAAAAAAACACACATAAATGACAGATGAACACACAAGCTTACAATCACAACAGATAGACCATACACAAACATACCACATACAAACACCACACACAGACCACACACATACAAACAAACACTGCAAACAAACTCATGTACAAACACCTCAGACAGATCACAAACAAACATACAACCAAACACACACACACACACACATACGCACACACACACACACTACACAAAACCACAAACAGACAATACACAAACATACAAACACCACAAACATACCACACATAAATGCCACAAACTACCACACACAAACGTGCAAACAGTCCACATAGACACACAAATAAACATTCACTCCGGTAAATATTGAAAGAAATAACATTTTAAGATTTTATTTCAGAAAAAATTTAAACTGATGCTCAAGGGCCTATAATTTTAATACATAATGAATGGGGTCAATGAAAATGATATCATCCATGAATACAGAAATATATGCCAGCACTACTCCCTTTGATTGTGGCAATGTGTACCAAGAATCAAAGTTCTATCTCTTAAACTGTGAGAGTAGCCAAAATAGACAAGGGTAAAAAAGAATTCAAGGGCACACAACTCTATGACAAAATGGTGGCACACCACAAAATATATGCCGGCACTACTTCACTACTTGAATACTTATGGGAAAACTTCTTTCGATTACTGGTGTCACAGGTTCAGAAAAGAAAGCAGCCAGTCTGGGGACCAAACCGGGGGCCCCCTACTTACAGGCCTGGATTATCACATGCTCTCTGACCAGTGTGCAAGTCGGTACGTTTACATTCCCTCTGCAAACTGGAAGTTTGTCCTTAAATTTCATGACACTAGTGCTAATAGGGCCTAAAAAAAATACATTTGGTTCGGGTTACCCGACCCTACCTACGGAATAGGCGCTGACCCTACCGTTTTTATAGTCAGTTTGAAAAAAAAAATGAAAAACTAAAAAAAAAAAAAAAAAAAAAAAAAATCTTTTTTTTAATTGCTTTTCAATATGTAGTTAAAAACCTTATATGCTTATACAGAATATAACTTTAACATTATTCTCCAATGATGATAATGACATTCTGATATAGCCTAATAAAAAAAAAATAATAAAATAAAAAGCCTACCTACCCTACCTATTTTTGAAAAGGATGTAACCCTAACCAAACATTTTTTTTTAGGCCTAGTGAATAATTTAACACTGATAGCATGTTATGATATTGCCAAACATGAAGTGCTGTCATGGTACCAGGTCAGAAAAGGGAACAGTCAGTCCAGGGATTGAACCTTTGAACCCTTCTTACAAGTCAATGGATCAAACCACTAAGTCAACTTGCCCAGATAAATCACATACTCCCTGACCTATGAGAAAGTACTGGCACACTGGGAAATATCTACATACATTATCCTACTTATGGAACTATTTTACCTGAGTAGTTATATCCTGCAGATGTGCTTTGTCCAGTTCTTTGTATTCTTCCTCCATTTCCTCTATCTTCCTGATTCTAGCCTGGATTTGCTGCTGCGTCTGACCATAGCTGTCTTCTATGTCCTCCTGTTGAAATGCGAGACTCTCTTCTGTCTCACGATATGACATTCTTCGAGAAAATTCCTCCTGATCAAGTTCAGCAAGCTGTTCTTCAGTGGACATCATTCTGCCCGCTGCAGAATTAATAAGTGGAAACAAACTAAATACATGTATTATAATTAGGGATGCAAACGAATATTCGAATATTCGATCAAACGTTTGGTATTCGAATGTTAAAATCGATATTCGAATATTCGATGTTTTTTGTATAAAAAATAAAATAATATAACTATTGCCTCGAAATGTGCTGTTTTGTTTTTATAAGGAGTGACCCCTTATGCCAGAGGCGTGAATGTGATGACAAATACACTATATCCGCGTCATATGTCAATTAGGGATACATCGTCGGTGATTATAAACAGTCCCCGTAATTTTACGAAAACTGGCAAGTAGACAAGTGACATCAAAGAAGTTTCAATAGTTTTCAGTAAATCCAAATGACCATGCAAATAAAGGATTTACGGCATCGGCCCCCACAGCAATGTGTTGTCTTGGCTGCAATATAGCTCAAATTGCCTTGATGATATGAATGACATTTTCTAGTTATGTGCTAACAAACTGTTTTCCATGCTTCGATATAACATCCGTGCTTTAAAATGTAACTGTATATGAAAGCGTTTTATGATATATTTTCTGTATTGTTATACAATAGATTCGTCAGATTTTTTTTTTTCGTTTTATTATTTTACCATTTCCCGAGTTGGGTTGATTTTCCAAAGGTTATATTTAGTAGAAGTCAATTCCCGAACGAGGCTGCCCGTCCTACAGAACAACCCTGAGATCCGGTTCGCGGCATTCAACCG
This sequence comes from Mya arenaria, assembly GCF_026914265.1. NCBI lineage: Eukaryota > Metazoa > Mollusca > Bivalvia > Myida > Myidae > Mya > Mya arenaria. Next base: position 66,090,644 of record NC_069132.1, on the reverse strand, counting down.
GAATTTTACGATCTTCCCCTTGTTTGCAAATATTAATGCAGTGGAATGGAAATTATTATTGAAGTTGTTTTCTGTTTGTTCAAAATCTATTGCTTTTTATTTGATTGTTTTGCTTCTGAAAATTGGGAATTTCAGTGGCTGAGTTTGTGAAAAATAAGGGTCCGTCGCGTGAACCGGCTACGATCGACAAGGAAGGGTTAAAAGGCACCGGCTATTACTACAGTGAATACTAATAATAGTTTACTGCACTTCTAAAATATTAATGTTGGTAATCGAATATTCGAATATTCGATCGAAAGAGTTACCGAATATTCGAATATCAGTTTTGCCATTCGTTTGCATCCCTAATTATAATTAATTAATGAGATCAGAAATTGTATTAGATTTAAAGGTTATATTGTAATTAATCATGTTTTATCCATTCTTTTTACATTATTATTGCAGTAAATAGGATCAAGCAATAATAATTGGCAGCATATTATATGTATGTTTATACAGAGGAGTGTCAAAAACATTTTTCTTGAATTTAAAGCTGCACTCTCACAAATTGACAGTTTTGACATGTTTTAAGTTGTTAATTAAGCATCAATGCCTTCAATTCAATCATAAAAGATAACTCAAAACAGAACAGATCTCAGTTGTTCAAAAAACGGCCAAAAAATCAATTTTCTTAAAGTGTGAGTACTTAACAATTTTAGCCATAAATCTATTTTTGACCATAAATCTGAAAAACAGATCTAATATTAAGTCTGTCTCCTTATATCACTGTTTTCCTGACTTTTACGCAAAAGTTTGCTCATTCCAAGACAAAAAATAAAGAAAAGTTGTCAAAACACAGTTCAGCTGTGAGAGTGCAGCTTTTAATATTAGGAAAAGTTGGTTACTTTTACTTAGGTCATGAACTTATTTCTGCAATACTGGATTTGGTGGCTTGCATAATAGGCATTCATATTGCTAGTATTAATTTGACTTATATAAAAAACACACTTTAAATTATAGAAGACATTACCTCTGAATACTGTCACATCTTTTGCCAAAATCAGCCCATCTTCTTCATCTACCCCTGGGTTAGGCACCACCCCCACTCCCATTTCCTTGTGACCACTGCTTAGCCCATCATCTGACCCCACACACATTGTGGCTGTGCACAAGGGATCTGTTTGTATTGATATCGACCCCTGGGACCCCTGTTGTTGTTGTTGTTGTAGTTGTTGTTGTCTAGTTTTTGCTGTTCACGAAGTTTCTGACGCTCCACATCTAAATGTTTCTGAACTGAAAGACAGAGCAAAACATTCAGATACAGATTGCATTTGGACTGAACAAAAAGCAGAAATAGGTCCTATTACTATTAGTGTTACGACACTATTAAATAGCATACGGGAAATTTGAGTCTTCTGTGATCGACAATATACTGACAACGCCTACTTTGTTACATGTTTTACAGGTCATGGGATTTGTAAGATGATTTAAGTTTCTCTTAAATCTGAAAATTACTACAGGGGTATTTCTGCTTGTTTCAGTTTCCTCGTAATGAAATTCAAAACATCTCATCTTCAAAATTGAGGCCACAACAAGTAAATCATTTATTTTACGATTTTTTCCAGAAAAAAAAGGAGTGAGTAAGCAAAAACATTTTTTTTTAATTTTCAGCAAATCAGTGGCGAAAGCACAAAGCAAAAAAAATAAAAAAAATAAATATATTTATAACCAAACATATATAAAAAAGGTTCTCAATTATAAATGAAAGGTTTTGATTGTATTACATAAATATCGCTCTCAATATGGCAATCAGATCCAGTGCTTCACAATTAAGTTTCATTGCCACTGCAACTTAAACACACATATATTGTAATGACAGCATTCGAGGTGAGTAACTGAGTAACACGCATTTATTTAAATACCAAAAACAACAGTAGATGTATTTATGCCCTTCTTAAGTCCAGCCTACTATCACAATAAGCAAAATTAGATAGTTTACGGTTGCCGGACCAGATTTTGTCCGGACACAAGGAAAGATATTCTCTAAAAGTTTGCTGATTAAGAATGTATAGCATGAAAAAACCTTCAATAAAAATTCGAAGTAGACTTTAAAGGATTAAATTCTAGGTAAAGAAACATGAAAATAAGGGAGATTCAGACGTAAACATGCAGCCAATGAACATCGGGAAATTAATAAATAAAGCGTTTACCGAATTTTATGTGTGGCACATCTATCAAACAATTGATCAACTGGTAGTGGTCTAAATGACATGTATAATGCAAGTACATTTTTAACTTACAAGCCTCCCTCTCCTTTGCCAGACTTTCCCGTGCGAGCTGCAACTCTTCCTCTGCTTTTTCACGTGCTCGATCATTTTCCTCCACAAGTCGTAAAAGCTGATGTTTCTGGTCCTCGATATCTGCACGATGCTGCTCATGCGCTGCGTACATTTCCTCTTCCCGAAGTTGACAAGCCTCTTCTGCACGCTCGTGCTCACTTTTAAGTTGTTCAAGTTCCGTCCTGAAATTGAAATTAATATTTACTTAAAACAAATGACATTTTTACAATAATTAATATATATTCCGATAGTTATAAAGAATAGAGATTATTATTTGATTTTCAGTGATTAAAATAGATTTATCCATGAAAAAAGAACAACTTATGCTAATGTCTTGCTTATATTCATGTGAAGTCTTGCTTATATTCACGTGAAGTCTTGCTTATATTCATGTAAAGTCTTGCTTATATTCATGTGAAGTCTTGCTTATATTCATGTGAAGTCTTGCTTATATTCATGTGAAGTCTTGCTTATATTCACGTGAAGTCTTGCTTATATTCATGCGACTGTGAGTCAAAATTGACTTATTTTTATGCTATAATATTTATGTGAAAATATTGCTCATATTCATGTGATAGTCTTAGTTATAATATATATGCGACTGTGAGACAAAATTTCTTATATTTATGCTTTAATATTTATGCAATACTAGTGTCTTGCTTATATTCACGTGAAGTCTTACTTATACTTATGCGACTATTAGTCAAAATTACTTATAATTATGCTATAATATGTATGCAATACTAGTGTCTTGCTTATATTCATGCGACTGTGAGTCAAAATTTCTTAGATTTATGCTATGATATTAATGCGATAGTCTTGCTTTTATTCTTGATTATTCATGTGAGAGTCTTGCTTATATTTATGGTTTAATGTTTAAGCGACAGTCTGACATTTATTCATGTGACAGTCTTGCTTTCATTCATGTGCCAGTCTTGCTTTTATTCATGTGAGAGTCTTGTTTTCATTCATGTGCCAGTCTTGCTTTTATTTATGTGACAGCCTTGCTTATATTCATGTGACAGTCTTGCTTTTATTTATGTGACAGTCTTGCATATATTCATGTGACAGTCTTGCTTTTATTTATGTGACAGTCTTGCTTTTATTTATGTGACAGTCTTGCTTTTATTTATGTAACAGTCTTGCATATATTCATGTGACAGTCTTGCTTTTATTTATGTGACAGTCTTGCATATATTCATGTGACAGTCTTGCTTTTATTTATGTAACAGTCTTGCATATATTCATGTGACAGTCTTGCTTTTATTTATGTAACAGTCTTGCATATATTCATGTGACAGTCTTGCTTTTATTTATGTGACAGTCTTGCATATATTCATGTGACAGTCTTGCTTTTATTTATGTGACAGTCTTGCTTATATTCATGTGACAGTCTTGCTTTTATTTATGTGACAGTCTTGCTTTTATTTATGTGACAGTCTTGCTTTTATTTATGTAACAGTCTTGCATATATTCATGTGACAGTCTTGCTTTTATTTATGTGACAGTCTTGCATATATTCATGTGACAGTCTTGCTTTTATTTATGTAACAGTCTTGCATATATTCATGTGACAGTCTTGCTTTTATTTATGTAACAGTCTTGCATATATTCATGTGACAGTCTTGCTTTTATTTATGTGACAGTCTTGCATATATTCATGTGACAGTCTTGCTTTTATTTATGTGACAGTCTTGCATATATTCATGTGACAGTCTTGCTTTTATTTATGTAACAGTCTTGCATATATTCATGTGACAGTCTTGCTTTTATTTATGTGACAGTCTTGCATATATTCATGTGACAGTCTTGCTTTTATTTATGTGACAGTCTTGCTTATATTCATGTGACAGTCTTGCTTTTATTTATGTGACAGTCTTGCATATATTCATGTGACAGTCTTGCTTTTATTTATGTGACAGTCTTGCTTTTATTTATGTGACAGTCTTGCTTTTATTTATGTGACAGTCTTGCATATATTCATGTGACAGTCTTGCTTTAATTTATGTGACAGTCTTGCTTATATTCATGTGACAGTCTTGCTTTTATTCATGTGACAGTCTTGCTTATATTGATGTGACAGTCTTGCTTTTATTCATGTGACAGTCTTGCTTATATTGATGCGACAGCAAGTTGCTTATATTTATGCTATAATACTTATGCTATAGACTTGCTTTAATTTAAGCGACTGTGAGTGAGTGTTGCCTAAATTTATGTGAAAGTTTTGCTTTTTATTTATGAGACAGTCTTGCTTGTCTTCATGTGACCATCTATCTTTGATTTATGCGACATGCTTATGTTTATGCTAGCTTGGCTTCATTTGAACACCAATAATTTCTTTTTCATTATGAAATACATAATTTGTCTATGCTCCTGGAACAAGCCAATACACTAACACAAGAATTGAATTCGTCCAATGTATCCTCCAATTTGGAATTCAGCATAGAAAACATCCACAAAATTTTTTACTGATAAATAGGTCCTTCCACAGCAAGTGTTCTTTAAGACACCAGAAAAATATGCCTGGATCTCTGGTTTAATCGATGTCCAAGATTGTTTTTTCCTGGCAATACTTTACTCTTTAAAGGTATGATAGCCTCTCTGTACTGAAAGCTTTTTCTATTATTTCCAACAAGATTGACAGTCCAATTACATAGAATCACAATACACGTTGCAAAAGACATCTTGTATAGAATATTTATCCAATAAAAAATATCAACGAATGACATTTTTATATTGACTTTTTAAATAACTGCAATGTATATAGATGCTAAACACTTTTCTCATTGTCAATTTTTTAGTAAAAGCTGTTGCAGCAATGTACAGCTGAAGCAACAACAACAACAAAGCCAATGGTGACACTAAGTAAACAATTATTGACTTGGTTGATAAAATAAGCTAAATACATGTCAAATCAAGTCACAATACTTCAGGAAATCACTTTTTAGTCCACATGCAAGTATTTCACATCAATAGGATTTCTAATCTTATCAAAATCTGTTTCATTAAGGTTTTATTTCGACACCAATCACAAAACTTTTCACAGGCGTTTGATAAGTTTGAATTAATAGATATCTTTCAATCTTTTACAATGTTATAACAGTCGTTCTGTCATAGAGCAATTATAGAATCGTGTTTGCATAAACAAGAAAAGCTAATTGTATACATTCTCTTTTCTCATTTCAAATAAAAATCTAACTGAATTAAATAAAGGTAAAAGATGAACAATAATGTTTTTAATCAAAATCAATAAAGAAATATCATATGTACCATAGACTGATATACAAGCAGGGTTGTAGCTTGACCAGAATTGACGTGAAGGGTTGGCTGGCTAGTGAGAGGGGGGGGGGGGGGCGTTCAGTGTCTTGCCCCAACACGAAAATTTTAAATGCGGGATGCTTTCTACAATATCTTGGTTAAAAACTACACTAAAAAACCCTAAAAAATGGATTCCTTTTTCATAAATATCATTCAATTACGTGCTGGCCCTGGTATATTGTAAGTGCCTAATGGAGCTACACCAGTGTCCCAACATTATTGTCAGCTTTGTAGATTATGGCTTATCAGCTTGAGTGTAAATATTTACTAAGAAAAAATACATCTTTTGTCAATTTCTAACCTTGTCTTACCCATATTTGAGATGTTAGCTTAATTCTGTACTCAGTAATGGGCATAAAACTTTAATTTCTGTTTCAAAAGTTTACCCAGGTGTTTTAAACAAAACTGAGTAAGTTTTCTAATACTTAAGACATTTTCAAAAGAAATATAATCAATATAGTAAATAACCACATAATTTATTATTCAATTTGCATTTCTGCAATATCAACCCTCACCGTTATCAGCTCTGAACATTTGAGTAATTTTAAGATAATTTTAAAAGAAATATGATATCAATATATTATATTAAATAAAACTGATTCAATTAGCATTTCAGTTCTGCACTATCCACTCCGGTTTTAGTTCAGAACATATAAGTATAGGAATCACACTTACTGAATTGATAATGCACCAGTCAATTGTAACCAGCCACCCCTCCCCCCCTGGTCTGGGGAATAGCAGGGTCTTTGATTTTTTTGTCCAGCCAAGCCCAGGTAAAAAAAACACCCTGCAGGGACGAACTGCTGAATATAATCCCCACCATATGCCCCCGCACCCCAGGTAAGGACCATTCCCAGCTATTTTGGCACAAAGACAAAACCACTGCAAAAACAGCCCATTTCCCCATCTATCCCCTGTATACTCCCGGACCTGGGGGGCTGTGGTTACAATTGACATGTGCATAACAAAATGAAGTTGGTTAAAGTTTATAAGTGTAAATTTACTAAAATATGTTGTTATTTGCGATGCATGTCACGTACCATTATTATTTTGCTAAATGCTGCTTACAACCCTCCGTATAACCCTTAAACCTTCATAGTGGTCGAGATTATGTTTCATCTACTGGTCCAACCTCTGTTTAAATCTACTAATTAAAATTATTAATGGCTTTCTGCCAATACAAAATAAATTATATAATACAGCAAATTTGAGAAATACAGTGCCATCCAATTTGACAAAATATAATTTTGACCACTATTATAGTAAATGATAGTTATTCATTTTGCACTAGAACAGTTCTGAAGAAATCATGATTACATTGAGGACAATAGTAATAGGCTTTTAACGCTATAACTATCACTGAATGTGACGCATACTCTTGCCTATCCACTTTTTGAAAGAGTATGTGTATTTTAAAAGAGCAAATCACATCAAATGTTGTAAATATATTACATTATCTTCTTTGAGTAATTCCATTAAAGGATCAAGCCATCTATTCTATTATTATCTGTCACCCAAAAAAAGCAAAACGAACGCTCACAAAGTGACGAGGGACATATATACATGATCTATCCTACCATCATCCTTAAATACAGGAGCATATACAATTACAACTAAAAAGCACTAAAACTTGAAAGTTAATACCTTAAATATTCAGAGTGTGGTGTAAAATATCTTTATAAATCCTGCTTTTTTACCCCAAAAAATCCAAATATGAATAAAATCTGTTATCAACATGTAAACACTAGACAATATTGGCCTTAGCTCAAACATCCTATCTTTAAACACCTTAAATATCCATTTTAATACCAATAAATGGGCTGGTGGATATATGATTCCCCACCCTATAACCTACATGGAAGATTCAAAACAAATCCATCTACAAAATTATGAACAAATACAAATGACATAGTTCCCCCATTATGTATGATAACTGAACAAGGCACTATCAGAAATAATCTCTGAGCTGTGAACACTACTATAGTAGAAGTCTGTTAGACTGCTGATTTTGCACTTAACTTGGCAGAAATATTGTCTGCCATCAATAGAACAATATGAACTGATAATACTGCAAGACTATAAAAAAACGGTGCCAACTGACTAATTTATCAATGAAACATGCACTAAGAAGTTTAACACTATTAGAAGTTAATGCAAATTGGAATGAAATGAATTAAACATTTATTCAACAGCTTTGATTTTTTTTTTAAAACGAATAAACAAAACAGTCACCAAACAATTTTATCAGGAATATAACCAGGCGTACTATGTTTTAAAAGTTCCTGAACGAGAACAACTATGATGACAACAACAAAAAAACCCACAAAAAACACCTTAACAACAACAATGACCACAATGATGATGGCGGCAACAACAACAAAGATGATGATGACCACAATAACCAGAACAACAACAACAACATAAAATTAATGCTAGTACGACAACACCTCATTTTTTTAAATGAGCACTTATGATGTAATGACACTTCAGAGAAAAAACATCAACTTTCCACAAATTTTCCACAAACAGGGTAGACAATTCAATAATAGTTCAGGAGTTACTGTACCTTGCTTGCTCAATCCTCTCTTGTTCACTCTGGTAATGTCGTTCAAGGTCTCGGCTGAAGTCATAAAGTAAAATAACTTAACATAAAACCTGGACACAACAATATATTCAAATTCATGTTAGCTCACCAATTTCCTTGTACATTATACTTGTACTCTTTAAAGCTCAATTATTAAGATAGCTACAAGCTGATATGGTCAGTTTTCTGGACAGAAACCAGTACTGATGTCCCTTTTGACAGCTGCCATATAAACGTACCACTGGTGGGACTCATACCCATGATGTCTTTGGTGAGAAGCAGACAAGTGTTTAACCCGCAGACTACTCTTGTATTCTATCAATTCATATGTGTATGTTAGTTACAAATTTCATGATGCAATGTCATAGAAAACTGGTATTTTATAAACCTAAATTCAAAACATAATGCTTTTTGACGTTACAATATGCAATTTTTCAACCTATGATACAAAGATAAAGTTAAGTTTTTTTCATCAAGAGAGAGAGAGAGAGAGAGAGAGAGAGAGAGAGACAGAGGAAGGAAAGGAGAGAGAGAGAGAGAGGGAGAGAGAGAGAGAGAGAGAGAGAGACAGAGGAAGGAAAGGAGAGAGAGAGAGAGAGAGAGAGAGAGAGAGAGAGAGAGAGAGCAAGTTTGTTAAAAATTATTAGAAATAATTAGCATTAGTGTTATAACATGCACTAGCGGATGAAGGTGTCCAAATCCAAGTTTATTTTTAATGTCATTATTGGAGAAATAAAAGTAATACAAAAAGCTCAAAATGCACCATTTCAAACAAGAAATTGTTAAAATGTTCTTGGGGATTTTCAATAAAAATAATGCTATTTTGGGTGTGTGTTTTTTTCAATCTTAATGATGTTGAAAAATTATTTGACTGTACAATTTGTTAATCTATTAAGCAAGAATTACTTTTTAAAGTTGCACTATCAGCATGCATAGCTTTAATCTTAATTAAATAAACAATATGTATGCACATCTATGTATGAAAAGCAAACTACATAATAACGTTTGACTAAAGAAATATAAGGTATAAGGGAGACAAATATATCAAACAAATTTAAATATTGAAACATTACTGATAGAGTTAGTGTTAATTACGATAATCAAACAGGTTTTGTCTCATAGAATAAGAGCACAAATTGGTATGTCTGTTACTCATGGATGTTTTGTCTAACAGAGTTAGCGCAAATGGAATGCCCCTTTATTTAACTCATGCATCTTTCGACTGACAGACATGTGCCCTTAGTCGAAAGATGCATCATACCATTGGTATGATTGTACTTTACTCATGCATGAGTCAATTTTCACAAACTAAAAAAAATAATTTATAAAACAATTTGATGCATTTAATATTATAAGGTTGGTTAGTAGGTGACCCGATATAGGATATACGGGGCAAAGGAAACCATATCGAGTGAGAATGAAGCTCGAACCCTTATATGGTCTCCTTTGCTATACCATATCCGATCGCCTACAAACCCCCTAACGTATATATCATGTCGACAACCTGTTTACATGTTTAAATGTTTCATTTATTCATCAGAATATTCATTGGAATATGAAAATAGGCGCCATTTTGGTTCAATATAAATTTGGTAACCCAATATGGAAAAATATGGGGTCACCGCATAACCAATCCTGGACCAATAGCATTCCGGCATTCATGTTAGAAGCGTGATATAGTAATTTATTGTTATATCCTGTCAAAAACTTTTTCTATTCTAAACATAATTTAGATAATCCTTAACTGCATTGAGCTCCTGTACAATATTTACAGTAAATAGAAAAACTGTTCTATCATAATATACCTTCTCAAAAATGCGCATGTAAATGATATAACCAATAATAAATATTATGGCAAATATTCAGTAAAAAAGAATAGTTCTACAGAATATTAAACAAGTTACACTCCACTAAATATGATAAGATATGCATACAAAACCAAACAACACTTTATACCCAATACAGCCCCAGCTTGGAAACCTTTCACCAAATATTAATAAAAGCAAAATTATCTACAGAGTACAAAGAAAGCCTCCCATGTTAGAAAAAGTGGGTGGGGTAAATACTCACCACAAATCTTGGGCAGCATAACTGAGGTTAAACAACAAGATTACAGGGTCATTCACTTCCAAGGTAGCATTCATATACTCAAAATGAACAATAGAATAGCTCATGGATAAAGACCATGCATCATTAATAATTTACTAAGAAGCCTAAATTTCTTCTTTTGATAGCATAACATGATCATTTCAGCTCGAACTCAAATATGGTTTCCTGAGCCCTGTATATCCCATATCAGGTCAACTACAAACCATTTTACTGAGTTTCAATATTAAATGCTCAATTCTTACAATATTAAAGGCGGAAGTTTTACAGGTATGAAATAAATAGTAATGGCTGTTTCTACTTCATTGATTTTTCTTTTAGAAAAATCCCTTAATTTAATTTTATTGAATTAACAAATCCTTCAACAATTAACTCACAGCTACACAAATAATTGATCTAATATAATGTTGGGGAAGAATTTTGGAATATGATACACAACAATGGTAAGATTTACATGTCATGGTAACTTGGATACACAGAAACATAGGTTTGAGAGCATTGACCTGTGGTCTACAAGGACATCATGCAATAGTCTGGTTGTATGAATATAAAAGGAACAAAAATGTTATTTTCAGGCCAAAAAAGAAGAATATTGGGATCTGATTACCCAACTGAAACTATTATAAGTCACCACCTTAACATTTTTTATTTTTTATTTTTTATTTTGTTTTTGTGGGGGGGAGCGGGTATAATATTTTAGTCATTTGGAAATGATTAAAAATAATGTCATTATTCCCAAAACACTCATACAGAGTGAAAAATATTATAACATTAATATTACGCTCTATACAGGCATCCATATTAATGACAAAAATTGTAATACAAATATTGGTTTTTTGTTCCTTTCATAATCTAAGGAAATATACTGAAAACTATGAAGTCTTACATTACAACATCTGAATAGCGCCGCCGACTGAAAACCAATATTTCCTTTAACATGTGTGTAGCCTAAATGTAAAACACTGGCGGGAGTTAATCATTAGCTAACAGACAAAAAACACACTGTAAATTTTTACATGGATACTGAGTGACTGCATATTCTAATCTAGCAGAGTTCTTTTTAATTAACTGCATCATATATGAGTTTTAAAATGCAAGAAAATTCTTAAAGTTATCAGATCTTATTTTGCTTTCTGTTTTCTTTTTTGAATGAAACCTGAGAATGTATTATAATCTTTTAAGGTAGAAATGAAATTATCTTGCATTCAAACAACTAATTTATACAGACCACTGTAAACTATTTAATTACACAATTTGTTTTAGTATGAATAATTACTTTGGGTAGGACCGTGCCAGTTGAGACTGCGGGCTTAGATAGTTTGAGTCATCTCCGCCAATGGAGCTGTAGCTGCTCGCCCGAGAGAGCCCGCTGTAGGAGGGGTATCCAACACCAAGCGTATTGAGGCTGCCTTGACTCTGAAATAGATACAAATCAACTTAACTTGTTTGTAAAACATTAGTGAAGTTGAGTTGCTTTCACTGCAGTGAAAATAACACCAGCAAATATAACCTGATATTTCACCTAAAGGCATATAAGAATGAGAGGTTTTCCGCAATCCATACACACATTAGGGTCTGAGTGTTGTTACAAGAGGAAAAGATATTTGCTGTTCTTACAATTCTTTTTCCCTTACATTTAACAATATATACAACATCTGATTAATATTTATGCTTTACAATAAACGGAAATAATTGGAATTTGATATTTTACAATATGTGAAATAAAATTTCCATATATAATTTTGCGCAGAATTGCATACTTGTCTGTTTTCCCTGAGTTTGGCAGCCTCAGCAGGATTGTTGAAACGGAAGACCTGATTTCCCCCGAGTATCACATAATCTCCTGGAAACAGGGTAAAATTCAGTGATCTTGCTCAAACTATATACCCGTCTTATAAACGAGTCTAAAAAAAACACCAGATCTCATGGGCAAAGTTAGGGTGTCGTCTTATAAGCTGATTGCCTTATAGTCGGGAAAATACGGTAGTTTTAATTCTAATATTGAAAATTAACATGATTTAATTCACATCACATAAAGTGAAGATTTGTGATTTTTATTACAGTAGTTCAAAAGAATAAGCTTTAGTAGTTTGTAATCTTTAAAAAAAAAAAAATAAGGTGATTGCAACTTTAAAACATTGAAGATAAATGCTAAGAAAATTACTTATTTTACAACAAATTGTTCTCTACTCAACAAGCTAGAAATTACTTTCCAACTTATGCGTGTTTCTTACCCTGAGAGAGTTTTGTTGGTTGTGTACATTCCTGACCATTGACAGAACACAGGGCCCCCTGGCCGGGCCTCAGTATTACCTCCCCTGTTGCATTCTCTATCACACAGTGCTCAGTCTCTATGCCAGGGCCCTCCAAAACTGGAATTGAACAGTGGGGTTTAAACTCTTTTATACAATACAACAAAGAATTCCTATCCATCGTAATATGGACTTCTGCCAGAACCTGCATGATCAGTATATATAATTATATTACATTCACAATCAAGTATTATTAGCAGCAAGTCAACGAATTTTGGCTGTTCTATCATGTCAACAACACAAAACAATCAATATGGTTTTAAGCACTTAACACACTCAACACTTAATATCCATCCTTTAAATAAAGATTGCCTTATATAATAACCAAACCACCGACCTATGTCCCTCTCTGCGTCGGCATCCCCTCGACCTACCAACGTCTCTCCCTCCTGAAAAGATTTGCATACTGGCTAAACTGAATTAAATAACCGTTAAACCAAATCCTTTTCTTTGCAGTGTTGTTTTTATTAAGATTATGGAACGAGAACAAGAGCCCCCCTGAATTAACTCTGTTTTTATCAGACTAACAAGGGGCATAACCCAACAATTATTTAATTTAGAGTTATCAGCTCACCTAGGTGTGTGTGTGTTTTGTCTCTGGCAACATTTGTATCAAGTTCAATGTGAATATCTATAACAGTTCTTGAGTTATGGTTAAGATTAAAGTTTTAAATTTCATAATGGACTGGATGAATTTTCATTGTAATTATCTTCAGGTTCTGAAAACATGCATTGGAGTCATATACGTCCTCCCGAATCGAAAAGGCAACAGTAATAATAATCATGTTTGTTCAGACTTATACCAATTGACATTCTTACAACCAAAATTTAAGACCAGTTTAAAGTTGTCAAGTTATATATGCAATTATAATAATTGTAAAACTCAGCTACTCATAGCTATATTTGTACTAAAAAAACTCTGTATGATGAAACGTTTCAAAGAAAATCAATTCCACAGAGTTTATAGACCTATTGCAAGTTGATTTCATCCCTACAAGAGCAGACACACAAGAATCAAATCAAATTGTCTCAAAATCTCCATAATTTTGCCCGATATAGACACAGTACTTTACTTCTATCAAAATCTGCTGGTAGACAGACAATATTCTCATCTATCAAATCAGATTCATGAGATTTCTTGGAACAATTTGAATTCTACAACCAGACTGGCAGATCATTTTTGTGGCATATGTTATGATAAATTTCATAAAGATAACAACAATACCATGAACATAATTGTCCAAATTTCTTGGAAAATCTTATGCTTAACATGTTTATTTTATTCAGCAAATTTTACAAAACAATAAACAGTTTATCATGATAATCCTAAACATAAATTTCTTTGAAAGTCCTGTTAACAGGAACATATTACACTATTTATACCATAACAAAAATATTGTGCCAAATTTTCAGATCCTGTAATAAGAATTTTAGGACTGTTCAAGGAATAGGTCCTAGAAGATTATTAATACTAATTGTTTTGTGACCAAAATAGATTTCAGCTGATCCATACATGTGAACTCTACCGATGGTAGGTAAAATTTACCGCTTTTGAGAACCTTCTAACGCCATACCGCTTTCCTGTCGAAATCTTCCACTATTAAAAGCTCTTTTCATAAATTTTCTTTTAAAAACCTCAAAATTCTATCAACTATGCTAAAATACCATATTAATCTGTCACTTTAAAGAACATGGTGCAATAAACAACTTGTCAAATCACTTCACCCTTCGGCCGAGATCGTTAAACTCAGTAAACAGTACGGTACAAAAGACCACTAATCAGCCTGATTGGTTGTAAAACATTAACTATACAATTCGTTGTGCTCTTTTTTCTGAAAAACATGGGAGTCTAAATACCCGCTATTTCACATACCTTGAGATGGAAGATGACGATGCCGGTGCTAAGAACATCATCGTCCATGCCGACTAGGTATGGGAGCTGAGAGTCGATCATCACGCCCATTGAGCTCGACCGGTTTCGTAATCCTCTGATGCTCAAGTCAGACTCCTGGAGAAAGAGTTTTACAGTAAGCAACAGACAAGTTCATGTTTGTCAACGTGAAGAGATAAGATTTTGGGGGATATACTTTTTTGATGGAGAAAAAAAGGTTGGCATATTCTTGATGCTCAGTATGTTTTAAAGAATATCTTTATCATCTTACCTGTATTTATAAATACAATAACAACTACAGGGACAAGCCCACTGGTCGAAAAAAAATGTTAACAGGCACAAGGCAAGGGCCCAAATGATAATAATCCTTTTAAACATTAATGAATTTATCTTTATTTAAGCATTAAAGGGACTAGACACCAGAAGACACATGATTGCAAGAAAACAAGAAGAATATCAACATCTTGAATTACTGAATTTGGTGATTTTGGAACCATCTGGTGTCTAGTCCCTTTAAGACCTAACTCATTGTCTACTCAATGACCTCAAAACTGTAATACATGAGCATAGCTAGCAAAAATATTAACAAATAATACAGCTACAGTGCTCAATATCTAAGAATTAATGTTAACTAGAATTCTAGGAATCAGACGTGTCACTAGTGAAGTTCACCATTCATTTTTCTAGTCAAGGTCACCATGACCATTGACATTCTTGCCCCATGATAAAAAGGAATCATGCACTCCATGCACTGACAATGACCAACGTGCATACCAAGTTTGAAGACTCTACAAAAAGTCATTCAGTTGTTGTAAAGCCGACACTGACACAAACGGCAAAGCAGACGACATCTGACAAAGTAAAGGCTTCACAAAAACTACTGATTTCCAAACGTACTTCAGATGTCATCTACTGTCCAGCTACATGTATTTATTTTCTACCATAATAAGTGGAATGTAAACCAAATGAATATTTTAGCTTCCCGTTGGTGAATTTACTGACCTTCATGATATCATGTGTAGAGGACCATTTACCCATCCAGGATTGGATTAGCTGCGCCGCCTACAGTTACCAGAAGCGATATATGATATACACACTAAATGGGGTTATTAAATTACAAACTGGTAAACAAACTAAGCTTCGATAAATACATATTAGTTCTTGCAATCTAGATAAATGGTACATGGATTTACTCTAAGATTCAATTAAATTTCCATGATTCAATTAAGATTCCATAATTCAATAAAGTTTCCATGATTCAATCAAGTTTCCATGAATCAATTAAGTTTCCATGAATCAATCAAGTTTCCATGATTCAATCATGTTTCCATGATTCAATCATGTTTCCATGAATCAATCAAGTTTCCATGAATCAATCAAGTTTCCATGAATCAATTAAGTTTCCATGAATCAATCAAGTTTCCATAATTCAACAAAGTTTCCATGATTCAATCAAGTTTCCATGAATCAATTAAGTTTCTATGATTCAATATAGTTCCCATGGCTCAATGAAGTTACCATGATTCAATTAAGTTCCCATAATTCAATTAAGTTTTCAAAGAGCATTTAAGCATTATTAAAGTTTAGTATACCACTGCATATACCATTCTTATATTGTCAATGATATGATGCAATAAATATCAGCATTGGTACCAATCTGTGAAGTTCTACCTTTTAACACTATATCACTGACCTCGGCGGTTTCATAAAAAAAAAACCTAGGAGCTATTTTGTGCTTAGAAGAGATTTGAAACACTTCAACTGCACTTCTGAAAATCTCTCCTGTATAACACAATCAAACCTAGAATTCTTGATCAAACGATCCTGGGATATTTCAGAAGCGCAATTTGACAAAAACATTCTCAATTCAAAATTGCTGAACTTTTATTTTTAATTCTAGCTTTTAGTATAGCACTAAGTCTTGTACAAATAAAGCCTTAGATAAGATCATATATGTATGACTTGTTAAGTGCTTTCTTAGGTATATACAATATAATAATTACTAATCTGACAAATGCATTACCATCTAACTAGATTACATAAATGTAATTCAATTGTAAAAGACGCCACTCACCATTTCCTCATTTTCATGGAGCTTCTCCGCTATATCAGCATTGTCTGCTTCTGGAAGACTGACTATTGTCCCGGCCTGCAACAGATACAATAACAAACTGATCAATTTGAAATTTCAGTCAGTATTTTTATACATCAAGTTGCAACAATATAATTGGTGAAATGTGTTGGTTTTGACTGTTGCTGCTGTTGTTGAAGCTTAGAGTGTATCACAGTTGTAAATTACAATTCTGATCAGCCAATAGTGACTTAAGAAAGCTTTGGTCTCTCACTGCCTTCAAGATTTGATTCAATTGAATCTTGTCACTTACACCACATTCTGGTAATGCACCAGTCAATTGTAACCAGCAGCCCCCCCTCCCCCCCAGGTCCAGGGGTATACCGGGAATAGCGGGGGAAATGGACCGTGTTTTTACCCTCCAGTTTGCCCCATAGTACCGAGTGATAGTCCACCTAAATGGCCGTCAACGAGTCTTTTGACGATTTTTTTAATATGGCAGACTCGTGACGTCCACCATCCCAGCAAAAAGTAGCAAGTGGTCCTTGCGCAGAGAATCCTTGCGGCCACAATTTTGAAATTATCTCCATTATAAATTCAAATTTCTACGAAAATATTATTGCCTACTATTAAACACATATTAAGATATGTCAGTATGCCCAAAAAACATGTTAAGTTATCATAAAACACTTACAAGTGTCAATTGTTTATCAAGTATCCCGATATCGGTATATCATGGACAAATCTGACTGGTTGTGTACATGTATAACGGTATTTGTGACCCATAATATATTAATGTGAAAATAACAACTCTAATGACAAATTTAATCCAGTTCAGATCACTGTCGGATAAAAATTGAACAACTTTGTCATTATTTTTCAACATCAATGCATATTATTTCAGTATATCATTACACCCATTGTTAAATAGTAGAGAGTTGTAGCGTTACAGGGATACATAAGAAATATCAAAATAATAAAAAAAAGTATCCCTGATCGCTCATTATTGTAGCTATACCGAGTGACTGCGGTGTTTTGTTTCCACACCGAAAATAGTGGGGAATGCTCCTTACCAAGGATGTCCTCGGGTTGGCTAAACCAAAAGTCAAAGTCCCAGATATTCCCTGGACCTGGGGGCCGTGGTTACAATTGACTGGTGCTAGTGTATTGATGAAATTATGATGTCTTATGTGAAACAGGAACATTTTAATCGCAAATTTTGCATAACTTATATCAAATTAAAGAAATATTGTTTTCACGCAAAAGATGAAACTAAAGTGACCTTTATTTAAGCAGGAAAAGGTGGCATATTATGATCATATTTTGTTTGACTAATTGACAAATAAGTATTGACAGTAAAACAGTAGTATAATGCTCATTTAGAATCAAGTGCACATCAATGGAAAACTTAGATAAACGGTTTACATTTTATGTGCATACTAATTGCATCTACAAACGTTCACAACAAAACCTCTACAATTGTACATATTCACAGCATTCTTCTAAAATAAAAGATTAACTGGAAAAAAGGTACAGTATTTCTACAGTTGTACAATTACTCTTGTAAACAGTAGCATCTCATCTGATATTAACACTTGTCTACTCATCACAGTCAGACAAGGGGCATAACCTCCACATATCAATTAGGTCAGAGTTATGGGCCTTGTTACACAAATGTGAACAATTTGTTCCATTTCTAAGTTTTTTGTAAATTATTAGAACTTTTTTATTGTTGACACTTATTTAAGTCAGAGTTAAGGAATTTCTTACATGTGTGTGTGAGCACTGATAGAAATGTTTCAAATGAAAATTTAATGGTTTAAGTTAATAATATTGAATAAAACTAATAAAACGTTATTGTAAAAAATGACAACAATGGTGATATGACAAATTCATTTGATTTTTAAAAAATAAGAGCAGTTCAGAGTGAACGCCAGCACTAAGTCTGTTGTTGATTGTAGTCAAACTAAGGGCATAACTGTCAAACTAAGGGCAAAACTCAACAATAATTAAATCCAGAGTTATGGGTCTTGCCACAGATGTTCTTAGTTCTTATACAGACCGTTATTGAATACCAGCCAAGACAAAAATGTTGACATTAAAAATAAATGCACAGCAGAGCGACAACCAACATTCGTTTTTGTTTTTTTTTCTGAAAAAAAGAGATATAACTCAACAATTATTAAGAGTTATGGGTCTTGCTACAGATGTGCATACTGTCACTGGTAAGTTGTAACCAAGATTCATGTGAACATCTTGAGCAGTTAATAGTAAAAGGCCAAGGTTAAAGTTTAAGCACACCACACAAAGGCTAGTCAATAACTCAATTTTTTTGTCATCAAATTAGACAAGCTAAAAATAATATAAATAATACATTATAACAAACACACAAAAAACAGTTACTGGGTGAGGGCTACATGATATTATGTTCTATAGTGCTACAAAGTGGTTGATTCCAAATATCTGATAATACACCCAGGTTATGCAGGAATACCTTTTCTGTGTTTTGGTCCCCTGATAAACTTGGGACATACAAAAATATGTCCCCTATTTCATCATGCTGAAAGTTGCTTGGCTGAAAGTTTTAATATTATTTTGTGCATGAAATATTTCCTAAGACTTTGCACAACATTTTCATAATTATGTTTTAGTCCCCTCAGTTTCTTAAAATGCTGCCTTCTTTGTTTGCATACTGACCCTTAAAGATTATTTTCATAATGATTATTCACTGTTAAAATTCAGTCATTAATTAAGGTTTGTCAACCAATACATTCAAGTAGCCCTTAAAAAATATTTACACAATCAGAGAATAAAACTGATCTGCTCTCACTTAAAAAGAATAAAAATCATAAATGGTGATGCTTGTTTCAAGGTGTGAAAGCTTAATAGATTCATTGCACAGTCTTTCATGCATCTTAAAAGCTTGCAATAAACAAGCAACAAATGCAAAAAGCTCCAACGTGAAAGCTTAACAGATTCATTGCTCGGTCTTTCATGCATCTTAAAAGCTTGCAATAAACAAGAAACAAATGCAAAAAGCTCCAACGTGAAAGCTAAATAGATTCATTGTACGGTCTTTCATGCATTTTACAAGCTTGCAATAAACAAGCAACAAATGCAAAAAGCTCCAACGTGAAAGCTTAATAGATTCATTGCACAGCCTTTCATGCATCTTTTAAGCTTGCAATTAGCAAGCAACGAATGAAAAATGTGATCTTTTTTCGTTTTCAAAAAATATGTGACCATTGAAACAAACTAACCTTCTGAGCTGATGCCAACATTCCATGGAGTCTTCCTATTTCCTTCCTGAGTTCTCGAATCAGCGCTACATTGCTGTCCTGCGACAGAAAATTATTAAAAAGAATTGAAATATTGATTGATTTGTACAGTCACTGTCAGTATAAGCACAACTACATGGATATTTCAGACTGTTTGTGAGTTATAGCCTGTGAACAGTAATGTTGTTCAACATTATGCCCATGTTACAAATTCTGAGACATTCATTTATGAGAAAAGAGCTAAGAAAAAGTTATAACCCTTTCAGAGCCAAATTTATTGTTAAAAGAACGCTTTATATTGTCTTATATCAAGGCAAGTCAATATTTGTTTATTGTTGGATATCATGTAACAATTAAAACACAAGCTAAGTAGAGCGTTTCTTTTATCCTCTACATTTCCTAAGCTTTTTACCAACAAAATTATTTAAAACAAATATCAACAGGATTCATCTTAAATAATAAAGCATGTGTAACCAGACTTTAAAATGTTATCTAACCAATAGTTCACATATATATATAGATAGATTTATTAGAACATTATCATCATCATTACCTCGTTTATGTGTGGTTTGTTGATGATATTTTTGGCACGCTGGGCGTATCGAAGTGTGCTAATACTTTCACTGTAATACTGGCTGGCAGGAGTAATGGCTAAAAAGAAGGTAAGGGAGGTAATTTCTTACTATATAAGTTATACCTTATATTATGGGTTGCCTCCCTTTTAATATTTAAAAATTGGCTATGAAATCATAATTTTTAACATCAAAATAATTGTGTATGTTTTTTTTTAAACAATCTTGGAACAATATCTAATATTTAAGAATACAAGGGTTGATTCAGAATTACGTGGACTTTTTTAATAATTCTAACATCATTTCACATAGAACATAGAAACTTCACACTCAATACATATAACATATCCTACGTAATTCCTGCAATTTTCAGAGCAAAATATAGAATTTTCGCTGAATTGCAATCAAATTACGATACATGGTTGAACACGACCGGCACAGTCCAATAACGTCAATGACGTTGCGCTCATAAAGCGTCATATTTTTTCGAAGTATTACCAACCAACACATGGCGCATAATCCACTGCATATATTATGAAAATATAAATAAATAGAAAAAAATAAAATAATAATAATAATATTGATAAAAATTAATTAATTAAAAAAATAATAATGCCTTTTCAAAGTAATCCTGTTCATTAATTGTTCACCTTCCCGTGTAAATATTTGCAGAAATGTTTTTTAATAACGCATATTTTTTTCTTTCTCGTCCTTACATAGCAATTATAGGACCCATCTCGCAAAAACTTTTCGCACCCCTAAATCATCTCTTAAAACTCTTTGCACTTCCGTACCCTGCCCCGACGATGCTTTCTACAACACAACTGTCAAATGGCGATCCCCTTTGATGACATTCTTTACCAACGTCAAAAACGTCATGCCCTTCGTCTTCTTCTGTCCCTTTGTCTTATCGTCTTCTATGGAATATCATCATTCTCTTAAACGTTAATGCCAGTTAAATACTTATGACCGACACATGTTGCTTCATTTCCACCTTGGCCATCATTATCATAATCTGTGTCCGTGTTTTCCCCAATTCAACGCAAAACTTCATCGTCTCGCACTTCTACAAAGTCCGATGACGCCATGTTGTGTCCCAGACTGTGCTTGTAATCAAGTCAGAATATATAGCGACTTTCAAACGGAAATGACGTCAGAAACTTGAACAGTATATTAGTATGAAGTCAACGTAATATATGATGTAATTTGGCGGAATTTCATAGATAAACATGGAAGAAAAGCATGTTGTAAGAGATACATAATTTTTTTGTAAACGTTCATTTTAGACGGTGCGCCAACCGTGCGTTCCTGTTAATTTAGAACCCGTAATTTTGAAATACTCATTAATTTTACAGACCTAAATTTCATACCGTCTATGCAGAATACTTTGAATAAGATATTCATGAATTAAAAAATGATTTGGACGCACAATAAAGAAAAGATGTAAGAAGTCCACGTAATTCTGGATCACCCCTCGTAAGTGTGTGTTTTTTTAAGAAAATGTTAAACCAGCTTTACACTAAATAAGTTTATGTGTCAACTTTATTAACAGAGACATCATCTAACCCCAAAACAACTTAAAAATACTGTTAAAAAGACAGCTCACTTACTGGCAATCATGATGGTTTTAGCGTTTCCCCCGAGGCTGTCTTTAAGCAACCAAGTAAGGACAGAGTCTCTATATGGAATGTAAGGCATGCGTTGTTTATTTGGTCCTGAGGGGGTGGAGCTAGCCTGGGACTCCCCTCCCCCACTGGCAGAAAAACTCTGGAGTGAGCCCATGTCATCTGTTTCCCAAGACAGGAGTGATCGCTCAGCTGGAATAGAGAGTACTGGTAGAAATAAAATAATCTAGCTTTGTGTAAGTTTGATAAAGTTTGGCACAGTACAAAATTAACTTTCAATGACTTTATTTCAGGCATAGATTTTAGAATGTGTGCACAATTATATGACTTTTGATCTTAAAATGTGGCCTTGACCTTGAAGGTCAGCAAATGAGGTCTTTGGTCTGTATAATTGTGGGAAAAATCACTTGAAATTCTCCAGAACAGGACAGTTTGTTCTACTTAATGGCAAAATTATTCCAAATTCAAAATAATGTTACAGTTTGGTGCTGATCTGAACTTTTATGAAAGCTGATTGAACAATTCTAAAAGCAACTTAACACTGAGTGACCATTAGTCATTCACAGATGGGACAAAACAATGATAATACCGATGTCTGTCAAAGGTCATCAAATATGCTGGATACCATTTGGCCATGTTGTTAACAAACATACAGCATAATACTTTAAAGCTTCACTCTCACAGATTTACCGTTTTTACAACTTTTTTTTATTTTTTGTCTTGGAAAGAGCAAATGTTTGCGTTCATATCTACAAACTAGTGATATAAGATTGCTGGTAAAAGATGTGATTGCAGATTTTCATATTTCCGTTCGAAAATCAATGTTTTATGGCTTAAATGGTTTAAGAAAAAGGCACAAAACACTGTTTTTGAACTTAAATATAAAAGTTTGTAATCTAATTTCTTTGTCTGACTCAGCAGTCTTATATAACGGGTTTCCATGGATTTTTCGCAAAAATTGGCTCATTCCATGATCGAAATTAAAAAAGTTGTCAAAACGTTCAATCTGTGAGAGTGCAGCTTTAAGATCAGAAAATTCACTTTAATATTGTGGTACTTTCAGATTTAATCGGAATTTTAACTTGTTAAGTCAATTTTTCTATGTAAAATATCTTTATCAATTCTCAGAATATATAACATCATTGTTACTCAGGGATTATGATAAAAACCAGTGAACACCGGATACAACCATTAAAAGGAGGGTCTTTGACTTCTTATAATGTGACTGTTGTCACTTTAAGACATCATAAATGAGAAAACACCTTTATTTACTTTTATTTCCAAATATTTTTATTCGTACATTTTTAAAATACCGTCCATTTATTGTTCTTTGATGGGACCCCCACTTGGGAGTTGAACACTTTGAATATGACACAAACCATTAAACCCATGTGAAAATGACAGTGTTGTAAAATAAAGCCCATTAATTCACTGTCTGTTTAAAATCTTTCAAAAGTAAACAAGTTAAATATTCTGGCAGTTTTCCTGTCTCAGTGACAATGGCATAAATACTTCAAGAGATTTTGACTTATGTCGAAATGTAAGTGAACTGCAAAGTATGTTAGACATTTTAGCTTTAAGTTACAGCCAAGGTTAAATATATCCTTGAAAATCTGTAGGTACCAGTAAATCCTACATATTTTCATTAAGGATTTTAACACTAAAAGGTTACAGACATGGACTGAAAATATGAAGTCATTCCATTTTTTATCAATTTCTTTGAACGGAAATTTGGTGGTCTTAAGAAAAAATGGAATTTCAGCACTTTTCCCAAATGATTGAGATCTCTTCTATTGAGAGATGTCTTATATAAATAAATTGAAGGCATTGGTAACAAAAACAGCTGATTCTGAGACAAAATGTACAAAAAAGTGAAAACTATCAATCTGTGAGAGTGCAGCTTTAAAGCATTAGTTAAATACAAAGTGGTCATATTAAGACTAAAAGTATTTTTCTTCATTTCTGAATGAAAACTGTAATGTTATATTAAACATCTTTTACTCCTGTTCATAAATGTTTAATTTATGCCCCTACAGGTCCTTGTTCCAACTCCCTGTAATAACAATGACCTTTTTTATACATGCCAGATCTATCCCCTTGAGTTCATTACAATATTTTGTTTAAAAAGTTACATAAATCTGTGCCAATATTGACAAAGTATTTAAGACATGGGTTTGTGGGCTTGGATCTATATAGGGACAGGAATGTATGCCAATTGCTTATCAATTTGTAAGTGAAATTTAGCAAACATGAAGTGTTTACTTAAAAAGTTGATACAATGAGAAATAATTGGACTGTTTCTCACCCAATATTGTACATTACCGCATTAAATTGCTTTTATTAGTACGCTATATATAGAGGGGCTTTTAACAGTACAATAACTCCGATCCTCTGCATGATTTTTCACCATGTTAAATGATTGTTTAACTACAACAAGAAAGCCATTGAATGAACACTTTTACGTGCCAATTTGCTTGATTTTTTTGTGAAAGGGGCATTACAAGAAAGTTATTAAAACCAGAGTTATGGGACTTGCTTTACATGTGCACTATTTTCTCTAGCAACATATGTGCCAGGTTCCGTTTGAATGTCTTGAACAGTTTCTAAGTTAAGGTCAATTATGTTAAGGTTTTGCATTTTATTGTGTGAGTGGTATTTTTTTTTAAAAGGTACAAAATATTGTGCAGAATTTTCTCCAGCAACATATGTACCAAGTTTCACTTGAATATCTTCAACAGTTTCTAAGTTATGGTCAAGGTTAAGTTTTTGCATTTAATTGTTGTGTTTTCAATAAAAGGGCATACATCAAAAATCATTCAAATTAGAGTTACAGACCTTGATTCACATGTCAGTATTTTCGGGCAAAATGAATACTGAATTTAATTTAAAACTGAGTCTCATAGACTGGTTGTTTTGACAACTTTTTCTTGGAATGACAATTTGAAATGGAATAGATATTTTGTGTAAATGTCTGGAAACCAGTGATATAAGACTGCTGACAAAAGAGCAGATCATAGTTTTTCATATCTAATTTTGAAAACTGATGTTTTATGGTAAAAACACTTTAAGAAAAATGAAATGTTGGCAGATCTGTTGAGTTGTGAGTTATCTTATAGGATTAAATTGAAGGCACTGATGCCAAAATGAGCTGATTCTGAGACCAAAAAATAAAAAAGGTTAAAACTGTGAGCATGTGAGAGTGCAGCTTTAAGTTACAGCCAAGGTTAAGACTGTGAGCATGTGAGAGTGCAGCTTTAAGTTACAGCCAAGGTTAAGACTGTGAGCATGTGAGAGTGCAGCTTTAAGTTACAGCCAAGGTTAAGACTGTGAGCATGTGAGAGTGCAGCTTTAAGTTACAGCCAAGGTCAAGACTGTGAGCATGTGAGAGTGCAGCTTTAAGTTACAGCCAAGGTCAAAACTGTGAGCATGTGAGAGTGCAGCTTTAAGTTACAGCCAAGGTTAAAACTGTGAGCATGTGAGAGTGCAGCTTTAAGTTACAGCCAAGGTTAAAACTGTGAGCATGTGAGAGTGAAGCTTTAAGTTACAGCCAAGGTTAAAACTGTGAGCATGTGAGAGTGCAGCTTTAAGTTACAGCCAAGGTTAAAAAAATGCACTATTCTGAAGAATACAACAACACCAAGAGTATGACAATACCTCAACTTCATTTCTTCACATATCAGATGAGCTGATATATATATCAGGGACTTGTTTAAATCAACAGGTTCCAAAAGACAATCCCTCTCCAAACTTCCTCCACCCAACCCCACCCCAATTACATGTACGCACTCCTCCTCCTATATCCCATACCCCACCCCTACCCTCCTACTCCAAAAATGAACTCGAATGAAAATAAAACTTCTGCGCCAATTATTTCCTTAGGAAAATGGTTATTAGCTTTAAGGTATATACTTTCGATCTATTCTAAAAATATTTATATTTCAAATACTAATTCTTAAGCCTAAAAAGCGGAAGTGAAGAAATTCAGTCTTTTTTTTAAATGCTAATATTTTCTACTTAATCACAAGAACCTGATAATAATAACAATTAAACAACAGGATCTGTATAAAAGTCTCACTTGAGTCATTCCCTTAATAATCAAACTTATAATGCTTATTTCAAGCCCTTATATATATGCTTAAAAGCCCTCATACAAATTCATTCTTTAACAAAACAATACTCAGAGTGACAATTATACAAAATAAGGTTATTCACTACCATTAAAAATGTATATATATACAACTCTCTCATAAATAAACGCCTGCTTAACATTTTACAAAGAAATAACTGTATGCTTTTTGTCAATACAAAGTTTCAACAAGATTTCATTTTTCATATTCGCTATCAGATAAATATATAACAGGCAATAAAGAAAGTGATTTATCATGTTTGATGTCACTTCTCATTCCGATATTGTGTTAAAATATACAGGGTACTCAATATCCATTCATAAGCCCTTTACACCCAGGCATGATATTAGCAGTTTGGAATGGAATTATTATCATTTATTACATGTTATGAAGACATTTCATGGTTTATAATAGATCTCTAGGTTTCTAAAGCTCATTTTTCCATTGAGCCATTAAAAGAATCCAGTCCACTTTTTTACAGACTAGCCACCTTTATTTAGCTTCATGAAAAACCTCCTATGGTATAAAAATACATATTGTCCTAACTTTCTTTATATATACATATTTCATACCATATAAAAAGCGTATGTTAATGAAGAATTAATTATAACATTAATCATTTTTGTATAGCCTTCTGAACGATTATTATTTATGGAGGGAATGGGCTCCAAATGTCTCCAAGGAGGTGATTATTTCTTCAGCTTTTGTATATCATTCTGACCTACCAGATTCTACTAAACTTAGAGATCAGACACTAATTATCATTTTTAGTTATTAATCTATTCAATATTACGAAATAACTTGGGCTCTTAAAAACATATATTGAACAAATATCAAGTTTGAGAGATGTTTGTTAGACAAAATATGCCCACTAAATGGACTTTTGTTATAAATAGGTGGATAATAAATAAGTTTTCATGAACATTGTGACAAGGTTTTGTCACATAATATTTGTTTTTTGTATGTGTGTGTTTATTATATTTTAGAGTTAGTTTTGTTTCAGTTTTTATGTCTCTATGTTTTAGTATATTTGATATGTTCTTTGATTATCAATAATATCTGTATATATTACTATTAAATGCACATTTTATTTTAACCAAATTTGCACATTTGATGTTTACCATATTTGACAATGTAATTGATTTTCATTGTTGTATATCTTCTTTAGCTATTTGTATACAAGGTAAACAATTATAAAACAGTTGACAATAAGCAACATTAGACTACCTTTGTCACTGTAAAGTAATAAACCAATATCAAAGTTTTAACAATAAAACCTAATAAGAAAATCATGGCTAGTAACCTTTGAAATACAATTTAAAAGAGATTTTATGACATTTTCGTTTCAACTTACTATGTTAACTACATAAGCAACAGAACATGTACCATCAAGATGGGTCAGTTGTTGAGGTGCCATGGATACTGTTTTATGGCAACCAAGCAGTACCGGTATTATAAGGGAACAACAATCTTGTCCCTTATCATACTGCTACTTTTACTTCTCAAATAAACTTCAACAACTGGACATCTTGTACTTTTTACAGGTAAGAACTATTTTGTTGTATTTTTCTATTAAACATTTCTTATTTGATTTGATAAAGATCGTTGACTTATTTTCTATGTAATATTTTATTTAATGCTTTTTAGTGATTATTTGATTTGTAAATAACTTGAATATATAAGATACCTTTTTCATTTAATTCAAGTATATTGTAATTACTTAGCATGTTTTCCTCATTTGGTACTCTCATATATCAAGCGAGTTTTCCCCATGAAGTTATCACTTTATGTTAATAATGAATTGTAAGTTTTCATGTTTTAGATATTGAAACATTTATATTGTATTGTATATAGATCATACTGCTACTTTTACTTCTCAAATAAACTTCAACAACTGGACATCTTGTACTTTTTACAGCTATCCTTTAAACAACCGAATCAACACCAACCTCGGCAAAACAGAATTAACAAAGAAAAACCTTGGTAAAACATCAAGGTGGAGAGAAACATTTCAGGTTTTAATCTGTGAACAAATTTTGGTAAGACTCAGCTCAGCATCACAGTTTATCTTAACCATCATCTACTGTTCATCATAGGGCACCCTACTCCTGAAGTTTTACCGTCTTAAGTGACAAGCCAATCTCTCTGTTGCTGCGCAAACAGGCCAATGTCTACAAACTACCAGACCTAAGGACAGACAGAACATATAAAAGCTCAATGAGAAAACAGCAGACAGCTCAATGACAGAACTACTGACGGCTGACACCTCAATGACAGAAAACTGGCATCTCTATGACAGAACAACACCCATCTTTATGACAAAAGAACAGATGGCTCAATGACAGAACTTCTGACAACTCAATGACAGAACAACTGACAACTCAATGACAAAACAACAGACAACTCAATGACAGAACAACTGACAGCTCAATGACAGAACAACTGACAACTCAATGACAGAACAACTGACAACTCAATGACAGAACAACTGACAACTCAATGACAGAACAACTGACAACTCAATGACAGAACAACTGACAACTCAATGACAGAACAACTGACAACTCAATGACAGAACAACTGACAACTCAATGACAGAACAACTGACAACTCAATGACAGAACAACTGACAGCTCAATTACAAAAACAACTGACAACTCAATGACAGAACAACTGAGAGCTCAATGACAGAACAACTGACAGCTCAATGACAGAACAGCTGACAGCTCAATGACAGAACAGCTGACAGCTCAATGACAGAACAACACCCCTCTTAATGACAAAACAACTGCCAGCTCAATAACAGAACAATTCCCATATTAACAACAAAAGAACAGAGGGCTCAATGACAGAACAACAGCCATCACAATGACAGAACAACACCCATCTCAATGACAAAATAACAGATGACTCAATTACTCAATGACAGAACAACTGACAGTTCAATGACAGAACAACTGACAGATCAATGACAAACCTACCAACAGTTCAATGATAGAAGGACTGGCAGAACAACTGACAGCTCGATGACAGATCAACTGCCATCTCAATGACGGACCTACCAACAGCTCAATCACGACACAACAGACAGCTATATAACAAAAAACAAACAGCTCAACCTGACAGAACAAATGGCAGCTGAATTTGCAGAGCAACTGACAGAAAGGCTAAACAACAAACTAACAGCTCTTAACGGACAGTGCAACTGATATCTTGACTTATCTCTGTATTTCAAAAGTTGACATTAAAAGCTTAGAACACCATCTTCTTCTCCCTTCTGTTAACTCTCATTATTTCATGAACTATTCTTTCTTAATGATTGCCAGTCATATTCAGAACTCAAGAGCATTGTAAGTAGTAAGAATACCCCCTCTTATAAATTACTAACCTAGAGTTTTGATGACATATCCGAGAGTGACAAGTGACTTGTTGATATTGGCCCCCTCTGTGAGTCGCTTCCTGAAGTCGGGTTTTGAGCTTGGATCTGCACGCTCACTGAAAAATACACCATTACAATATAACAACTAGGTTTGTCTTTTGCATGAAATTTTGAGAAAATGCTTCAATATATGTCCCTTTAAATATACTTTTTACATTAAAGATATTCCACCTGTCACAATGACGTTTAATTCGCATACATTGTGAAAAGACGACATGCTTTCAAAAAATAAAACCAACATTTTTTTCTTTCTAATATGGGTTAAATATCTTAAGTAATTGAAATGCAAATGTTTGAACAAAAACTCAATCAAAGCAATTTCACATTCATATTTAAGCATTCGTGTACCTTTACCACATACCAAACTGGCCCTTTGTTACCTAGAACCCCTACTTACACAGGTGTTAAAGGGTACAGAGATATCGCAACATTTCTTTGACAAGTGCTGGCCATTTTAAATATGCTGCCAATTTCACTGTTGTAGCTAAGTAGATTGTATTTATCTGTTTCTGTGTTACCAAGCCACACCATGCTATTTAATATTTCACCCTTGATCCTAATCTGTGGCAATGACAGGCATATCAGAGAGCAGAAACTTGGATGAAGTTGCATTGTTGAAAATCAGAGAAGGTACTTTAAATAATGTGAAGATTTTGACAACTCAAAGTGTTTTAAAACAAGTCAATAAAGTAAATGGGCTTATGGGTTAAGAAAGCAAGTGGTAAGTCACATGACTATCTCCCCATACCCTCCTCCCCCAACCACAAAGTAATAAATGATGTTTTTGAAGGAGGTTAAAAACAGGTAACAGATGCACCGTTGCCAGTGCTATACAAAGTACACTAGCCCCAACCCCATCCCCATTCCTCAACTGGATACAACAATGATTAACTTACCCCCTCCCCCATCCCCAATCCCATTCCTCAACTGGTATACAACACTGACAATCTTACCCCCTCCCCCATCCCCATTCCCATTCCTCAACTGGTATACAACACTGATAAACTTACCCCCTCCCCCATCCCATTCCCAGTCCTCAACTGGTATACAACACTGAAAATCCTACCCCCTCCCCCAACCTCATCCCCATTCCTCAACTGGTATAGAACACTGATAATCTTACCCCCACCCCCCATCCCCATTCCCATTCCTCAACTGGGTTCAACACTGATACACAAACAACCAGTCCCATTCCTCAACTGGGATACAACACTCATACACTTACCCCCACCCTCATCGCCAGTCCTAAAATGGGATACAGCACTCATACACAAACCCCCAGTCCACTTCATCAATTGGGATAAAACACTCATACACTAACCCCCAGCCCCATCCCCATTCCTCAACTTGAATACAACACTCATACACTTACCTCAGCCCCATCCACAGTCCTCAACTGGGAAACAACACTCATACACTTACCCCCAGCCCAATCCCCAGTCCTCAACTGGGATACAACACTCATACACTTACCCCAGCCCCATCCCCAGTCCTCAACTGGGATACAACACTCATACACTTACCCCCAGCCCCATCCCCAATTCTCATCTGGGATACAACACTGATACACTAACCCCCAGCCCCATCCCCAGTCCTCAACTGGGATACAACACTCATACACTAACCCCCAGCCCCATCCCAAGTACTCATCTGGGATACAACACTCATACACTTACCCCATGCCCCATCCCCAGTCCTCAACTGGGATACAACACTCAAACACTAACCCCCAGCCCCATCTCCAGTCCTCAACTGGGATACAACACTCATACACTAACCCCCAGCCGCATCCCCAGTCCTCAACTGGGATACAACACTCATACACTAACCCCCAGCCCCATCTCCAGTCCTCAACTTGAATACAACATTCATACACTAACCCCCAGCCCCATCCCCATTCCTCAACTTGAATACAACACTCATACACTTACCCCCACCCCCATCCACAGTCCTCAACTGGGATACAACACTCATACACTAACCCCCAGCCCCATCCACAGTCCTCAACTGGGATACAACACTCATACACTAACCCCAGCCCCATCCCCAGTTCTCAACTGGAATACAACACTCATACACTTACCCCAGCCCCATCCACAGTCCTCAACTGGGAAACAACACTCATACACTTACCCCAGCCCCATCCCCAGTCTTCAACTGGGATACAACACTCATACACTTACCCCCAGCCCCATCCCCAGTCTTCAACTGGGATACAACACTCATACACTTACCCCAGCCCCATCCCCAGTCCTCAACTGGGATACAACACTCATACACTTACCCCCAGCCCCATCCCCAGTCCTCAACTGGGATACAACACTCATACACTAACCCCCAGCCCCATCCCCAGTCCTCAACTTGGATACAACACTCATACACTTACCCCCAGCCCCATCCCCAGTCCTCAACTGAGATACAACACTCATACACTTACCCCAGCCCCATCCCCAGTCCTCAACTGGGATACAACACTCATACACTTACCCCCAGCCCCATCCCCAGTCCTCAACTGGGATACAACACTCATACACTAACCCCATCCCCAGTCCTCAACTGGGATACAATACTAACCCCCAACCCCATCCCCAGTCCCCAACTGGGATACAATACTAACCCCAACCCCATCCCCAGTCCTCAACTGGGATACAATACTAACCCCCAACCCCATCCCCAGTCCTTAACTGGGATACAATACTAACCCCCAACCCCCATGCAGTCCTCAAATGGAATATAAAATAAATTCCCCTCACACTGAGAAAAATATAGTATTTAATTCTTAAAAGCATCAGAATATTAGATTTCAAAAAAGTAGAAAACACATGTTTGAACTTAGTTCAATAACCTGATTTCACAAATATTGACATCATTCATTGGGGTGAGTATACCCTATCAAAATAAATAAGGCCAAGTATTGAAAGAAAAAGCTCAAACTTCTTGAGACTAATTCAGTATCAGCATTTTTGATTCAACTTTTTCATTTAAAGAGTGTTTACATTTTTGAGTTGTGCCTTTCAAAAAAATTGTTTTCTAACACACAGCTTAGGAAAATAAGCATGAAACGTCTTATTCAAATGTTTAAGAAGACTTCGGCCCACAAAATCACTGAACAAAAAAATCACCGAATGGAAGATATTTTCGAGTACTCAAATACTTTTTTCACTTGAATATTTAGCTATCTTTTAACATGTAAAATATAACTATCATGCATCATTCAGGACTTGACTCTAATCCATATTCAATGTAGGATTCGCAGATGGTAAAACAAATATTTAAGTATTTGCATTTTCAAGAGCCCCAATAAGTTAACTCCTAAGACCATATTACATAAAATATATCATCTACATAAAATCTATTTTATTGAAAACATGGCTGTTATGTCAAAGAGTTATTTAGCCTAACTTTAAATTTAAAATTTATGTTTTCTTTCAAGCACTGAAAATACTTTCTTATCTTTTAATATATATATACCCGTGTACCATATTGATAAAATTCAGGTCAGATTTAAAACTCAGTCTGCAAACTTCAACTTTTAATACTGCAAAACTGAGATAAAATGCTTAGTACAAATATTTTCCCTTATAGTTAATAAAATGTAGGCCAAAAATTCATTAAAAAATAGTACTGCATGTAGTGTATACAGTGATTTTTGGTGCAATTTACTGCCTTCTAAAGGCATAAAGCAGCACTTAAACTGTCTCGATACAAAGCCATCTTTTATAGGTAGGACAGCGGAATGTCAACCTGCTGAGGAAGGGTTCTGAGTTTGATTCCCACCAGATGCACTCAGACATTAGCTATCTTTTATAGCTAGGACAGTGAAGTCAACCTGCAGAGGAAGGGTTGTGAGTTTGATTCCCACCAGATGCACTCAGCCATTAGCTTTCTTTTATAGCTAGGACAGTGGAAAGTCAACCTGCAGAGGAAGGGTTGTGAGTTTGATTCCCACCAGATGCACTCAGCCATTAGCTATCTTTTATAGCTAGGACAGTGAAAAGTCAACCTGCAGAGGAAGGGTTGTGAGTTTGATTCCCACCAGATGCACTCAGCCATTAGCTATCTTTTATAGCTAGGACAGTGGAAAGGCAACCTGCAGAGGAAGGGTTGTGAGTTTGATTCCCACCTGATGCACTCAGCCATTAGCTTTCTTTTATAGCTAGGACAGTGGAAAGGCAACCTGCAGAGGAAGGGTTGTGAGTTTGATTCCCACCAGATGCACTCAGCCATTAGCTATCTTTTATAGCTAGGACAGTGGAAAGTCAACCTGCAGAGGAAGGGTTGTGAGTTTGATTCCCACCTGATGCACTCAGCCATTAGCTTTCTTTTATAGCTAAGACAGTAGATGTTGACCTGTGGAGGAAGGGTTGTGAGTTTGATTCCCACCAGATGCACTCAGCCATTAGCCATCTTTTATAGCTAGGACAGTGGAAAGTCAACCTGCAGAGGAAGGGTTGTGAGTTTGATTCCCACCTGATGCACTCAGCCATTAGTGTGGTAATATATCACACCACATGAACATCTCAGCTAATGCCAACATTGTTCAACAACAACACCAAGGCTATAACAACACCTTTACATTCATTTTGAAAAAAACAGACACTATATTGTTTAGATATGAAAACTCGGGTACCTTCCAGCCAGATCGACAAGGTTGATTTTGCTGACAATCTCACTGGGACGGTTTTCCTCCAGTCGAGCCTGAAATAACAATTTACCATTTTTACGATACAACATATTAGCATTTAAATTAATATATTTCGTTTATCTAAATCATATTTATTTTGCACCTATAATACCTTCCCACAGAACTCTTTCTTTGCTATAAGTAAAAGCTGTCACAGGAACATGGCAAATGTCCCATATTGGACTTTGTCAGACTAAAAATCAATTAAACTGTAAGATTAGCGCAACCTTGACCGTTGAGGGAACAGCACGATTACTAAGCAAAGGGTGATAGACCTTCTGATGCTGCTGTTCAGTAATATGAAGTTCTATTGAAATTCGAATAAAATCGAATAAGTAAATTACAGTCGATACTCAGGAAAGTGCATGCTTTTTAGAATTAAAAAGATAACTCACAAAATCATGTAAAATGGTTGTTATACTGTGTGTCCGCGCTTTTTTGCGCTCAGTACAAAACAATAAATTACTTAAAACATTCAGATTTAAGTATTTCCTTCGATGATGTGAGACTGATACTGAAGATCGCTATAATCCATTGACTATGACACTAATTTGCATATAAAATATATATTTTACATTACAAATAACTGAAAATAAACTGTAAATAAATAAGTAAAAAATAACAACGGTGCGTGCAAATTGTTCCGGACAAAAAAAGCAAAAACAAAGGTAAGCTATTTTGCGGTTACCCGGACCAGATTTTGTCCGGACACAAGGACAGTTTGCTCGAGAAGAATGTTAAGCATAAAAAATACCTTCAATAAAATGCAGATTTTGCGGGTCTAAATTTTAGTTAAAGAAATTCAGAAAAATAGGGTAAATACAGAAGTTTAAAAATCAATGCAGCCTATTGATATGAACAAGTGCAATTTTTTTTAAAGATTGATATCAACAAGTGCAATTTTTTTTAAAGACTCTTTTTAGTTAATACGTGCGGTGCGGCAAATCCGATGAACAAATGCTCAATTTGATGTGCCTTTAGAAGTTTTATGCAGCATCAAATATAGATTGTTTGGAAGCAATGCTTTAGATGATAATAACAACAAAGCAATGAGGATATCTTGACTTTATCCTTGGCAAAACAAAAGAGTTAAAAATGGTGATATTCCTTGTAATTTAAATCATGAAGAACCTGTGTAAAGTTGATGGTAACAATAGCATGGCTTCGGGAACTCTGGTCATGCATGTACGTCTCTGCTGTGACTCTGAAGGTGAAAAAATAAATAACGGTAAATTAAAATGAAAGTTTTGTTTCATCCAAATTCATATTTGGTATCTGACTGAATTAAAATGATTGGTTTCAAAGAAACAGAAATAAGGCACTCAGGTTAACAACTTAATGTAAAATTTAACATGTATATGTGATTCTTTTATCAACTTCATTAAATGCTTGGATCATTTCGTAATAGTCTTTTTGTGGATATTGCCCGTTGCATTACATTTAACACTGGACTCATAAATCAATCAATCTGGAAATGAACAATCTCTGTAACAACATTTGTGCAAAATCTTGCTAAAAACGGTATTGGCAAAAAGGGTCATGAATGAATGCAAAATATCAAAGAATCTTTTAAAGGGGCTATACACCAGATGGTCTTGAAATGTCAAATACATTATTTTCACAAAACAAGCCTAGAATTGCCAGTATGAGACGATAATAAATCATTTGACATGATGAAAAGAATATAATGTCGCTGTCTCAGCTGAGTTTAAAAAATAGCCCATTATGGTTTTCCAGTTTATAGTGTGTATATTTAGCATGTGAAAGTCATATGATAGTACAGATATATATGTATGGACGCTATTTTTTAATAAACCAGGGTTTAAGTGGTTGACAATAACCTAGTAAATTTTGAATTGGAATAATATGCCAATACTGCAAAAGATACATGTGGCTAAGGGATGTGATACATAAGGAAGAAAGACTCATTGCATTGTTCACAAGGATACCAATTTTATGTCAGATTTTAACAAAAAAAATAATTCTTGCAATGGTTTCATCTGGTGTTTAGTCCCTTTAAGTGACATTGTCGGCAAAAATGAGTCCACAGTGGAGGGTTGAGTGACTTTTCCAGTGTTTAAAAGGTATGCTGCCTCATAAGCAATCATAGCTATTTTTAAATATCTTTCAAACATTTCTCTTACTCAATTCATCATATTGTTATTCAGAACAATTGGTTTAATTTCGATGTTTGTTTCTACAGT
Organism: Mya arenaria; assembly: GCF_026914265.1. Taxonomy (NCBI): domain Eukaryota; kingdom Metazoa; phylum Mollusca; class Bivalvia; order Myida; family Myidae; genus Mya; species Mya arenaria. The sequence goes on along the minus strand of NC_069132.1, from coordinate 66,054,115 downwards.
GAATATTTCCACTGGACTCATTTTCACAGATTTATAAAGCGCACAATTATCGCAAACTTCTCGTCACCTGTGTTCATTTCCCTTCTCCAGTAATGCCTGGATTTCTTCGTTGTCCTTCACACGATGCCATGACAACCCTGAAAAGGCAAAACAAGATTTATAAATTAATTTACACAAATAAGAAACTTAATTCCATGACAGGTTTTCATACTCTATAGCATTAAAATTCATTTTCATACTTGTTTATATCAGAAACCAAGCAAAAATTATACATGGTAAGCCTTAATTTATGAAACAGGTTAAGGAGTTTCTTAAAATTGAATAACAGAAAACTTAGGTAATAGTTTGAACTAATTTAATTAAGCTTGATTGTGACAATAGCTGACAGCTTATAGATTCACGCTAAAGTCTGTTTCTTGGGTAGGAACGAGGGACGAGTGCTGGTGTTAATGGTTGGGAACCCACAACCTCTTGGGTGAGTGTTGGCCACCAAAACCACTCGACCACTCTCACCATTACAGAATTCTTATTACATTTCAAGTATTTATTTTAGGAAAGATTTGTTTGCAACAAATACAATTTTAAGGCAAAAATGAAAAGAAACATTAGTCTGCAAAGATTTTGAAATAATTTTGCCACAACTATTCCTCTTTTCCTCGAGAAAAAAGCGAATTCTATGGTGTGTTTGTTGGAGAGTTTTTTCCCAAAATACAACCTTTGACATATGGTCCTTCCTTCGGATGTTCCCTGACTTTAAGCGAGTAGTTTTCATTCTGTCGTAGCAGATCGGGCTGGAGAAGGTCCCGGACACGCTCGTTGTAAATCTCAAAGTAGCTGATGTCGATACGACTAGTGACATGGTCATCTCCGCTGTCTTGGATATGCTCAAATAAACCCTGGAACACACAAAATAATTAAAAGTTTTTGAAAATCATTATAAGTTTTATTTTATTTTTATAAACCACTGCTTTATGTAAATATTTCAAATGTCATCCACACTTATCTTAAGAACCATTAGTGAACAATATGAATGTGTTTTAAACATTGAACCAATTGTTCAGAGCTTTGTTAATATTAATGACGTTGTTAACATCATAATTGTTAACCGTGCGATATTTAATGCTTTTGGAGTTTCATGGATACACGAGTGATCTGCAGTATTCTAAACAAGATTTGACTCAACTGTTTCAGCTGTACTTGCTTTGTATGAACATATGATCACATCATCTACAAGTTAACATTTCAAAGTTAACAACGATCCCATTAACAACGTTGTTAATTTTAACAAAGTGCTGATCAATTGGCTCATTATTTATTTAGTTCAAAACTTTTTCAGCAAATTTGGAAAATATATAAAAGACCATTAATAATATGCAATTAGCTTAAAGATGCACTCTTACTCCCAAATAAGATTTACCACAATTAATAATATTGTTTTAATATTCCAATAAGGATGAATGAATGTCGACAACAATGGTTCTTATGAAGGAAAGTGAGTTTAATTTGAAAGAAATGAGTATAAAACACAGTATTTCTACCTTATGAGACTATAGTAAATCAAAGTAAATCTTTTAGCATTCACCAATCATTTAATATGTTTGCGCTTTCTGCTATTAAATACACGGTTATAATCTTGTTATAAGTAAGAAATATTTTCCATAAATGCATTATTTAGTTAGTATAGTTAAAGGTTTATCAGTCAAAATTAATGTTTGTTATACATGTGTATGTATTTATTTTGAAATAAGAGCGTTACTTTAAGATTGAAGCTAGAAATAAGATGGCAAAATTCCTTTTAATAAATAATGTAATTTGTTCGATACAGATCAGGTTAATTGCTTCAATTTGATCAGAATATAGTTCTGTTCATTTCACCCTTGGGCAAAATTTTGCTGTAGATAGAAAACAGATCTAAACTTGGTTAACGATAAGTAAAAACTGGAATTTCACTATAAGGCAATTGCTGTAGGTAGGAAACTGATCCAAATTTAGCCCGAATAAATTGAAAGGTGCTAAATAACGAAAATGGCAGATAAAAACTATGTATTGAAAGATTTATTGAAATAGTAATCGCCAATTAGATATCTGTGAAAAATTAAATACGCGAGAGCAAGAGTGATTTAGCATAGGAAGGTTTGGTAAACAAACAAGTCAAATCAATTTTCTCTTTTAATACCGTCTCGAACTGATACGATTTAGAACATAATCGGTAAGTTGTGACAAATAGGTGGGTCTTTCGCGACAGTTAAGACCCGGGCTTAATTAAGCTCTTACGGAGTGTTGAGGTGACTTTTGACCAAATTTTAACAAGATTTGGTGACCTTAGGGCCTATCACAGATTAGAACTTTAATATTGACTAACATTGCTGACTAATTTAAAAACCACTGACGATCCAACACAACAAAATGTTACCAAAGTTATCGTAATTGGCTTAAACAAGGATAAGATGCGAGAGAAAATACTAAGAAAATTGGGTAAAAGCCGTCAATTTTATATCAAGTACAAACAAAAATAATTGAATCACTTATTCCAAGTCGATCAAATGAATTATTATTTTAAATATCTACAGCCAATGGGCTTGCCTATTGGCCCCAAATAAGTACTATGCTCAATCGTTGCCGTTTTACAACTTTACAGACATGACATCATAATTTAGTTTAGCTCCCCACCCGCTGAAAACATGTACTAATCTAAGCCAGTTAGAACATCATAGTGTAAAATCATAATGACTAAGAATGGGCTTGATCGCTTCTAAGCAAGTTAGAACATCATAGTGTAAAATCATAATGACTAAGAATGGGCTTGATCGCTTCTAAGCAAGTTAGAACATCATAGTGTAAAATCATAATGACTAAGAATGGGCTTGATCGTTCCAAAGCCAGTTAGAACATCATTGTGTAAAATCATAATGACTTAAGAATGGGCTTGATCGTTTCAAAGCCAGTTAGAACATCGATCATTGTGTAAAATCTTTATGACTAAGAATGGGCAATTGATGGCTTCATTAACTGCTCCAAACCCCTTAATGAAGATTTTCTGAAGCATTATTTTAAACTTACGACCGAAAGTATAAATGCAAGAACTATAATCATATTCAGGGGGAATAACTCCGTATTACCTCCAGTAGAATTAGGTAACGAGTACAAGAAGTATAAATTGTTGTTGGTGAGATCTTTGGAATGGACCTAATATTCATTTCATTACAATTATGTTTGTATATAAACATTTTTTGCAAGAATAACATATTCACTTAAAATGTTGTAGATTTGATACAGGCATTCAAAAATGTTCAAGACGCATTTTAGACAACATGATTGAAAACTTCCAAGTATTAATGTGTTTTTTTTAAAAAAGAGAATATATTTTGACCTCCATTAAGCACATATAAGGTATGGAACAAAAATCTCCTTTCAACCCCACAGTGTATTACCACTCTTGAATGTTTGTAAATAATTTAAACAAATATTTACATTTAAGTTAAAGTTCTCCACAAATCAAAGGTATTTACAACATCTATATATTTTTGTAGTTTACAGAGCTCAACTTTTCAGAAATCAAAGACAGATTGAAAATTATTCAAACATTAAAGTAAAAAAAAACTTCAAAGATTTGTTTGCGTTTTAAGCAACTTTGTATAAATACAGCTGTGGTAAGATTTATAAACTTCATAAATAAAAACATTCATGTTAATAATAGATAAAAAATAGCTACACTAAAGTTTTTTTTAAATGATTTAACAGACTTCCAGCTTAAAAATATAGGAAAATGCATAATCAGAGTAATTTTATACATTATGAAGCCTGTAATTTGGGTTGATTTTAATCAAATGAACCCTAATTCTAAATTATTGAAAACATGAGACCTAAATCAGTCAAAATTTTACCAGGTTTTATTTACAGAAGTAATTCAAACTGACCATTGTTTAAACATTTAAACGTCCTGACTTGCAACCCTCACCGAATTTCAAAACCAAGGGACCCCCATTATAGGTGAAAATTATTGCTCTTAAATCTTGAAACATTTCGCTTGACAGCTGTATTGTTTCCATATTTGTCTAATATTCCCACTTTGCAGTTTGGTGATAAAATGAGTTAAATTAACATCATTGAATATGCTACATAGGGCACTAGTTCAAAATTATACCTACGCTGCTAATCGAGAAAACTTTGTATACAAATATTGCCCTGATAGCCGACTTTGAATGGTTGAAATGCTATAATCAAATTCAACTTATTCATTTGATAAATTTTGATCAAAGGTCATCCCATTTTGATTTGTTTGGTAACTTGAAAATATTTGATAAAAATTGTACAAGAAAAACACATATACGCCTTTTAAAACCACTATTCCAAAACATAAAACCCTTGGACAGCGTTCTTTTCTACAAGACCTAACAAAATATGTATGTTTCAGGTTTAACAGACTGAACTTACTTTTTCATAGTAAATAAACAGAATAAATAAATCAAAATATAAAAATGATTTTTTGTTTATTTAAAAAATTGGCTCTGCAAAAGAGACGAAAGTGTAAAACAGTAAAGTTCTAGCCTGCATGTATATAAGCCAAATATAGTTATTAACCTAAAATGCCAAAAAAAATCAATTTACCATCCCATCTCACGAAAAACTTCCTATCCCCCAGTACCTGAGCCCAATTGTTTGCAGGCTGTTCAACCAGAAAAAAATATAAATATTTTTTAGGACTAATCTATCTTTTTTTTCTCGACAAATGGTAAATGTAAGTATATATATTTAGGATTTTCGCTATACCTTCTACTTAAAATTAATCAAAGGTACTTGACCTTCGCCAACGCCAACATAGAAATGTTCAAGCCCTTGGTAAGATATAAATGTTTCAATCAATGGTTATATGTGTAATTTATTGCAAAATATATTACTTAAGACTTTTCAAAGCGCATCTTATTGACAGGAATGGTATTAGCACAGGTCATTTGTATTCTCCTTTTAATGAAAACGAAGGGTTAAGTCTCTAATATATAATACATATTCTTTTCAATAAAAGATTAAAAGAACCAGCACTTTCTTTAAAAGTATCATATCTGAAAAACCAAGCCTAAGAGAGAGGCAATATTATAACCCCAATAAAAATGTCAGTGGATCGAATACCAGTGGAATACCACTGTATTCCAGTGGTAATCATAAATACACTTGAATTCCACTGAAATACCAGCGGTAAACGTTTAGTTCACCAAAATTTACCGCTGGTATACCACTGAAATACCATTGGCTAAATACCACCAGCATACCACTGGTATTCCAGTGGTATACTGCAGACATTATTACTGGGGAACCTATCAAATCTTTAAGGGCATGCACCTGCGTGAATACATGGATATTAAAGTATACACTAACCCATGTTATGTTCGAAGGTTATAATAATTGTAAAATACAAACCTCACAAATTCTTGGAATGAGCCCTACGTCACCCTGAAATCAGAAGAAAAAATACACAAATGTAATAAAAGATCAATGTCAAATATAAAACTATATAAATATCAATTTATTAACTAATATATTGTTTTAAGCTTAAATGTGTCTGGGATTACAAGATGGAAGCTAATTCAATTGTTTAGAAATTAAGGTTTCAATATTGTCATTAATTGATTTTATATTAAGTTGGTAATTTAATGTTCAGTGTGTGAGTAAATAGACATTTTCTGCTAAAGGATTAGATTAAAAGTAAGCATTCTATAGGGTCCACTAAAACAATAGGTCTGCAGACTGGCCTGGGCAGTGTCAGTGCCTACTTAATTGTTTGAAAGACCAGAAATGTAACACTCACTATTAAGAAAAGTGTTGATTAAATTAATATTTTGCTTACGAGAAAATTAATGCTCCAATCTCTAAATTGAATAATTGTCATTAAAAGAACCCTTGACTCGATTAATTATATAAAAGCAATCATGACTTCATTTGATTTGTAAAATAAATAACTTCCTGTATTAACTACAGAGGAAAAACCTCTAATTACTTTTACGCAAAAATAGACTTGGTGATTTGTATAACTGAAGATCGATTATTGCAAACGGACACCGCGTGATTAAATCAGAAGATGAAATTAAACCTTACATAACTTTTTTAAGTCCAATATGAAAGGGTTCGATTCAGCCAAATATGAATGTTTGTATTTGCGCAAACTTTACACCCTGGGAATGAATTACAACATCCCCGGCCTGCAGATTTATATTATAAAATCTTGACTTTTCACACTGATGTTTTTGATATACACTTATATTACAATTAATTAACATCCTTTTCCGACATTCTTAAAACATACTTAATGAATGTTAAGTGCTTAAGGCAAACATGCTTGCCAAAATATGGTTATTAATTCGCGTAAATATGCAAATATATCAAAACCTTTGCAAAAAGTTTCGCTGGTTTTTTCATCATTTCAATGCATATTAAAGACCCCATAGAATAACTTAAAAACCCAAATATAATTAGTTTGTATATCATTTTAACAAGATCATAAAATTACATTTTAATGCCAATATTTTTAAAAAATTGTAACTTCCAAAATTAACGACTGTTCTAAATGTATAGCAATTTACTATAAATTGTATTCCAGTGGTTGATAGAGATTTATCAGTGAAATGAAATTTTGTTACAGTGAAAATATCAAATTGATTTTTTTCACTGTTTTGAAATTTTAGCCTTATTCTCCTGCGAAAAATGTTCATGAAACTTTTCCAAAATTTTTAAATAAGTTTATGAACTGTGAAAGAATTTTTATGAATTTCATGAACCAAGTATTAAAGTTCATGAACTGTTATTGTGATAATTTATTAGTTCATGAACTTTTGACCAGTTACTTAATAGTTCCAAATCAAACATCAGCACGCCCAGGGAAAACAATTGGCACGTTATACTTACAAGTGTAATTAAATGACTTTTTACTCAAATTTTAGACATTTAATAAAAAAATTGTCTGTTTCAATGTAAGATTGTAATATATTTCATCTCGTGAACTCCAAAAGTCAAAATTTCGGCCACTCGTGAAATATTATCATTTGGTGCTCACTCGGTGAAATACATAACGATCTTACACTGAAACAAACAAATTATCCTCTAAAACACTTTCCATTAGCTGATCAAATAATGTTGCATGGGTAAAGGGTTTCAGAGCCCAGTGATATTCTGGGGGAAACCCCCCTCCCCCTCCTGAGGTTTTATACCACATAAAATTAACTGTAACATGTAATAATTGTTCTTCCGCAATTAAGCAAAACAGGCACATATTTTGAGCACTGAACATAATAAGAGTCTGGACATTAATACCCTTTTTACACAGAGAGTATGAACAGGAACAGCTGCGGAGTTATTTGTGTGTAGCCAGATGCTCCAAGGAGCAACAAAAAGACTTAAAGCAGTGGAAGCACTAACAAGAGAATGATGATACTCCAGCTACAGGTAAAAAATTCATCGAAATTTGGGAGTTTACGCTTAGAAGTGTTACTAAAGGTCAATGGCTGTGAATGTGGCTATTGCTGTCTAGAATGTTTGTTAAAGTCATTTAATTTCAATTGCTCAAAAGTAACGTTTTCTTGTTATTGATGTTGTTGTTGTTGTTGTTGTTGGGGGCCAGGGTCTTTCTGATTGTCATTTTGATTAAAATTTAGAATTTCAATTTTGCCTAGAAATGAGCAAGAATGCTTTGAAAATTATACAGCAAAGATCAATGAATGTTAAAAAGTTTGATTCTTGAAGAATAAACCAAATCTTCCATTCACAAACGCTTTTGGGTATCGAAATCCTTAAATTGAGGGGGGTTGGGGGATTATATCTCACTCTCTTGTACCTTTAACAATATTATGCTCCATTCTGCATGTTTGTTGTCAAAATCACTCGTGCCAGTTCCTCGATAAATAACTCCAATCAGTGTAAACTGAGTTACTCTGAGCCAATAATTGGTTCCATGTGAATTTTACATGGCACATATTGTTTTCTGCAGGTATTGGAGATAATTGCTCATTTTTTGAACCCGGGCAGACACACAAAAGCACATTTTAAGAAAATTTTGGCATGTTGCTGGTAAATTTCTGATATTAACCTTGAAAACAGATTATTTTCCAACAGAACGTAATTAAAGGGACTAGAAACGGCAAATACATTATTTCCACAAAAGGAGCCAAAATTGTCAACAGGAGCTACGTAGTATGAGGCCGATAATACATCATTTTTCACGATAAAATGAATTAACTTTGTTGCTGTCTCTCAGCCCGTTTTAAAATAAGAGCATAATGGTTTCCCAGATTATAATGTGTATATTTCGCAAGTAAAAGTCACTTTATTAGTACTATGAGATACATTATACTGACTCTAAAGACTGGGCCACATGTTGGTTTGGATAATCGATGTTTTACTTTTTTGCAATTCCATGATTTTTTTTTTCCAGTTATATTGTAAGCTGACATTATTATACCTAAACAAAACATTCTGTTATTTATGCTGTAAGCTGACTTACCGGATATCCCATCATTGTGTGTGTCTTGCCAGAGCCCGTCTGCCCGTACGCGAACACGCAGGCGTTAAACCCGCCGAACGCATTGTGGAGAACCTCTGCACCAAGATCATTGAAGACCTGAAATAGTTTGTAATCACACCTTGCCGAGGGTTGAATATTTTAAAGAGAAATTAAACAATACTTTTGGAATTTTATATGAGTACATGGGGGGATTCAGGAATTGATGTTAGAGGGGGCATAACTTAGGGGCGCATCCTTTTGACATGCGCCCCTCTCTCAGAACCGAAAGTATATGGTATAAACTGTTTGCATAGGGATTTGGGATTACTCCATCAAGAAAATTTGAACAATTTGTAGTCGGAAATGATAATGAGCGTATTACTTTTTTTTCTCCGATATTGACATAAAAAGTAAACTTGGACTATTTTAGAGGGGTTGCGCGCCCCTCTAAATCAACTAGTAGAGTTGATTAAATGTTATTGTTTTTTTACACATTAGCGTGATACAATCCATTTTGGCACTTTTGTTTACCCGTCCTTTACATGACTCAGTCATGCCTACCATAGGCTAAGACAGTGAATAAAAATTAATTTTGTCAAATGTGAACAAAATAGTTGTAACAATGATAAAACGTCATCACATGTCCAAATAAAAGCTGCGCCGTTTACATTTATAGTAAAATGTAACTTAAAGATGAAATGCTCTATTCTGCCGAGAGGCGTACCGTGTCGTTATATAGTAATGCATTTGAAAATGGAATGATTTTAGGCTTAAAATTAAAAAATTCTGTTTAAATAAGTATCTGACAGTTACAGTTTGGGCTTTTGTTCAGCAATTATAGCAAGTCAACTTCATCAATTTTATCAATATTTGAAAATAAAATTAATTATCGTCAGTATAAAATATGTGGACAAGTCTCTTTTTCATATTTTTTTTTACTAAAAATATATTTACCGAGGACAGTATCCATTCAATGCAGATTAAAACGACAAAATTTGCAAAATGTAAGGGCTAACAATTATATACATTATATATAATTATTGCTGAAGTAATTGTGCATGATACTGTTTTATTTCATAAAATAGGCTTATTTTCATATACAAAATAATTCCGATCTCTACAAAAAGAATTTCAAGTAAAGCCTTAATTTTAAGCTACACTCACATCCCGGATCAAAAGATATCTCAATCTGGGATGATCATAGGTGAATTTAAGTCTAACAGTTGCAAAACATAGTCACAGACCCAACATTTTTAGGCACCAGTCAACAGATGAATAATCGTTGGAGCAACATGGAGCAACATGGAGCCAAAACTGCGGTACCACCACGGCATCCATCCGTGTTCATCTGTCTTTTCCCATTATTAACTGTGTATGGTCCGGGGTGCTCCAGGGTTGATCCTTGTCCAACACGACATGCCGGATCGCCAAGGATCAACACTTTGTCACTACGGACCCACCCTGTTCCAACAGGGTTGCTTAACACGGACTGTCCTGGACTACCCCAAATTGAAAACTCCTCCTGGACAGTCCCTGACGTCTGAATAGCATTTATTTGTAATTTTAATATTACCAGGGCGGTGTCCCAGACCATCCAGGACCAGTGTCAGACAAGCCCAGATCCAATGCGGATCTTACACACTAAACTGACCCTTAGGATTGGCCAAATTTAAGTCGGGGATGATCCTTAACAGTACGGGAGGTCAATGTGACTGGGGCTTTAAGTGTAGAACAATGATATACAAATAGGTATCCCTTCCGAACAAAAGCTACATTCAACTGACAACAAATTGGTTAATAATTCATCAATAATCACCACTGATCAATTAAATTACAACTGGTAAGCGTGATCTCTGAACACAGTATGATGAAAACCTTCACATGGAAAAGAACAAAATTTCAAAAAAGAATACCAAATAATTACAGAAGTCTCATTTTAAAGGCTTTGTAATGACAATACTGAATAGAATATTAAACTGTTTAGGCCATCATTAAAAAAATGTTGGTTTGCTGTGCTCCGACCGACTCATTGAAATAAACCCCAACCCAATCTTTTTTATCGCTACCGCTGCCGTTTTTTGTTTGTTTTGTTTTTAAATTTTTATTTTTTTATTATTTTTTTGTTGTTGTCTCATTTCGTTTCTTTGGGCCAATTTCGCGTTTGGTCCTTTGATGCTCTACAGACCACAACCGTGTTGTACTGCCAATCTGCAAACCCTGCAATGGTTCTCTGGTTGAATTCTCAGTGCTGTTATCTAAAATATGCATGCCCCTTACATCAGACTTAGGGTCATATAGATTTGCCTTTGTCGTCTGTAAAAAAGAAAAAAAAATCCCTCCCTTACCTACCCACCCCAAAAATTGTGGGTAGGAGCACCGCAAACCAACATTTTTTTATTGATGGCCTTAATAATACATTTCTGTTCCAACTGAGAATTATGAATCATACTAGGATTGTCATGTTCAATTATGTAATACAATCAATTTTCAATCACATGAAAATATTTATTGATTGAGAATGAGACCAGATATTTTAATGACGTCAAGTTTAAAATTAAGACCTCAATTATTGACGAGTAAGTATCTTTGGTTTTGGGTGTGGTAAATTACAATCACCATATATATATGATAATAAAAACATGTAAAACCCTTTCAAATATGTAATTGTTGTAGTTATAAACGATATTTAAAACATGTGGAAAAAGACATTTTAAACATGCAATTTTCTGTAGACCTTAAGAAGCGCTTAGGAAAACACAATAAACCAGTCTTATTCTGCTCCGTTAAGTGTATGACAATGCTCGAACGGTGTTGTTCCTTAAAGTTAAATAAGGGCCGTAACTAAACAACTATACAAACAAGAGTTATGGGCCTTACTATACGTGTGTATTGTCTCTGGCAATATGTGTGCCATTAGTTTAAATATCTTGAACAGTGTTTGTCAAATTATGACCTTAAGGCTTTTGCACAATGATGTCGAAAACTACACGAAGGCTATGACAATAATCTCAACATGTTCTCCAATAAAACTGACTAGCTGAAAATACCATTATAGTTTACCTTAATTGACCCTTATATTTGTACATGAGTGACATTTCCGCCTCATTGTGGTTTTCCGATTATGAAAAAAGTATTGACAGGTCAATCATAAAACAATTTAGTGCTTATCAGCCCGGAAATGCCTCATTAACTTAATGATCACTTTCAACTGGTATTTAAATAAACACTATATTGTATTTCTCTACCTAGTAGCATATATATATCTATATTAACAGCAGTTGACTAAACTGCCCTTTAAAAACTCCAAGTGATTCAGAGCCAGAGGTGAGGAGGGGGGAATGAGGGAAAGGACCAGTTTCACTTCAAGAACAATAACAATAAATGTTTGGCCAGGATGGTTTGTGGGGGTAGTGAAATTAGAAATGAGAGTTTTTGCTTGAAACTCTATGGTCACTGCATCGATTATACTGGAAAGGGCATTCATCAAATGTCAATCAAACATAAAATTCCATCACAAGTTGTTTAATCAATTGAAAAGCGTTTTACAGGTAGTACACTTGTTTGTAAGGGTGGCTTTATTTGCACAGCCCACATCAGTTTCCGATATAAGATATAATTTCGAACAGGTTCGTACCAAAATGCCATATCATCGGTAAAAATGAATAAAAAATGAAATGGTGGTTTTATTATCAAATCTTTAATATTTGTTTTATTTGTTTGACTTTGGATAAGAATTCAATATAAAAGCTTATCAGACGGCGAACACTAAAACTGCAGGAATTTAAAGGCAATGTCAATTAGAGAAAGGCTTGACGCCTTTTTAAGTATTTGATTTTCTTATATTGGAACATAACTTAAATACCACTCAGATAAGCCATGGTCCAGAATCTCAGTTTTCAATGATTCAACTCTTCACATTTTCTTGTTGTTTATATATATATTAAAACTTTAAAAAATTGAGTATAAAATTGGGGTTAATAAAAAAAAAACATTATAACAAAGTAATCCAACTTTAATATATAATTTGAAGAACGCTTTAACACTAATTATAAGCACTAAGTCATCCAATTGACATTTTAAAATAACAACTGAAAAAAACTGGCATTATTTCTGTTTTTTTTTCTTATAGCCCTGCAGAAAATGATTTGGGACTATTTTAATTATATATATATTTTTATTTCATTTATATTATTTATTTAATTTTTTGAGGGAGGGGGAGTGGAGGGGGTAAACTCTAGCCTCAATTGTGAGTAATAATTATGTTCTTGTTTCGAAAAAAATGATATGATTTTTGTCATCTTGATTAATTTCATTATACAAGACCAGAATAAAATAATCCTGTTCAGTACATATATGCATGCCCTTTGAAAGGGAACTAAAATGTTCCTGTGTGTATAAACATTAGAAGCCTAGTGCTAACAGTCCATTTGTATCACCACTTAATGTCTGAGCACTTTGGAAAAAAAAGATAAAATAGGTTTTTCGTTTATAAGGAAAGAATAAAGTTAATCTCCTTGTTATAAAATCAACTCCCAGGAAGTTTTATGAGTAATCTTTATGTTTGACCGAAAAAATAACCATGTTTCTTAAGTATTTCAAGTGGAAGAAGTCTATTTGTAAGATAAAACATTCATATTACCCCATTTATATGAGAAGATGTACCCCAGGGGCAAATACCCACTGGCTGATTTGCCCTTGTAGGTATGGTTGCCCCAGGGGCAAACAGGTGCACATACACACATATACCCATTGGCAGATTAACTCTTGAGGGTATGGTTGTCCCAGGGGCAACATGTGCACATACACAGAAAATACCAACTAGCAGATTTGCCCTGTTGGATATGGTTGCCCTTGCACACATACAGACAAATATCAACTGGCAGATTTGCCCTGGTTGGTAAGGTTGCCCCAGGGGCAACATGCACACATACAGACAAATACCAACTGGCAGATTTGCCCTGGTTGGTAAGGTTGCCCCAGGGGCAACATGCACACATACAGACAAATACCAACTGGCAGATTTGCCCTGGTTGGTAAGGTTGCCCCAGGAGCAACATGTGCATATACACAAATACTCACTGGCAGATTTGCCCTTGAGGGAGTGGGTGCCCCAAGGTCAACATGTGCATATACAAACAAATGACCACTGAAAGATTTGCCCTTGTGGGTATGGTTGCCCCCGGGGCAAATGTTGGCCATATAAATGGGGTATATGATATAAAAAAAATCAATAAATTTGTCTTTTTTTAAGAGTTCAAAACTATGGTTGGTTAAGAACCAATAAGTAACCAGCTTTTAAACATCAACAGCCAATCTTAGGATAGTCTACTAGTCTAGAAATAGTTTTTAAGTGCAGCTGTTTTACATTTTTTTTTTTCTGTTCCATTTAATGCTTCTATCAAAGGTTGACGGGGATTTTCACATAGAACTTGTTCAGATATTACGTAAGTTGTCTAATTGACAGGTAATTAACGGTTTAGGTCTAAAATCTTAATTTTCGAACAGAAATATAAAAATCTACAATCTGATTTTTTGTCAGCAGTCTTGAATCATTGGTTTGCAGATATTTACGCAAAAATCCAAGACAAAATAGTAAAAAAAGTTGTAAAATGTTATATCAGTGAGAATGAACATTTAAAGTGTTAATTCTCAGGGGGGTTGGGGGTTCAGGAACAATATCTAGTCCGAAATGGTGCATTGTGGGTGTATGTTATATATGTTATTACTTATAGTAATCATGAACGAGCTTGGGGGGGGGGGGGGGTGCGAGGAGGGGGGGGGGCCAGGTCCAATTTTTGGGAAAATCTCTCTTTGAGATTAAAAATTATGTGGAAAAAATATCCTCTGCAATCAAATATGGTTCAAAGATTTCTTTCAATTTTTAATGTCAGTTTTTAAAAAAAAATTGTATCAGTATTATAAGTCTATAATTTTTTTGACTGAAAACTAATATATTGAACATGTCATATGGATCTGTTCCACTAACCTAAAAAAAGAGCAATATTTCTGTCGCTCTAATAAAATTTTAACCTTAAGTTCAATTTTAACCTCCAAGTTAGATTTTAATTGTTTTGATTTCAAAAACCTGCTATCAATATTAAACTGAGAGTTTCAAGGCAATAGATGTATTGGAAACTGCTTGAAAACGTGTGATCATTATGAAATACAATACTATTATACTTTCCCAATAAGATTTTTAGTAAGAAGATAATCTAAGAATAAAGAATTCAATGGAATAAGACACCTCAACAGACTTTGAAGTGCAACCCATAGCAGGTTTCTCACACCAGATATTATAGCATCAATGATATCTGGATAAATGTCTTAATAATAATCTAAATAAATAAATTAATCAGATTAAAACTAATAAAATACATTTAAATGGCCTGACATTTCAAATTTTATAGTTTCTTAATGTATGTGAACTGTGGCAGGGGTGGGGATGGGGGGAATTTCTGTATGAAATGTCACATATTTGCTTCATAAACATTAAAAAATGTCTTGATGAAAGTTTTCAATGTTTAACCCTGTTTCACGGTTATACTAAATTGTTCTTGTGGGATATGGAATGGCAGGGATCGGGGTTGAACCGTGATCAGGATGGAGGTCAGGCGAAATGGTTTTCTGAATTTGCTTCACGAAAGAAAGTCACACAAAATTCAATGTTTAAACATCATTCTCATTTGAAAATCTTAGATTTTCTTCAATGGAACCATAAAAACGTTTGTTTTAAGAAAATGACTCATTGTGTCACCAAAATTAGGTTTTTACGACAAATGTTGTTGTTTTTAACTGCGATATACAAGGCTAGACTGCATTAAAATTTACCACAATAAATTCATTCAATAGATCTATGCTTATAGAAGTTTGTATAGCCCATTTCGCACCCCTTATTGCTACAGTTCCTTGCGTAGGTTTGTATGCTACTCTTACTTGTAACACTCACCTGAGCCTGCGATGCGCATGGAGCGTTGCCTTGTACACTGTCGTACACATGGTCGAATGTGAAGTCGCGGGCACGTGCACGAGCTGTATCACCAAACTCTGGAACTCCACGGACCTGAAAAGAGGAAAAAATATTTCATAAGCGAATGAAACCCTACCCAACCCAACCCCTACCAAAACGGATATAAAAAAATACTAGGAATTACATTCACTTACGGAGTATCATTGGGATGAAATATCTACCATATTAAATATTTACTTTGAATTGAAAACAATTGTTACACTTTCGAAAAATTATTTTGAGAAGTTGTGTACTTTCCACATTTTCTGCTATATATATATATCAATTGCAGAAAAATCTGAATGGCAAAATTTTCCGCAGATGGAGCATTTAAGGGACACATTTTTTTTATTTGTAAATTCAAAGGGTAAAGATGATGCCTGAAATTTGGGATTTCGCCCAATAGTTGGTGACTACATGGATTATGATAATGGGTCAAATTTCACAGACCATTTACGGAGGCATGGTTTATTTGTCAAGTGACTTAAATAGTTTGTAAACAAATTGATTTATCATATCTGTACTTTAAAAGGTAAGGCCATTTAAACATTTAATTCAATATTCTCTAAAGGTGTCAAGTTTCCTTAATTATGAGGTCACAATATGTAAAGAATACCCTTTGAAAAAAAGGCGTGGGGCAAATGCCACCTATTATTTTTCGAGTTTTTAATTCAAATCACTTGGGTTTGAAGTAATATTTCAAAAACCTTCTCAGACTGTCACTCACATGTAGTTCCTTTTAAAAGTATTTTAACCACTTGAAATGTACTCACATTTAGAAATTACAGCTATATCTTGGAGTTTCAAATACTCCTTCATAGACTAGCTATCAAGGGCTATTTTAGTCATGGACAATCTATCGAGGGCTATGTGACAAGGACAAGCTATTGAGGGTGTAACCCCATTGAGTACCAAACACTCCTTCATGGACAAGCTATCGAGGGCTATTTTAGTCATGGACAATCTATCCAGGGCTAAGAGACAAGGACAAGCTATTGAGGGTGTAACCCCATTGAGTACCAAACACTCCTTCATAGACTAGCTATCAAGGGCTATTTTAGTCATGGACAATCTATCGAGGGCTAAGTGACAAGGACAAGCTATTGAGGGTGTAACCCCATTGAGTACCAAACACTCCTTCATGGACAATCTATCGAGGGCTAATTAAGTCATGGACAAGCTATCGAGAGTGTAACCGCCTTGAGTACCAAATACTCCTTCATGGACTAGCTATTGAGGGCTATTTTAGTCATGGACAATCTATTTAGGGATAAGTCTTGGACATTAGCTATCGAGGGTGTAACCGCCTTGAGTACTAAATACTCCTTCATGAACAAGCTATCGTGGGCTATTTTAGTCATGGACAATCTATCGAGGGCTAAGTCATGGACAAGTTATCGAGGGTGTAACCGCCTTCAGTAACAAATACTCCTTCATGGACAAGCTATCGTGGGCTATTTTAGTCATGGACAATTTATAGAGGGCTAAGTCATGGACAAAATATCGAGGTTGTAACTGCCTTTAGTACCAATTACTCTTTTAAGGACAAGCTATCGAGGGCTATTTTAGTCATGGACAATCTATCAGGTGCTAAGTCATGGACAATTTAAGCTATCAAGGTTGTAACTGCCTTGAATACCATCTACTCCTTCATTGACGAGCTATTGTGGGCTAAGTCATGGACAAGCTATCGAGATGTTTACCGCCTTCAGAACTAAATACTCCTTCATGGACAAGCTATCGAGGGTGTAACCGCCTTGAGTACTAAATACTCCTTTTTCTTAGAGTTCTCAATAAGTTTAGGTTGAACTGTCTCAAATGGTAAAATAACCGTCACGCTACAACTTAATCTAATTATAAATAATTCACAAAATATTAACCAGCCAAATCGCAATTTGAGCCGCCCATTTTGACCAGCAGCCGGGTCTTATCGAGTACTCTGTAAAGGACCCTTAGTACCTGCATACCAAATAGGGCGTTTCAATGTCAATAAACAAGTGATTTATCAGTTCTGAGTACTCCATAAAAGACCCATGAATACTCAGCTTACCCAAAAAAAGGGTTTCAATCCTAATTTATATATATATATATATATATATATATATACAGGTGATTTATCAGTTTCGAGTACTCTGTAAAAGACTCTTTAATACTGATAACCAAAAACTGGGGTTTCTGTCAGTGTCAATAAACAAGAACACCAAACACCAAAAGAGGTTTTTATAAACCAAACTGTAATTTTCAAGTTTAATCAAGGCATGTAATGTATATGCACAAATATTTATTGACTCTATTACGTGGGAGATTTAAAGCACATCCATGTTCTTCCCGCCCCATATTAATTTTGTCATATACTTTTGACATATTGCCCAATATGTGAAAACAAAACAAACATGAACATCCGCAGGTACCTTTTAATGCTTAAAAAGATGGTTTAAGGCCATTTTATCAAATAACAAATCTTCCTTAAAACAAACATTTTCACATGATAAACTATTTTATGGTACTTCATCTGTATAAAACTGACCTCCCACTTAAGGCATAGCTCAATTTTATCATTCTGAGCTATCTCAAGTTTTTAATTCAATATTTACCCCGATCCTATATAGGTCTATTACCAGAGTTTGTAAAGCATGAAATCATTAGAAAAACACTTTCAAATGGCGTTAAAGAAGTTATGCAAAGTTGACACCAGTTTTTTTTTTCTCATGAAATTATTAAAATACCTTAATATTTTCGATCCGGACTACATTTTCCTTGACCTGAACTATTTCTTGGCTGCCATCCTCTTGTTCTCTGAAACAAAACAAATGAAGAAATATAATTATATTATAAGTTGCGCACATCTGATTACAAACAATTGTTTCGAACTAGATTGTGAGCAATAATGAGTTTTGAGACTTAAGATGCGCTAGCTGAGGTTAGGGCTGGGGGAGCATCCCCGCCCCCAAAAATCGTCCAAGTTAACCTTTTAATTCAATACATGCATGAAAATGAAATCAATACTTCGGAGAAGAAATATATATTAAATATGATCCAAATGCATCACTTTGGACTAAAAATTGATCAAATTTTCTTCATTTTCTTCAGGGAGTAACCATCACCCCCCCCCCCCGCTGCCAGCTTTGTAAACCAAATAAATTCAAATAAACTTTAGTTCTCATGGAGGAGACGAGCATGTGAAAAGGATGTCAAATGGTTACGACCCTAAGTTATGCAGCCCCCACTAATGTCAAATCCTGGATATGCCCCAGAAATGAGTCTTATAATGTGCTGACTGTCACCCCAACCCCTTTATCTGCTTTACCGGAATGCAGTACTAAAAATGAATAAAATATAAAAACATAAACAAACGACTATAATTAAGAATGGTCCCTAATTAAAAGCTGCACTCTCACAGATTCACGTTTTGACAACTTTTTTATTTTTTGTCTTGGAACGAGCCAATTTTTGCGAAAATCTATGAAAACCAGTTATATAAGACTGCTGACAAAATATTAGATAGCATTAGATAGATTTTTATATTTTAGTTCAAAAATTGATGTTTTCTTAAATCGTTAGTAACACTTTAAACCATAAAACATTAATTTTCGAACGGAAATATGACAATCTGCGATCTGATCTTTTGTCAGCAATCTTTTGTCATTGGTTTGCAGATATTTAATTACGCAATAAATGCACTTTCCAAGACAAAAAAATTAGTTGTAAAAACGGTATATCAGTCAGAGTGCAGCTTTAACGGCAAGATTTCAATATTTCACTATTATTATTTGACTCAATTTTTAAGCTATACTTAATACTTGACATTTAATATTTCAGTGGTATAACTTGACTTTCAATATTTGAATTCTCAGGCCTAAAAAAAATAATTGTTTAGTTAGGGTTACATCCTTAAAAAAAATAGGTAGGGTAGGTAGGCTTATTTTTTTTATTATTTATTTTTTTTATTAGGTTTTATATAAGAATATAATTTTCATCATTGGAGAATGATGTTAAAGCTATCTTCTGTGTAAGCATTTAAGGTTTAAACTTAATATTAAAAAGCAATTTAAAAAAAACGAAATATTTTATTTTATTTTTTATTTTTATTTTTTAGTTTTTCATATTTTTTTTCAAACTGACAATAAAAACGATAGGGTCGGCGCCTATTCCGTAGGTAGGGTCGGGTAACCCGAACCAAATGTATTTTTTTTTTTAGGCCTCACTATGACCAGCCAATACAACTGTACTAGAATAACAGACACAGTTCTTTTCACAATTACGGCGTTTAAATTACAGAGTCCAAAGAATAGCAAAATGACTAATTGAAAAGCGATATTGACAATCCTGTCCATTTAAATATTTGAATTGTTTGAAACTTTGAAACACAGCACACATGTACAAACCCTTAACTTTCTAACGGAACTATTAATAATACAATCAAGTTTATGAGCGCGGAACAGTGAAATTTACAATTAAAAAACATCCTAATTACCGGGTAATCAAATTAAATTGAAAATTCCATACAAATATAACTCTATTTAAAAAAAAAAAAAATAAGGCTAAATTACTTAATTTTAAAAAAATATCATACCTTTTAACACACATTTTTTTTTTTAAATATTGTTCTATAATAATAATTAGAATTAATAATAATAATAATGATAAAAAATAGTTTAAATGGATTTTAGCATGCAACCAGCATTTTTAAAGGATTTGCACACTCTGTAAAATACACAAGCTAATGTTAACAGAATATTTTGTAATATTAAAAATGGAGCCAAGTACGTACATGTATATACAGAATTGTCCTTATATATATCATAATTATGTACATCTCGAAAGTTCAAGTTGCAAATCTTTTTTCTGCAAATGAGCTAAGTACTTTTGTTTATTTTTCTTAAAGAGAATCACAACAAACATGTATATTCATTCAATCATGTACATGTATACTTTGATGTAAATATCTTATACAGATTTAGCATGCTGTTTTTGAGACTTGCTGAATAAACCCAGTATTTAACTTTAAACTTACTTGTTACTTAGTGGTCGAACTCTGACTGCAACACGAATATTTGACATTGCTATCCAGTATCATACATTTTGTAGTTAAAATCCTCGCGAATACACTAAAATATCCATCATTCAAGTATGCCTAAGTTTACACTCTGATTCACAACACACAACTGTCAATATACGCTATAGTACGATGTAGTATTTAGGCTGCACGCGCGGCTGGGATAAACACATTTATTCTGTAGGGTTATCCGATACGGAAATGTGATAAACAATATCAACATAAACCAATAAACAAGTCAGAAATTAAATTTTCAATAAATATATCGTTTTTACGACTACCAAAAGAAAACTTAACGGTTTTAAAAGTCCAATAAGTAATTTATGAAATTGCCCTAATGTGGAATAACCCACTATTCTTCCTACATGTGTATTGGACTGTGCTTTGTAAATGGCGGGAAAAGCAAATTATCACGTGCATTTCATGTAAATGATGACCAGAATAAATAATGTTTTTTAATGAAAAAATCCTCAGTACAAATAATAGTAAAAATAATAAGCTAATAATAAGAAAGTTTGACAAAAGTCATTGTTCAAACCTGAAGTACAACTGCTATATAATAGCTGCACTCTCACAGATATACCATTTTTACCTTTTTTTTTTTCTTTTTTTTTTTTGTCTTGGAAAGAGCAAATTTTTGGGTAAACATCTTCAAACCAATGATATAAAATTGCTGACAAAAATCAGATCGTTGTTTGTCATATTTCCGTTCGAAAATTAATGTTTTATGGCTTAAACCGTTACTAACGGGTTAAGAAAAATGCATAAAACATCAATTTTCGATCTTAAATATACTAATCTGCGATTGAATTTTTTGTCAGCAGTCTTATATAACTGGATTCCATGGATTTTTGCTCGTTCCAAGACAAAAAATAAAAAAAATATCAAAACGTGCAATCTGTGAGAGTGCAGCTTTAATGCTCTGAATGTTATACATGGCCATATAAATACATGGCCATATTAACCATATCTCCGTGATGGATGAGGCTATTACTCTTCGTCATGAGTACGCGGTATTCAATGGCGTATTAAGGAGTACTACGTCTCGGGACGATGGAAGTACGCGGGTACACAGAGACTTGAATGTATGATGCAGATACTCATGATTGCCACAATTCGGGACTGATCCATGCATTGGTGTTAGAGGCAGCCAAACATCAGAGGGCATTTTTTTATATACATCCACTCGCTAAGAAACGAATGATCTGTATGTGTTTGTTAAAAGAAAATCGACATCGGCATTAAAATGACGTGTGTGATATTGACATTAAATGCCTGACGCGATGATTAAATTTATATAGCCGGTGCCCCCCCCCCCCCCAACGCCCCCCCACACACACACGCACACGCGCACGCACACTCCCCTCTCACTAGTGCTAAACAACTATTTTACATAAATCGCCGTATTTGGTGCGCTGGATATGAAATGCGCCGCCATACAATGCACTCACCAAGTTAGACCCACTTTTCGTTTTCGTCCGCAGATTTTCGTTTTCGCAGCCAAATCAAAACAAATTATCGACTGCCCGCGTTTCAGGGACTTTGTAGTTCCGGCCCTCGACAGCTAATCAGTCGATCGAAGTATTACAGTCGCGAATATATGATACCCTTCGTTGTTGTGGCGCTGCTGCTGCTGCTGCTTCTGCTGGTGCTTATCGCGCTTTCGTCATCGTATTGTCGCGTTCTCACCATTGTGGTTTCGTGATTTCGCGTTTTCATCATCGAAAATCGTGTTTCAGATTTACACATTCATAGGCGATTGCCCTAACGGCATTCCGTATTATTAATGATAAAAAACACACACAAAAACGATATTATTTGTGTACAAAAAAAACTCACGAATGAATAGCTACGTGGCCACATTTTTTCCAGTTAAATACTTGATTGTTTTAATCATTTATGTCAAAATGTTTAACTTTGTATTCATTATCTGGATCAGTAGCAGTGGGGGTGGGAGGAGTTGATCACCCTTGCAACCCTATTTTTGTTTCAAGGGAACTGTTAATATCAAAATGGTAAAATGCGAACATTTCACCAGAATGCGCCATGTAAGGCTAATAAAGATATTAAGCGTTTTGGTGTGGTCCCATAGAACATCTTTCACAATTTAGAGCCCATGTTTTTGTCTAATGTGAAAGGGGCTACACCGACCCGAGTTAAATCAGACAGAGAGACAAGATGCGCTTGTCGGGGTGTTCCGGCGGGATGGTATTCGGTCACCGGTTTCCAACGCGTCAAGGTATGACCACATTCGTGACATTTCGTACTTTTCAACGTACCCCAACGTACCTACCGGTACGGGAATGAAATCTCGACTATTTCTCCGGAACCACAAATGATAGGATTTTGGTTCTGGTCTTGAAATCTAGCACTCTCGATTACCTACGCTACGCCACCGTCGGTGCATTTCTGACGTCATTGCGTCACCGCTTCCATCCGCCTACAAGCCTATTTCACACTCTAAAATGCAGCGAAAAATGCCTAAAACTGGGTTGGGCGGTGACGAAGATATATCAGCATCCCTGCACTTGCCGCGGCTGGGACCAATTTTGCCATTTAGGGGACGCTCTAACCTACAAGATGCGCCTGTGTTCGGGGTGATATTTGGTCACCGGTTTCCAACACGTCAAAGTATGACCATCGAGTCATCTCATTTGGCTTATCACTTTTGACCAGACGGATTCCCGGTGTGAAATTGTGGAATCAGCAAAATAAACTAGCATAGCACGAACCATGTTCGTTGATTTGCATGTATTTATAAATATTATATAGTCAGAAAAGAGGTTGAAGCTCTACACAACATTCCTTTTAATCCGACAGTTCCGATTTTAAATAGCAGTCATTATATACATTAACGCGAGCGCATGCTTTTATTATTAATTTCCTTGTTTTCGGACTACTTAATAAAAGTCATTCATGTAGCTGTAATGTCAAGGGGATGTTTCTACGCCACGCATAAAATTAGTGGACTGTAATCGTACTACGAGTAGTTACCTCCCGTAATTAAAAAACTGACATTGATATTTGTAAACAAACCATTCTTATAAAGTGGAACATATTCAATATTTGTTTTATTATACTGTTCCTTTAACTTCATGGAATGTTTTGTAATTTGGTAAGGATGTTTTTAAAATCCTATTTATGTAGTTATTCACTTGTCGCTACGAATAAATAATAAACAGTGTCAGTTAGATACAAAAGTCTAAGATAATAGACGTCCAACATATAACTATGGTTAAAAGGTATGATACTATGTTTATTATTCATTTAGAATATAAGATAAACAGTCTGATTAAAATCATATCCTATATACACTCATGCAGGCACTGAAGATGGAGTACTTTACTCAGATTGGATGTTGAAGAACATCTCATGGATGGAATCTCTCTGACATTGCCGGTTGTGGAGACCTGCTTGTCGAGTTATGTCAACAATCTGATCACTAAGTTAGCTTTCACTGAAGCATGCGATGATAATGCACTGAATGAAGGATTTCTAGACTTCAAGTATATCTGTAGTATGCTTTCAGGTAATAGATATGGCCTAAAAAAAAAAATACATTTGGTTCGGGTTACCCGACCCTACCTACGGAATAGGCGCCGACCCTACCGTTTTTATAGTCAATTTGAAAAAAAAAATGAAAAATTAAAAAAAAAAAAAAAAAAATCTCGTTTTTTTTTAAATTGCTTTTTAATATTAAGTTTAAACCTTAAATGCTTATACAGAAGATAGCTTTAACACCATTCTCCAATGATGAAAATTATTTTCTTATATAAAACCTAATAAAAAAAAAAAAAAAAAAAAAAAAGCCTACCTACCCTACCTATTTTTTTTAAGGATGTAACCCTAACCAAACAATTTTTTAGGCCTATTCTAAATTCAATTATTAAAAACATTGGAAATCAGACTTGAAGCAAAATCGGTTTGAATGGGCAAAAGAAACTAAGTGTACCTTTTTATGTACCAGAAGGGAATCTTATAAAACTTTGAGAAGTTGTCCACAGGTTAAATTTTGCTCTTAAACATGATTTGATTGGTTAAAAATTGACCAATCAATACACATTTTGGATAACTTTGACCAAACCAAAAACTCAACCAGTTTTTTTTACAAATGGCTGCTGTAGGCTATAATCAGTATATTATAAAGTAATCTTCTTGAACAACTTTAAGGTGAAAAATCAATAAAGTGTGTTAAACGTTGTAAACATTTGCAATATTTCATTGTGTAACGAACTAACACACTGAATTGTAGATTTATAATCACGTACAGGTAACGCAGAGGATGAGCCAAGTGTATACTTTCCAGCCTGTGTGACCAGTTTAGCTCCAATTCTTACCTCAGTAGAAAATCTTGTGGGAAAGATTGGTCCGCAGAACTTCCTTGATACTTACCTTCCATATGTATCCTGGACTGGAAAACAACAGGTAAGATCGCTGAGCCAGTTTCATTCAAGGATCTTACATGTAGTCTGAACTTTAATTTTCTTAAATTCGTATAAATGTCACAGATGGCAACAGTATATTATTTATGATTTCCTAAACTTATTTTAATTATGTTCATGTTCAATCTCTTGTGGCAAAAATGGCATATAAAAGCCTATACTATAACACACATAGTCCATGTGTTTCCTGGACTGGAAAGCAGCAGGTATTTGAATAATGCGCATGTTCAATCTCTTTTGACAAAAATGACATATAAAAGTCTATCCCATTACAAACATAGTCCATGTGGCTTACATTATATAAACATATACAAACGACATACTATGGGCTGAACTTCAATAAATACTGGTATACAGAAAAATTAACGAAAAAGTAACACAAGGATCATTTCAATTTACGATTTAGATCTACTTATATCGTTATTAAAGCAGATCCCTGGCACTTGAAATTCAGAGGGCATCCCCATTTTGTTCAGCTCATAAAAAGGAGAATTTTTTTAGGGAGAAAACAAAAAGATTCTAATTTATGGTACCAGGTTATAATCATATCTTTATTAATTGTATCATTTAAAAGCTGAATGAATACACAATTACATCTTAATTTTTTAAAATGTTACAAAAACTCCAAACAATCTAAACTTATCTGAATTATATATAGATTTTAAAATGTAGTTTTATTCTATTGTAACAATATCTGTATCAAACAATGCCATGTCAGGTACTGGCGGAAATATGGCGCGACATGTTTACTCACAACCCTGTGAATGAAGTCACTGCCCTGCTGGTCTCCTCAGCTGTTATTGAGAGAGCTCTCGGGGATGTAAGACTGATTAGTAAACTTAATATTCGTTCTGAGTATTATTTTTCAATACAATTATAAGATGAGATGTACTAAACAATGGGCTGTTTATTCAAGGCTTTGTTAAAGTTACAAAGTGATTAAAGGCATAGTTGTTAACTTTAAACGGGAAAATATTGCTGCATTATAATTCATTTTGTATCCATAATCATCATGTTTATTGTTTGATGTCCAAAGTATATTTTGACTATTTGTTCATATGTTTACTTTCAGGTGTATATGTTGAAAGGGCCAGCCCCGTGTCCATCCATGCTGAAAGATCTGCTTGTAACAGAGCAGCTTAAGGAAATTCTTGGAGAACACGTGGTATTTTTTTTTACTTAATCAATTACAAATCATACTATAAGAAATACCATTAAATGTCACCACATAGTAATATAACCTATTGTCAATCCTCCTGGGAATTGCCAATAAATGCATTGTTGTTTTAAAGTAACCCAAATGTTCAAAGTTTCGAGTAGCCAATAAACAAATGGTGTTTTTACATACTCTAAGTGTTCAAAGTTTTGAGTAGGCAAAGCGCCTAGATTAACTGTAAGTAAATGTGTTCTTATTTCCAGATGTGCATACTCCGGCTGGTAATGGGTCCTCCAACCTCTCTTAACCTCCGAAATGTTGCATGGCATGGTTTTCCCTTTCCGGGAGAAATACCAGCAAGGTTTGTGGAAATGTCACAATAACATCTGAATATAAAGTTCTCTTAATTTTACCATGATGAATACATTTTTTTTTGGTAATCTATTGCAGTTTGATCACATGATAGACCAAGTGCTCTTTTGCTATATTAACTGGTACATACTATTTTACCATGTGAGTTCAAGCAGTAAAACGTTAGTATAAAAATGTGGGTGCTTTCATTGTGAAATATTATACGAATTAAACAATTATATCAAAATAAACAGAGACATTTTAAGTTGTCATTTTAGCTTGTCTGTTTTAGTACAAATAACCTTGGCGTTGCCTTAGTCATTCTTGTGGAAAAACTTGAACCTTGGCCATACCTCAATAAACCCTCAAGGTATTTAAATGAAACTTGGTACAAGTGTTGGCAGAGGCAATATGAATATGTTCACCAAGGCCATACTTTTAGCTTTAGAAGTTGTAGAGTTCTGCCTCCTTATCAACTTCAAACTTCAGATGAAGTTTGGGCTCGCCCTGGGATGCTCTTGTTTTCATACCACTGTCTTAATAAGTGTATTTGAGCCCTCTAATAAAGATAAGTGTATTATGCGTATGAATTTAATTATTGTACAAGATAAATGAAAAGAAAGAAAACTCAAATGCTTCAACACACTTGTATGCCTCCAGGTGTATTTGGTTCCTGATACTACTGGTACCCAGCATAGGTCGAGTGTTGGAGGAGAGGCTGGTTCCAGTGCTGATGTTACACCGGGAACCTGTGGTCTTTCCTCGCACCAAACTTATTACAGGTATCTAGCAAGTTTAAGGGACTTTTTTTAATTGTAGCACAAAATTCATTACTTGGGCGAGTAAAGAGGATTTTGTAACACAAATAAACATCTTGGATAAACATGTAGAGCAAGTTGAGGGGACTTTTCAACTCAAAACTTATCTCAGAGCATAGGGAAATATGTGACCTAAAACTCAACTCAGACATAAATGAAAACCATGTTGTGGGGACAGCTCATATAGCAGAATTAGTAAAAAAACAACTCAGGAATACATGTAGTGCAAGTTGGGGTTACTTTGTAACACAAAACTCATCTCGGGTATACATGTAGAGCAAGAGCAAGTTGAGGGGATTTTGTAACAAAAAACTCATCGTGGGTTTACATGTTGAGTAAGTTGAGGGGATTTTGTAACACAGAACTCATTTTGCGTACACATGTAAATGAAGCTGAGAGGTCTTTATAACATAAACCTTTCTTCAGTATAAATATATATAGCAAGTTGAGGGTTCTTTTTAACAAAACTTCCTCATCGGTATTCATGTAACTCAAGGTGAGGGGTCTTAAAAACATAAAATTCATCATAAATGTAAATTGAGGGGTCTTTATAACACAAAACTCACCGTTGGTATACATGTAGAGCAACTTGAGAGGGCTATAAAACACAAAAATCATTTTTGGTATACATGGTTGAGGGGTCTTAAAATCATAAAACTCATCTTGGGTATACATGTAAATCAAGTTGAGGGGTCTTAAAATCATAAAACTCATCTTGAGTATACATGTAGAGCAAGTAGAGGATACTTTGTAACTCAAAACTCATCTTGGCACATGTAGAGCAGGTTCAGTGGACTTTGTAACTCAAAACTCATCTTGGCACATGTAGAGCAGGTTCAGTGGACTTTGTAACTCAAAACTCATCTTGGGTTTACATGTAGAGCAAGTTCAGTGGAATTTGTAACTCAAAACTCATCTTGGCTATACATGTAGAGCAAAATTAGGGGACTTTGTAACTCAAAACTCATCTTGGGTTTACATGCATAGCAAGTTTAGGGGACTTTGTAACATAAAACTCGTCTCAGGTGTACATGTAGGTCAAGTGGAGGGGAACTCGTGATGTGATGGCAGCTGTTATGATTTAGTGATTATGATTTGACCTGTCTGCCATTACACCCTTCCGAATGGATCTTGGATGTAAATGAGTTTTTAGTTTTAATTATTGTTTTATTATCTGCCATTCTGTATCAAGCTATTTCTTTTAAAGTGACACTCTTATTCAAAATCAATACTTACACATGTATAACAAACAAAGATTTTGAGTAAACCTGAAAGTACTTACTAAATAATGTATTTTTGGAAATTATTAATTACTGATAACAAGATTGTAACCTTAGATTCTTTAGATGAAAATGCAATATATTAAATGATTAGTGAGTGCTAAAAGATTTACTGTGAAATACTAGCAATTGTTTTTATTGTTGAAAGTATTTTTAGTGAGTAAGTGTGCATCTTTAAATGAATTTCAGTAATTTAAATACTTCTCTTGTCCAGTTCTCAAGTACGTGCAGTGGTTAGAACACTCGTTTTTCACCAAGAGTTTCCAGGTTGATATTCACTGGTCAAGTAAGATTCCACCGGATACCCTGGTTTTCCCAACAACACTAGATCACACGCGTTACATCGTGCAAATAGGCGTGAATGCTATAATGCTGTAATTACTTGTTTTAAAATCGTTCTGGTTTTGACTAATAATATACAAAGACAATCTCTCCTTTGTATTTGAGACATGTTAATGGTGTATTTCAGAGGTTGATACTTTGTATAGCAAGGACCTCATTGAGGCTGTAAAAGACACCAAATTTTCATCCTGGGACACAAGAATGTTTTGGACAAATATCACCAGTTTATATACCCAAGAAAGGTACAAGGGATGGGAATTGCTCTCCTTGTATTTTATTATGAGCGCTTGGTGCTGAACCTTCTTCATAATAATTATCAAGTCAATAGTTACTCTTCCAAAATAACATCAATATGTACTGTGCAATGTATACCTGGTATTGTTTGAGTTAAAGTAATGATATACTTTTTTTATTTGTATTTTAAACCAATAATCAAGCAATTTTGACTGGAATGGGATATGGAAGGTTTATTCTTGCATACCGGACGTATGTTTACGGTCATGTGACCAGTGCTGGAAAAACCCATCTTACATACCTCACTTCTTTTTTCTTTTATTGTATGATTTATGAAAAGTATATTATGCCATTTCAATAAAGCGCATTCAAATATATATGTTAGCAAGACTTTTTATTAAAATTGAAAATAAATAATCGTAAAAAACGCTATTTTAGTTATTTAAAATTACTGCGCTCTATGACGTAAGTGAACAATGTCGCACGCGCTTTTTGGTGTAATTGTACAAAAGTTTGTTTTCTACGTCATTTATTCCACAAATTGATAAGTTTAGGTATGCAAGAAAAAATATCAATCATGTTTTTCCGGTCCGTATCGACAAATCCGACCCTCATGCACGCTGCGTGGCCGGTAACTCTGCAAGCCTCGTTACCAATTTTTCTATCTGTACCAAACACATGATAGATACTTATAAGATAAAACTGTATGAATGAAGAATCCTTAAAATGGCTAAAATAATTTAATACCATTATTGTATGTTGGTTCTTTATCTATAAGTATTATTGACTTTGATCAATACTTAAGTTAATGATTAACGTCATGTTCATCTTAGGTATGGTGAATGTACCGCTCTTCTACTCTACTACCTAGAGCAAGGTCTACGGCTTGTGTTTGCTACTGCCAACAACTGCGAGAACAGAATTTTGACTGCTGAGGTATGAATAAACTTAGTTGCATTTATTGGTAGGCCTAAATATATGGTAAAGTTAAGTAGATTATTTTCCCATTATTATCTTGTTTATTGTTGAAATAAATTTCAATTTATTAAGAGGTTATAGGCATGATTGCCTGGATGCATTACAACATATTGTAGTTCTTGTTGCATGCAGACTGTTTGAAACATATGACCAATTCTTTTATATATTTAAAATACATTTTTTTTAAACTATTCATCTTTTTCCAGGCAACGACATTATACACTACATTTGATGAGGTAATAGAGAATAACATCTGAACGTATTGTGAGTACTTACTTGTATTGTAACTCGAAACCGTGTACTGGTAATTTGTAAACTGCATTTGGAAGAAGGCAGTAACTCCAACATGTGCATACAGTCATACTTTAAATTTAGTAGTTCCTCTTAATATTCATACTTGTGAACAACTTCCGTATTATAATTATTTCTAAGCATGTGCATATGCGCCCTATTGAGGCACTGTGTGATTCTGGCAAGTGTTATAACATTGGGCCGATTGTTTAGAATTTTGTTAAAGTTAACAACCATATTTATGACATCATTGGTCACTTGAAAAAAGTGAAATATTAAATGACGTTCTCATATCATTGAATACAAACAACTACAGCTGAAAATGAAAAAGTTGTCATAAATATTGTTTAAAAATACAGCAGATCACAAGTGTTTCCATTAAACCTTAAGAGCAGTAAAAATTTGGAAGTTAAAAACGATGACGTTAACAATGTTAATAACTTTAACATAGTTTATAACAATAATCTGTCTACGTTTGAACAAAAATTAATTAATAAATTTTATGTTTCTTTATCTTATTTTTTTTAGATGTTAGATCCTTTTCTCCCTGATGGGTCTGAAAACCGACTGAGGATGGTTATAGGAGAAGAGATATTGGTAAGAAACACATGATTGCAGTGTTCCGAAAACTTGTTTTGAGCTTTGTGGATTTAGGTTGGCTGATCATCCTCTAGTTTAAGTTACAAAATATAAAAAAACAACTTTTCCTTACTTGATGTGCATGTGATGATTTTCTTCTTTTCTCCAAACAGGAAATAATCCTTGACCACCTGACCTACCCGGGCGGCCCTAGGGTGAGGGACCGTTTGAGTCACGGTGAAGCATGCTGGGAAATGTTTCCATGGCAACTCACACGTAACCTGGCAACTATCTGTGTGGCACTGTCAGCCATGTTTGTAAAGGATGGGAAACATATTCATGTGAGTAACAATCCGTTATTAAGGTAATTTTGTTGTTTTCCCTTTATTGCGTAGCAGGCAGGCTCAGAGTGCTTATGTTGTCATTGTTACCTGCAGCATCATCCACGGAGTCAAACATTCATTACAATATCTTACCTAAACTTTTCTTCTTCAACTTTAATAACAATACAATCTAAGCAGCAATACTTATTATTGGCATAGAATATCTCGACTGAGTTTGATTACCAATCAGATCATTGTAGGCACTCTAAGAGTTATTACCCTTTAATTGTCAAAATTTTACTAATGAATGGTAACAGTCCTGACAGGAGGTGAAGTTTTTGTTTCAAAGTTCTCATGAAGATAACATGTATCTAGCTGACCTGTAGTGATACAAACCGAACCTCAAACTATTATTATTACATAAAATAATACATGTCAAGTCCTATTGTAAATCTTGCTGCAAAATAGAATTGTTCATAATCACACAACAACATGAATTTTACAATTAAGGGCTCAATGTGTAGTGCATGTTAGTATATTGTATTTATAACACAATGTTTTGTTTTCAGAACAAATGTGTAACCATACTTCATGAGGATATTAAGTCATACAGTGTCCAGTTTCATAGAATAAGCCTGTTAAAGAAGGAGGTGTGTTTGTTTTTAGTCTTCATTCATATAAGAAAGGCATGCATTGATAATACATTGTAATTTTAACATAGAAGCAGTTTGCATAAATTGAAGACATGTATAAATATTATGTGTATGTTTCAATAGTAAAGTAATAAAAATTGATAAAACAAACAATAATAATAATAATACCAACTGAAACTGTTTTAAATTGCTTTGAATATTTCATTATTTCACTATGGGCTGTAAATAATCTTTTTTTTTAGATATCTACCTTCTTTAAGAAAGCATCTGAGACAGATTCCATGATTTTACTGCAGCCTGACCTTAGTGAAAGGTTTGTATATTTGTTATGTTATTAATATATTAGAACATGAAACTAATTTTTAAATAATGTGAAATGTTACTTACCCATAGACGATAGCTGACTGAAAATTGAATTGTGCTGAGGTCTAGTAGCTGACTGGTTACTTAATGCAGCCTAGGTATAGTAGTTGACTGGTTTCCTTATTTATGCTAAAGTCTAACTAACAGGTAACTTAACTATGCTTAGAACTTGTTGTTGATTTGTTCCTTAACCATGCTAATATCTTGCCTTTGTTTCATCTGGTATTTATTCTGATAAAATCTACCAAGAAACAATTCTATGTTATTTCGACTGCAATTGAAATGTTGCCCAGATAGTTGCATTTACCATCTACAGACAGAAGTGCTTTACACAAAGATAAATACAAATATTTAAAAAACACATTATTATGTTCCAATGCCCCTGACGGATTGAATATTTAAATATCACTGTCAAGGCGTCCATTTGTGTGCGTGCGTCTGTCCTTTCGTTCATTTTTATCATTTAATAATTGATTTGGCAATTTTCAGAAAGCCAAACGATCCTTTCCAGTCTACAGATGAAGCATCTTCACTTGAAGCAAAGCTCAGGGACATCGTTGCTGTTTTTGATGGACATTGGGCATATGTGGGCTCAAAATGGTAGGGAACTTTTCGACTATCATGTTTTTAATTTAAAGCTATTTCACTTCTTTCAATACTATGATAATTTTACGTCTTCTAGTTCTTGCCAATTAAGTTTTCAGGGTGAGTTGTAATTTTACGTTGAAATCGATTTAAAGATACAAAAGATACAATGGCTGTCACATATTTTTTTCAGTTTTCAATATTGTGACCTCCATCATTTGAAATCAACAGTTGATGAAATTTTGCAGCAAAAGATACATACCCTGTACAGAAACTCGAAGGTAAATTATATATGTGTAATTCTGGTTTGAAAATTTACATTTGACAAATGTCTTAGGATTTGTTTAAGAACCTGTGTCCACATGGACTTAAATGTGGTAAGTGCATATAATAAACATGCAAATTGAATCATTTCTTCGACAAGGTGCTAAAATATTATTAATGTAGAAAAGGGTTATTCCAACTGTAATTGTATTCAGAACTTTTAAGAATACACAAGAGTCAAACTCCCGAATCTAAACAAAGAACAAAAACGTTTTTAAACCTTACTGGTTAAACTTATTTAGAAGATATGTTCTTGAATGTTACACTACATTTTGATTTTCATTATTTTATTTTATGACGCCATTTTAACTTCGTGCAATGAAACTTTTTACGGTACAACGTTAATATGATGGAATACAGACAAGTTTATTTTGGGATTCGTATTGCCGTTATATTTATGATGGGCGTAATTATAATATGTTCCTTGACAGGGTTCCAACTGTGATATTGAAAATGAGGTGCTAACACTGCTGGACCATATAGTAGATGAGTGTTTGCAAGTCATCACTCAGATGCAACAGTTTGCAACAAACAGGCAACAGCAGATGACGCTAAAACAGCTCAGGTCACGGCAGAGAGAGAACTTCAAGAAGTTCCTAGCAAGGTAGCTTAATTAGATAAGCGTTTTATGTCTGAGAGCTGTCGTTGCCACTCATGTTAGTATCATAATACACAAATTAAAACTGTGAGAAAACATTTTTACAACAGGGGCTTGAACCCACGATTGCTGGAACACTAGCATTGAGCACAACTGACTGAGCCAGCCAATCAGCAATATTTCACTCTTTCAGTTGCAAACATAAATCTTAAATAGTACTAGCAATGTGCATATTGATTTGCTGATGCTAACCGAGTGATATCAAATTCTGCAAGAATTCAAATATTACACTAGCTTGAATACTGACAATGAAGCATATTTACGATATGTGTTTCTTGCAGATTTATGATGGGTATATAATCTAAGTTAAATTGAAGCCACGATTTATAATGGTGTCATCTTCAATCCCCATTAATACAATAAATGACAACTTGTGAATTAACATAAGGTTTAAATGTATTTCTATTCCAGTGTACCATCATTGGTTGTGGGGCCGTGCACATGTGTATACATGTGTTGTTGCCAACTATATCAACTTGATGAAATAAAGGCGAGGGAAGGACCTCAATCAAACAACAAATTAATCAAGTAAGAATGTATGGGTATCCATTATGAAAAATAGTATAACAATGCATCGTTCCTGTCACTTGCCTACAATATCTGTTATGACCATAAATACTTTTACCAGAACATGCTTGTTGGCCATGTTACCTGGAACACTAGCATTGAAAGCGATCTTATAAAGATATAAAGTGATTTTTGTTGACAAGTATTAAGTTGAGAATTAACTTGTTAAAAACCCAGTGAACTTGTTGACTGTTCAAACAATTATTAAGATGTATGTAGTGTGTGTCTCCCATTTTTGTCTATCAGGATTTAAACTTGTGCCTCTAATCAGGATCGTTATATTTAGGGTTTTGTTGCTGGGCTTGTTCCTAGATCCCCCATTGTTTGCTTTGTCATATATCTCCACATGGACAGTTACTTTGCAACTAACTTGGCTTTAGATATCTAGACTGTTTTCCTTAGTGGAATGAAAGTCAATATAGAATTAGTTCATCAACCATGCTCTATTTATACCAGGTGTATTGTTCATTCATGTATTTAAAGATTTTCAATTCCATATGTTGCGGTATTACTGGCATTTTCACTTAATCAAAGTCAAAATCGTATACAAAGGGGTTCTTATGTTCAGGATTAATTCTGAAATCAGGATTTAGAGCTTTTTACATCAGACTCTTGTACAATTGTAAGAATAAATTTTGTTCAGACTTTTGCAAAAAAATATACGAATTTCCTTGAAATGAATATTAATGACTTTTGAAACTATTTCAAAAGGGGTCTTCTCACCCTTAACCTGCTTTGGGCATTCATCTCTTATATTCATCAAACAGACCCGGCTATTTTTCAGGATTGACAATTGACAAGTGTTAGAAACCCTGAATATGGCCTACAGGGTACCGTTAATTGGTAATGAATAAAGATAAACCTTTGTTAAGATGATATGGAACAGTTTGTTAAGATTTAAAATTTCATTTCCTTTCAGATTCTGGAAGTCTGTGCTGAAGTTGTGTGAGAATTTACGAACATTTACGCACCATGATAAGAACAAATGGACAGAAGGGGAGGAGTTAGTTTCACACTTGACACCTTTTGTAGAATCTAATTTTAAAACCTTTCATTGATTGATATGTTTGTGCATTATGCAAATATGTGTCTTAAAATTATGAATGATTTTCATAGCATGGTTAATGGCACAAGTCGTTATTAAGGACTTTTTCACCGAGAGTAACATATACACCCATGATGCTACCGTTTCTCTTACACCAGGAGGGTTTGCTGTTAAAAGGACTATATCAATGACCTTATTTCGGTCTACGGGACCTTATAACGGATAATGATAACTCTTAGTAACGATACCCACCCACCAATAATAAATCAAAACACTTTTTTTTCCGAAAACAGAATTATTTTTGTAGCTTGTGCAATTGAATATAATGTACAGTTTACTGCATTGTTTTTCTCTAATTAGTAGGTACAACAACATTAATACAATCTTCTTTTGCTCCATAAAGTTTTGGTAATTGTATTTTCAGCCCAGCCGGAACAATTTTTTCAGTCGGCCGATTGTTTCCCAGTATTCGACACTCCTCGGCCATTTTTATCGACAACAACCTCGGCTGTATGCCAGTACATCAGTAGAAGTAGTTCGTATTTTTTTAAAATTATTTCATGAATTTAATGTAGTGTTATAGCTTGTTTAATTGCCAGTGAAGTGTATTATTGCAAACATGATTTAGATTCCCGAGAGTTAAGTCATTAAAAGTTTATCTGCTGAATTAAATTACTACGCGATCTACTTGCAGCGGACTTAAACATACCGATTTCTAAGAATGTACACCGTCCATATACATCAGAGGTTGTTTTCAATAAAAAGGCCGAGGAGTTCCGAATGCATATCAAACAACTCGAGTGTTAAAATATATAAAAAGCATATATGAAAACAATATTCCCCGTCATCCCTTTTCTTATTTCTTTTTAATAAAAAGGGGATGACGGGGAATATTGTTTTCAATTTAGCGATAGATGCTCAGATGATGCTCTTCAGCTTACTGTAAAGTTAGGACAGGGTGGGGCAATTTGATAGGGGTATACACCGCTACAATAGTGGTGGAGTGCCGCACGGAGTCTGGAGGACGGCTGGCTGCGTGTTACGGTTGACGGCCTAGGGCATTCCCACTTCAACGGGTCTGGGATAAACGACAGTCTCGAAATCTTTGTCGGGAAGCCAATTTGTAGCAGGGGGTTTGATAATACCCAACGCTAATCAGAATACTGTATTATTATCCTGTATATGGAAAAGTTACATAAAATAATAAACATCAGACAGACATGTACACAAAACAATTGATGGTGCAATATAAAATAATACAATACAATACAATACACGAGCCCCGATCATACAATTTAAAAATACAAATCTGGCTAAGTATCCATCCAGCTATTACCCAGCAAACAGTATAACATGTATGAACTTCTTAAAAACAACTTATTACAAACTATAACCAAAACATAACATCGGTCCGGTGGTTAATTGCGACGTCGGACTGACATCGTGATTTCGACGTTGATGCAACATTTTGTATTTAAGTCGCCGACGTCGTGACCTAAATCCAACCTTTATCCGACGTTGATCCAATGTAATGTGTTTGTTGCGTAATTAATACAAATGAGTGTGCAACATAATTTGTAAAACAACTCGCCAGACTGCTTAAAAGTATGATTAACAAATATATATTGGCTCTATGAAAAACTATAAAATGAAATGATCCGACGAAGCGAACCTTACAGTTCGGCCTCAGGAAGTAATTTAATTTCATCAAATAGGTTGGATAGTTACTTGTACAAAACTTCAATGAAAAACATGATGTAATTGCTGAATGATTGTCTTAAATATAGATACATGCAAATCTTGAACAAAAATTTCTCAGTTATTTAATAAGAACCATACTTTGCATTTTATGCTCTCTTTTTTTTTTATCTAACTTGGTTATTAAAGTAGGTTGGATGTTTGATTATCATTTTAAAATGTTGCAATTCAATACATGAAGTCGTTGCTGAGATATTTACCTATGTGTGCTTAAATGCAAAGCTTAAACCAGAATTTCTAAGTTGAATAGTGGAGGCCAATATTAGCATAATATTCAAAATAGAGTTATCTTACTTAATCAAGTTTCAAGTAGTTTTGAGTAAGTGGCTGGACTAAGTTTGCAATTTAAAATATATAAACAAAAGAGATAACTCTGCAATAAAGTGTCCTAAAGGTATAATTATATCTATCTATGTTTTAAGTTTTGAGTACTTTTAGAGTAAGTGCCAGGACAAAATGTACATGATAAAAATGAATAACGGGGATATCTCTGAATGAGTTATAACTCTTGCTATTGGCCTAACTTTAGTTAGTAAATTTGGCTGAAGACATAGAATAATAATAAGAAGAACAACTAGAGAATAATAATGACAAATACAGTTTATCTCCCTTTCAGTCGAAGGTGAGACTTAAATCATTTAAAAATCTACTTCAATATAATATATTAGAGAGTATTAATCTTACAGCGTAAAACTATTAAAATAATTGAACCAATAAGTGTTTTAACTGGTAAAACGAAAATAATAAATCATTGACTAAACTCTTAAGTATTAAATGCATACAAATATTCATTGGGGAAATTTCGCTGAATACAGATCAATATAATACCACTTTAAATTTGTATAGATCGATTTCACCATTTATATTTTGACAGTCATAATAACAAGTACCTTATGATTCCGATCGGAATAACTTAAACATGGAAGTTTGGATTTCGAGAGTAAACATTAATTGACAAGAGGTATATAATTGTACTAAGGAGAAGTACCACAAACAACTTGATTGCGTAAAACTCATTAACCCCCTCCCCCCACAACAATTCTTAGGATAATAAACTTAACTATGGATAGTGATAAGGAGAGCGAGAGACTGTTTTCCCTACGGTTGTCTCGGGTGATGGGGGATATCGGGGTCAGCAGATGGATGATTGCCAGGAGGAGGAGAACACATTTCATGATGGAGACTATCGAAAATGTTGGTCACTGGTTCAGTGATGTGAATGTAACTAAATACATATTTGGCAGTCAGAGTGAGGCCACAGCAGCAACTGGGATGGCATCTGATACTGACCACTTCGAGTGTATTAAGAATGATGAGGTAATCCTTGACTGGAATAACTGGCAATATGGAAATGCAAATCTTCTGGTGTTAAAGGATGAGCTCACTCCTCCTCAACACTGCTACTTGCAGAGACTGAGAAGTGACTGCCCACTAGCAGCAGTACAAACAGAGAGCCCTGATGATGCGCTAGATGGGGAGGGGAGAGTTATACTGACTAATACATCGCTGGAAGTACAGGACATTGTGCAGCGCTTTAGTGAGTCAGGTGAAATAATTCGACATGGCCCATCAATGTCACATGATGAAATGTTTGACAATGTCCGCGCACACCATTGTGGCCAGCTACCCCAGGAATGCCAGTTTATGTTCCACAGACCACGCCCTGGGCACTGGCCAAGACCTGACACACTAGCCAGGGCCAGGGATGTTGGAGTCTTCCTAGTGCCACAGGGATATACTGAGAGCCCAACTAAGCATTCTATGTGTAGGTCTAAAGCATTAATGGTTCCTTCAAAGTTACCCAGTTACCCTTATTCAAAATGGCAGTGGAGATTTTCAACTACACTGATGGGACGATTTCTAATGTTCGACTTTAGCCATGTTCAGGTGAAAACATATACACTCACCAAAATAATAA
Organism: Mya arenaria; assembly: GCF_026914265.1. NCBI lineage: Eukaryota > Metazoa > Mollusca > Bivalvia > Myida > Myidae > Mya > Mya arenaria. The sequence continues at coordinate 66,014,900 of NC_069132.1, read as the reverse complement.
GAAAAAATATATTCAAGCCTTTGTACGGAGACAGATTTAGCACTTTTCATATTAAAACTGCAATGATGTTTACAATAGAAAACTATCCAGCTGAGATATATGGAGGGAAGACAATATTTTGAAATGTGTATGTCTACTTTTAAAAACAATAAAAAGATGGGTTAAACGGAAACACTGTCCCCACTTTACAATCCCTGGCGTTAATCTGTTTGTGGGAAAGTTGAACTTTTGGGAGCTTCCAAAACTGTGCAGCATGATTTCACATCTCGTCAACACAAAACTGCAGTGTTTGTTCCATACTCATATGGACAATATTGGTTTGAGATTGCTTAAATGCTCAGGTTTTGAGAATGTATCACGGCAGAGTGTGAGCACAAGAACCCAGACCTGTAGTGTTGTTCTACAGAAACTATTGTAAGAAGAAATACGTGACCTTACGCTTGTTTTAGATAGATTGATAACTGATAATTCAGGTGATGACATTAAAAGTCATTTGTTTGTTCTACAGAGTATGTCAGATACCCGAAGTGACCTAGAACAGGATGTAGTTTCTCGGCTGACCCCATTCCTATGCAGCACCCTTGCCTCCATCCTTGCTTCAAGGTGCATCGACTTGGGTCAAACAATCACACAGGATATCTTTAACTGGTACCAGCTTTCACTGGATTCAGACCTTATGTTCAGTGTGTTGAAGTTTGCCTCCATGTTGTACTGCAGAGGGCACTATGAGAGAGCTGCAGAAGTACTGAGTTACTGTGAAGGGCTGCTGGAACAACTAGAATTGTGCCAGTCCTGTGGACATTATGAAAGGGCCTGCCAAGAACCAAGCACCGAGTTTGAGAATAAGTTGATCACCACCTCAAATACAGAAATGCTGAAGAAATACATAATGATTTGTATAACCTTCACAAGAGAAGAAATGAACTGTTTTCCCCAACATCTTGCATTTGAAATGCTCAGGGGTATAGAAGGTGAAGACAAACTAGGTACAGCGAAGTGGAAGTACAATGTAGTCACTGATTGTATCCCATTCCTGTACTACTTACAGCATCTCAACTCCAGGGAACTACACCAACCCTGGATAGCACAAATAGCCCTTCATAACCTACACGAGTACACAATGGACACAATGGAGACAGAACATGGCCATATTGACACAGCCTTCAACATGCTGGGTCACTGTTATGAACTTCAGAACAGGCAGGACTTAGCTTGGATGTGCTACAACATCTCAATGGAAATCTATGACAGATGTAATGCGTCAATCTGGCACGCAGCCAGGCTACTTCATCAGTTTTTACAAAGCTGATAGACACATTGACACCGCCTTGAACATGGTTGACCAATGATATGAACTTCAGATCTGACGGGACCTGGCTTGGATGTGCTACAACAAACCATTTTGATTTCATGACAGAGACAATGTCTCCATGTGGCATGCAATTAGGATACTACATCAGTTTTTAGGTTAGAACCCGAGTCTTCTATTTTCAAATTTTATTTCTCATTTTCCTTTTAACCACAAATATAAGTACATGTAAATCTTAGTTTGAATATATGTGTTTTATTTTATGTTAGAAACCAGAATAAATAGGGAAAGATACAAAACTTTTTAGAATTTGTTTGCGTTAATCTTTGCAAAGGAATGCTGACACGGAAATAATTATTTTTCTTGTGGACAGGTCTTTCTGCGCATGTGGATAGATCGGGTTTAAATTCTAAACCCATCTTCATCCATGAGTAGAGCAGTCCATATAGTTTATACAGTGTAACCAAGTCTTAGTCAACTTCAAATAAAGAGCAGTATTCTCGTGTTAAATTACAGTATTCAATGTATTCACAATACAAAGTCACTAACATGATTTTCCTACATTCTTATTCAAAACAGATATGATACAGGAAAAAAATTCACATAGAACAACGGCTTTCAAAACTATACCTTTACTTTCACGTTCATAATAATGAAGACTAAATTGACATTCCACAAAAACTACAAATAAAATATAACAACTTGCATCGTGTCTGCTAGCACTGAAAACAACAGGGACAGGATCAGTAGTAAATAGGGATGGCAACGAGTACCTGAGTACTTCATCGATTGTCCGAGTACCCGAATACTATTTCACTACTCGAGTATTCGAAAAAAAATAAGTTTAACAATGACCGAATGCACGATATTCAGACGACATACAAACACCACAATCAGACAACACACTCACATACAATCCCCAAAAACCGACCACATACAAACTTACAAACCATAAAAACAGAACCAGAAATACATGAAACATGATTTTGTCGGCATATTTCCAAATCATTGAGATGTGTTCCATTGTGAGTTATCTTATATATTGGAGTTGAAGGCAATGATATCAAAATCAGCCGATCCTTAGACAAAAACTAAAAGAAATATCAATCTATGAGAAAGCAGCTTTAACAGTCGTGGCGAAATCCTGAAAGTTCTTACTAGCCGACGGACATGACAGTCATGCGACCGAAATATTCTACAAGTCCGTGCTTAAATTTCATTGTCCGTATGTTTACGGCACCTTAAGCTGAAAATGTTTAACACCCATATATCAGAGAAAGAAACACCAATAAATTTGATGTTATCGTTTCCTAAAATCCGAAAACCACAGTTGCACCGGACAACTAAATATTATAGATAAAAAAAAAATATATCAAATGAAGTTCCTTTTTCGATTCAATTATAATAAGACTATACCTTTATTTACTTAAAATTCAAAACAGATTAATCATGCAAATAAAACGAACTCATCAGATAAAAAGCATATTGATTTATCCCCACTTCCATTGTTTACACGACCCATAATATACTTTGATAGATGTTTATAATGACGTACGCCGGGTACCGTACGTCAGCGCGGAATCCATTTAGGCAATCGAACTGGTTTAAACAGATCTTGGGCGTTAATCAACCATTTCGCAAGAGTCATAGGGATTTTTGCGAGATTGTGCCGGCTCAAATACATAAAAATATCGTTTCAGTTGACTTAAACCAAAAGAAATATCATTCCGTCCTCAGGGAGCCCGATCTAGAAAAATATCTCAATCGATTTTCAGACTTATAAATACGAAGAGTTACATTCAGAAATGAACCCTCATCGTGCATATAATGAATATTGCGTTGTTCGTTGCACTGTTGGTTTTTAAGGAATTGAGTCGGGAATTAGTGTAAAAAATCGAATAATACCTGGTTTGTTGACATTTTCATAAAGCACGTGGAATCATCTGCTCGTGACGTACGTTCGTACTATTGTATTAACTACGAAAAAAGAAGAAACAAGTTAAGGCTCTACATCAGTTCCATTCAACTTGGACATTTTCGATTTTAATTAGCATAAGGCATGCATTATCTTTATTAACGCAACAGTAATAAAAGCAAAAACAAACAAATAGGTTAAAACTGACTTTCATGTAATAATGATCGGGTAAAGCTAAGAACGAGCTTAAGAATGACCACACCTTCAGGTTCATTCTTTTGTTTTTGATAGTAACTGTAAGGCAAAGTATAATTTCAATATTTATTTTCATTTTAACTCCCTCTCCTTTGCCCCCTCCTCTCCCTCTCCCTCATTCTCTGTTTTCTGACAACCCAATAGATGTCATTTATTTCGCTGTAATGTCAAGGGGGTGTAACTACGCCACGTACAAAAAAGTGGACTGTAAGCGTGTAACGAGGTGTTACCTCCCGTTATTACAAAACTGACATTGATTTTAAGTAAAAAAACAACTCTAAAGTGGAACAAATTCAATATTATTTTGAACATATAACTTAATGAAATGTTTTGCCATTTAATAAGGATGTTTCTTAAACACTTAAAATGTAGTTAGTAACTTGTAGCTGCGTATTAATAAACAGTTTTATACATTAGTCTAAAATGATTGACGTTCAATACGGGATTCTTCTAAGATTTCACTGAAGAATGCTCTGTAGACACTGTGTAATCTAGTCCAAATAATAGTACTTTTAATTGTTATTACGATTTTTGATATGGCAAATCCTTCTCGACGTTAGGGATTAGAACAATCCCGTAAAACATGTCTATTCTTTTAGACTACAGTGTGGTGTTGATTACTTTATAATTGTTCATTTAACAATTTTGTTTCATTTAAACGGGCTCAAAATATTTCAGTTGTTCAAATGTATTATTTATCAACCATGGTTTATAGGTCTGTGAGTATATGTATTAGTCATTTACAATATGAGATATAAAATCATATCCTCTAATACTTTCATGCAGGCAATGAAGATGGAGTACTTATATAGTGAGATTGGATGTTGAAGAACATCTCATGGATGGAATCTCTCTCACATTGCCGGTTGTGGAGACATGCTTGTCGAGTTATGTCAACAATCTGATCACACAGATAGCCATATAGCCAGATAGATGTCACTGAAGAATGCGATGATAATGTACTGAAAGAAGGATTTCTAGACTGGCAGTATATCTGTCATAGGCTTCCGGGTAATAAATACAGAATACGGTCAATTTTTCTATATTCAGTAATTAATAACACTATTGGAAATCAGACTTGAAATAAAATAAGTTTGAATTGGCAAAAGAAAATGAGTGAACTCTATAAACTCCAGCAGAGTATTGTATAAGGCTTTGATAAGTTTTCTTTAGGTTATATTCTGCGCATTAACATGATTTGAGGGGTTAATTGTTATCGGTTAATAAATGACCGATCAATACACATTTTTTAACAAATGACTGTTGTAACGTTTCATTGATTTTTCACCTTAAAGTTCTTTAAGAAAGATTACTTAATCAAAGAAACGTTATAAGTTGTAAACGTTTGCAATGTTACGTTGTGTGTCGAACTTACACGCTGAGTTGTACAGTTATAATCACATACAGGTAACGCAGAGGATGAGCCAAGTGTATACTTTCCAGCCTGTGTGACCAGTTTAGCTCCAATACTTACATCGGTAGAAAATCATGTGGAAGAGATTGGACCACAGAACTTCCTTGATACTTACCTTCCATATGTTTCCTGGACTGGAAAACAACAGGTAAGATCCCTGAGCACTGTAGTATTAAGGACGTATCAAATGCCCTTGGGCCAGTTTCATTCAAGGATCTTACATAAAGTCGTAACTTTTATTTTCTTAAATTTGTATAAATGTCACAAAAGGCAACAGTATGGTATTATTCATGATTTCCTTATTTTAATTATGTTCATGTTCAATCTCTTTTGTCAAAAATGGCATATATAAGCCTATTCTATTACACACATAGTGCTTGTGGAATACATGATATTAATATATATACAAATGACATACTACGGGCTGTTCAATGTGATGAAAATTAAGGAAACTGTAACACAAAGATCATTTCTATTTACGATGTTAATCTACTTAGATCGTTATTGAAGCAAATCCCTAGTACTTTAAATTCAAAATGCATCCCCATACTGTTCAGCCCACCCATATAATAAGTTATTTTTGAGGGAGAAAATTTTTAAGATTTTGAACTGTGGAACCAGGTAATAAAAAATTGTTAATGATTTGTATTATTTAAAAGCTGAATAATTGTACAATTACAAAGATTTTACAAAAAAATCTATACTTATCTAAAACTAGGTATTTTTAAAATGTATTTTTTCCTATTGAATCTGTATCAAACAATGACATGTCAGGTACTGGCGGAAATATGGCGTGACATGTTTACTCACAACCCTGTGGATGAAGTCACTGCCCTGCTGGTCACCTCAGCTGTTCTTGAGAGAGCTCTCGGGGATGTAAGGCTGATAAGTAAACTTAATATTCGTTCTGAGTATTATTTATCAATAAAAGTATTAGATGAGATGTACTAAACAATGGGTCGATTATTCAAGACTTTGTTAACCTTACAAAGGCATTGTTGTTTAAATCATTAAAGGGTTAATGATGAATCATATATTTAGAAAAAAACAACAAGCGCAGCTAAAACAAAGTATATTATAATCTGTCCATGCAGTATCCATATCAGTAAATATTTGAGCGTTAACAACAATGACTTTATGTATTAGTTAACTTTAATAAAATTTTGAACGATCGGTCCAGTGACTTTTAAGAAATCTTAAGCATTGTTTTAAACCGTTTCATTGGAAAATGTCAATGCTGCATTATAATTTATTTGTTATCACTAATCTTCATGTTTATTGTATGATGTCAAAAGTATATTTTGACTATTGGTTCATATACTAGTACTTACTTTCAGGTGTATATGTTGAAAGGGCCAGCCCCGTTTCCGTCAATGATGAAAGATCTGCTTGTAACAGAGCAGCTAATGGAAATTCTTGGAGAAGATGTGGTAATTTTTTACTCAATTAATTACAGATAGTACCAAAAAGAATGCCATAAAATGTCACCGCACAGTAATATAACTTATTGTCAAAACTATTGTCAATAAATACATTGATACAAATGCTGTTTTTACGTTACCTAAATGTTCAAAGTTTCGAGTAGCCAATATCACTTAGATTTACTGTTAGTAAATGTGTTCTTATTTCCAGATATGTATACTCCGGCTGGTTATGTGTCCTCCAGAGGCAATAGGAACATGTTCACCAAGGCCATACTTTTAGCGTCAGTAGCTTTAGAGTTTTACCTCTTTCTTATTTTCAAAGCTCAGACGAAGTTTGGGTTTGCCCTGGGACGCTCTTGTTTTCATACCCCTTTTTTAAGGCAGAGCATGTTTTTCAATGAGTGTATTTGAGCCCTCTAATAAAGTTAACCGTTTTACGTGTATAAATTGAAATATTGTACAAGATAAATAAAAAAGAAAGGCAATTAAAATGATTCAGCGTACTTGTATGTTTCCAGGTGTATTTGGTTCCTGATACTACTGGTACCCAGCATAGGTTGAGTGTTGAAAAAGAGGCCGGTCCCAGTGCTGATGTTACACCGGAAACCTGTGGTCTTTCCTCACACCAAACTCATAACAGGTATCTAGCAAGTTTAAGGGACTTTTTAACACAAAATACATTTTGGGCATGCAATTATACAGAGAGTATAGGGGATTTAGTAACACAACAAAACCTGGGATATACATGTATATCAAGTTCAGGGGACTTTATAACACAAAACTCATCTTAGGTATACATGTAGAGCAAGTTGTGTGGGTCTTTGTAACACAAAACTCATCTTAGGTATACATGTAGAGCAAGTTGTGGGGGGTCTTTGTAACACAAAACTCGTCTTGGGTATACATGTAGAACAAAGTGAGGAAACTTTGTAACACAAACACTCATCGTAGGTATACATTAGGAGCAAGTTGAAGGGACGTTTTAACACAAAACTCATCTTCGGTATACATGTAGACCAAGTTGAGGGTGAAAAGTAACACAAAACTAGTCTCAGGTATACATGTAGATCAAGATGAGGGGACTTTGTAACACAATACTTAATAATGTGATGGCTAGCTGTTCTGAGTTTGTGATTATGTTTTTGATCTGTCTGCCACTTTAACAACCTGAATTGTTCACAATCGAAAGGCATGTAATTATAGATGTAAATGATGTTTTAGTTTAAAGAAATAAATGTTTTGTTATCTGCCATTTTGTAATAAACTATGCCTTTTAAATGAATATCACAAAACTAAAAACTACTTGTGTTTATTAATTAGTTTTACATGGAATTGTCCAGTTTGCGCAGTGGTTAGCACAACCGTTTCCCACCAAGATTTGTCAGGGTTTACTCTAATGGGACAATATAGTGGTTTCCTCCGGGTATTCCGGATTCCCCCAGTACGCATGACCACACTCGCCTATGACCTCGTACAAACGAGCGCGATTATTGTAATGCTTTAATTACTTGTTTCAAATTTTTTGTAGTTTAAACTAAGAATATTTGATGATTTGAAGGTTTATTCATCATCTCTCCTGTACATTTGAGACGTTTTAATGATGTATTTCAGAGGTTGATATTTTGTCTAGCAAAGACCTTCTTGAGGCTTTGAAAGACACCCACTTTGCATCCTGGGACACAAGAATGTTTTGGACAAAAGTCACCAGTTTATATAAGCAAGAAAGGTACGTGGAATGGGAGTTGCTCTCCTTGTATTTTTTTTTATTTTAAGCGCTTGGTGTCGAACCTTCTTCAAAATAATTTTTAAGTCAGTAGTCACTGTTCCCCCCCCCAAAAAAAATTGTGATCAATTAATTATTTTTTTTCCTTAATTACACCATAATATCGCGATAATGTGCAATGTTTATTGTTCGTGTAAAAGTAATGATATACTATTTTATTTTACATCAAGCAATTAATGACTGGAAAAAATATAGGTTTTAAATAAAACTGTATCATGTTCATCTTAGGTATGGTGAAAGTAGCGCTCTTCTTCTCTACTACCTAGAGCAAGGTCTACGGCTAGTGTTTGCTACTGCAAACAAGTGTGAGAACAGAAGTTGTTGTTGCATGCAGATTGTTTGGAACATATGAGCAATTGGTTATATATTTCACATAGTTTTTTTTTACAAACTCTACATTCTTTTCTAGGCAACAACATTGTACACTACATTTGATGAGGTAAGAGACAATAACATCTTATCATATTGTGAGTACTAACTTGTATTATAACTCGATACTGTGTACTGGTAGTTTGTATACTGAATTTGGAAGAAGGCAGTGATGTGCATGCAGCCATACTTCAAATTTAGCAGTTCCTCTAAATATATCTACTTGCGAAGAACTTCCGTATTATAATTAATTTTAAGCATATGCATGTGCGCCCTATTGAGGCACTGTGTGATTCTGGCAAGTGTTAAATCATACATTTGGCCGAGTGTTTAGAACTTTGTTGAAGTTATCAACAGTATGAACGACATGTAAAAGGTGAAATTTTTAATGACGTGCTCATATCATTGAACATAAACAATTACGGATGAAAAAGTTGTAACAAATATTGTTTAAAAGTAGGGCAGATCACAGGTGTATCCATTAAACCCCAAGAGCAGTAAAGATTTGGAAGTTAACAACGATGACGTTAACAATGTTGTTAACATAGTTTATATCATTTGGCTCTATGTTAGTATAACATAATACTCTGTCAACGTTTGAACAAAAGTTAATGAATAAATTGTTTGTTTCTTTTTCTTATTATTTTTAGATGTTAGATCCTTTACTCCCTGATTGGTCAGAAAACCGACTGAGGATGGTTATAGGAGATGAGATATTGGTAAGAAACACATGATTGCAGTGTTCCGAAAACTTGTCTTGAGCTGTTTGGATTTAGGTTGGCTGATTATCCTCTAGTTTAAGTAACAAAACATAAAAACCTTCCCTTACTTGATGTGCATGTGATTATTTTTTTCTCCTTTTCTCTAAACAGGAGATAATCCTTGACCACCTGACCTCCCCGGGCGCCCCTAGAGTGAGAGACCGTTTCAGTCACTGTGAGACATGCTGGGAAAGGTTTCCATGGCAACTTACACGTAACCTGGCAGCTATCTGTTTGGCACTGTCAGCCATGTTTGTAAAGAATAGAAAACATATTCATGTCGTTCATCTTTATCATATAATTATTCAATTGCCATTTTCAGACAGCCAGATGATTCTTTTCAGTCTACAGATGAATTATCTACCCTTGAAGCCAAACTCAGGGACATCGTTGCTGTTTTTGATGGACATTGGGCATATGTGGGCTCAAAGTGGTAAGGAACTTTTCGACTTCCATGTTTTTAATTTAAAGCTATTTCACTTCTTTCAATACTATAATTAGTATACGTCTTTAAGTACTTGCTAATTAAGTTTTCAGGATGAGTAGTAATTTTATGTTGGTATCGATGTATAGATACTAAAAATACAATGGATGTCATATATGTTTTCAGTTTTCATTATTGTGACCTCCATCACTTGAAATCAACAGTTGATGTAATTTTGCAAGAAAAGATACATACCCTGTACAGAAACTCGAAGGTAAATTATGTATGTGTATTTCTATTTGCAAATTCACATTTGACAAATATCTTAGGTTCTGTTCAAGAACCTGTGTCCGCATGTACTGAAATGTGATAAGTGTAATATAGAATAAACATGCAAATTGAATCATTTCTTCAACAAAGTGCTTACTGGGAGAAATAAAATTGATGCCACAAGAAAAGGGTAATTGCTACTGTAATTGTATTAATGACTTTGAAGAATACACAAGAGCCAAACTCCTTAATTAACGACTTTTTAAAAGACCTTACGGGTTAAACTTATTTAGAAGATATGTTATTGAATGTTGCACTACATTTTGATTTTCATTATTTTATGACGCCATTTAAATTCCGTGCAATGAAACATTTTATGGTACGACGTTAGCATGATGTAATACAGACAAGTATATTTCGTAATACGTATTGCCGTTATATTTATGATGAGTATAATTATAATATATTCCTTCACAGGGTTCCAACTGTCATATTGAAAAGGAAGTGCTAACACTGCTGGACCATATAGTTGAGTTTTTACCAAGTCATCACTCAGATGCAACATTTTGCCACCAACAGGCAACAACAGTTGACGCTGAAGCAGTTCAGGTCCCGGCAGAGAGAGAACTTCAAAAAGTTTCTAGAATGGTAGCTCAATGATTTATGCTTTTCATGTATGAGAGCTGTCGTTACATCTTAATTATGTAGCATAGCATATAAGGTAAACCTTTTCGTAAAAGTGTTCTTCAATAGGTGATCGAACTGATGTTTTATGGAACATGAAGCACTAGTGAACGTGTCAACCAATCGGCAACATTTTATTCTTTCACTAGTGCATTAATTCATAATTCTTAAATAGTCAGTACTAGCAATGTGCATTGTAATGTAATAAAACCGCGTTTGATCCAGTAGATTGCCTTGAACATAGATATATTTCTTTGTGCTAGCCGAGTTAAATTAAACTCAACAAGAATCTAATTTCGCTTTTACTTATTATTATTGGTAGAGACAAAATTTAACATGATAAATTGCAGTTCAAGGACAACATTTATGCAAAAGCTACAGAAACATGCTCAGTAGCAAAAAGTTTAAACATAAAACCGGTTTAGTGGCAATGGGCAAACGCCAAAGACATAGAACACAAAATCACCATTTTGTTTTCAATCTAATATCTCGCGAAAAAACTACGTCATGACGTCAGAAGGTAAGTATTACGGCCATATTACACTAGGTTGAATACTGACATTGAAGCATATTTACGATATGTTTTTTGCAAGGATAATCTGAGTAATAATTTTATAGTCATAACATCTTAATGCCCATTGCACAATGAATTTTCAAATCTTTATTGTGAATATACCTTAGGTATACCTAGGTTTTAATGCATTTACACTCCAATGTACCATCCTTGGTGGTTGGGCCATGCACATGTGTATACATGTGTTGTTGGCAACTATATCACCTTGATGGAATAAAGGCGAGGGAAGGACCTCAATATAACAGCAAACTAATCAAGTAAGAATGTATGGATGTCCTTGTCCCAATCAATAGCCATCATAATAAATGGTATGACAATTTTATAAATGTATGGCCAATTTTGTTTAAATTATGGGAACATTTGTTTGAATTATGAATTCCTTCATCTTACAGGTTCTGGAAAAGTGTGCTGCAGTTATGTGAGAATTTACGAACATTTACGCACCATGATAAGAACAAATGGACAGAAGGGGAGGAGTTAGTTTTCCACTTAACAACTTTTGTAAAATCTAATTTCAAAACCTTTGTGTGATTGATATGTTTGTGCATTATGCAAATATGTGACTTAAATCTCTCTGATTAAACTATGTTTAAACATTTTTGCAATGATTCGGTCAGCATGATTAATGGCACAAGGGGTTGTTAAGAACTATTTTATCAATGGGTATCATTTCGCAGTAAATATAATCTGTATTATGGTATATGCATGGACTAAATTGTATTCGTACATGATATTAGGTAGAAACACTTAAGTAACTATTACATAGTCATTATTTCAAAAGAAAATAGTATTTGTATGTGTAAATTATATAGCGTTTTGAAATATTTTTATGCTAAGTTATGAAATGACGTCGTTGTGTAATTTTATAATAAGTTTTGAATATTTAAAAGTATTCTGTAATTGTGCATTGATATTGGTTGTTTAGAACCTTACGCCGATTGTAGTATGACTTTGATTCAACGTTGAAACATCAAACTCATTTAAACGGTTATACGTAGTTTCAACGTTTGTTTCAATGTTTGAACGCTGATTTCATAACGTCCACACATTTATACATGTAGTTTGAATTTGAAGTTGAATCTTATTTTCATCAAACATATTATTTTCGCTTGCGATATTATTTTCACAAACTGATGTTTGCAATCGATAAAGGCCCAACTTAGACCCACCTCATTCAATGACAACATTAGGGGAGCAACACAACGTCATTTCTAATACTTGGGACATCGCGCTGTCACCAATCGATTTGAGCACACTACACATTCACCTATCATACTATGACGAACAGGAGGTAAATTTCTTAGAAAACGGGTTTAAAAACGGATTTAGTCTGCAATACCAGGGTCCACGCCTGGGTAGGGAAGCCACTAATCTTAAATCGGCCAGAGAACAGCCAGATATTGTTCCGGGTATGTGGTGATTGTAATTTACCACACCCAAAACCAAAGATACTTACCCGTCAATAATTGAGGTCTTAATTTTAAACTTGACGTCATTAAAGTATCTGGTCTCATCTTCAATCAATTAATATTTTCAGGTGATTGAAAATTGATTGTATTACATAATTGAACATGACAAGCCCAGTATGATTCATAATTCTCAGTTGGAAGAGAATGTATTATTAAGCAGTTGTATATTTTATCAATTATATAACTTTATTGTCATTACAAAAGCCTTTAAAATCAGACTTCTGTAATTTTTAATTAGGTATTCTTTTATGAAATATTTTTTTCCATGTGAAGGTTTTCATCATACTGTGAGAGATCATGCTTACCAGTTGTAATTTAATTGATCAGTGATGATTATAGATGAATTATTAAACAACATGTTGTCAGTTGAATGTGGCTTTTGTTCCAAAGGCATACCCATTTGTGCATCATTGTTCTATGCTTAAAGCCCCAGTCACATGGAACTTCCGGACTGAAAATATTAGGGATTAATCCGGACTAAAATTTGGCCGATTCTAAGAGTCAGTTTAGTGTTAGATCTGCGTTAGATATTGGCTTATCCAGGAAATCATGAATTGTCCGGGACAAAACCCTGGTTATATTACATTGAATAAAATAATAAATTATTGCCGTATTCTTCTCGAGCGAACTTTCCTTGTGTCCAGACAAAATCTGGTCCGGGTAACCGCAAAATAGCTAACATTTGTTTTTGAACAATGTTTTTTTTGTCAGGAACAATTTGCAGGATGCACCGTTGTTATTCTTTTACGATATTAATTTACAGTTTATTTTGAGTTTTTCGTAATGTTAAATACATGTTTTACATCCAAATTAGTGTCCTAGTCAATGGATAATGGTGATCTTCAGTATGTAACATCAGTCTCACAGCATCGAAGGAAATACTTAGGTATGAATGTTTAAGTAATTTATTGTGATACGCGGTTGGATAGTGTGCATACCGATGCTTAGTGACCTTGGCCGCAGAAAGAGCAAATTTGCCGAAACCTACAGTTAGGCCAAGTGCAGTTGCCCATGTTGAAAAAATGGCATACTCTCGCCATTCTACTTGGCAAGGTTCCCCTTGGGCCGGGGGCAGGTGTGGCCGCGGCCGGCATTAACATACATCGCCACATTAAGTCCGTGTTGATATGTGCCCATGATGAGGGTTCGAACGCTTGCTGTAGCCTAAACTGTTCGTCGTAGCTGCGCCACGCCAGCCTGCCCTGGCGTCCCGCGTATTCCATAATCGTCCACATGTATTGTAATAGCTCGGAGGCTTTAGATGGTTTGGCCTGAATGTATATGGACATGCATATAATAAAAGCATCGGTCCATTTCTCGATCGTATTGAATCTCTTCAAAGTCAACAACAGTTTTGTTACCTTTGGATACGTCGTCAATCGGGCTGCTCAGCTCTTCCTCTGGCTCCGTTTCCGCTTGCCATATTTTTCACCTCTTAACTCCTCTCACCCGTCCTGGCATTTTCACAAACTTAATTTTAACTTAACTTAAAAATAAATAATAATTTTCCGGTATTTTTCCCACGTGTTGCTCCTTCGAAGGCTAGCGAGAAAAGAACGTGTTGGGCTAGTCACGTGGTCAAGTAATCGGATGACCGGAGCGTTCCGCATATTGATTTCCGGGCAACCACGTGTGTTTACCCGTATCTAGAAAGTATTTCCGAGAAATCGTAGATAAATAAAGAAAATAATTTATTCAGTGTTAATAAATGAAATTGTTTCCATATGTAAATAATTTTTAATATATATTTTATATCAAAATAAATAGTCATAACGAACTTTTCTAAACTTATGTTAAAGAAAATAAACTATGTTTTCCTATTTTATTAGCACCCACTATATTTATTAATCTAATTAAATCGCAAGTAAATGCAATTTGGTAACCTGTATTTTAAATTCTGAATGCCCTTATCTTTGACGAATAGTTTTTGTTCCTGTGTACAATCTTCATTAAGATAAAGTTCAGCCAATGAAGTCGCCTAACAGCCTTGAATAAGTACGAAGCTTATTCATTAAAAAAATTTTTTGTACATATGAAGTCATAATGTGGTTACTTGTCTGCTGGAAAAATGTTACAATCTAAGACATTAAGAGCAAACTTAATTAGGTAATTTCAAAATCGCTCGCTTTGCTTTTTGAATAAGATTTTATCTTAATATGAACTAACTAATGCAAGGTCATTAAATATGCGTTTTAAGTTATACTCACAATATTTGAGCTATTATTTAAGTACATTTTTTGCTATAAAACATGTTTTAAAGTTTTAACCCTAAACAAATTGGCCACAATAAATGCACACAAGGCTTTCTTAGCATAGAAACATTTAAGAAAAAACTTCCTTGTAACTGCTTTAAAGCTGTACTCTCACAGATTGAACGTTTTGACAACTTTTTTTACTTTTTGTCTTGGAACGAGCCAATTTTTGCGCAAATCCATGAAAACCAGTTATATTAGACTGCTGACAAAAATTAGATCACAAATTTTAAATATTTAAGTTAAACAATTGATGTTTTATGCAGTTTTCTTAAACCGTTAGTAAAGTTTTAAGCCATAAAACATTAACTTTCGAACGAAACATTAACCTTTGAACGAAAATATGAAACTCTACGACCTGATCTTTTGTCAGCAATCTTTTATCATTGGTTTGCAGATATTTACGCAAAAATTTGCCCTTTCCAAGACAAAAAAGTTGTAAAAATGGTATATCTGTGAGAGTGCAGCTTTAATTGGACCAATACATAAATAAACCGCAATTTAATTTACTTACATATATGATCAATATTGTAAGATTCAATTTAATTTAAAAAGTTTTGTACGTTAATATATTTCAATATAATATTGAAACGCTCGGACTCAAATGCGCAATTATGTTTATCGAGAGAGAGAGAGAGCCTTTGACAAAGACATATTTCCAACACTGGACGTGCCCTAAAAGGTATAGACATGGGTCTTGTGCACGACGCGCCACCTTATTAATGTCAACCTTCATGGCAAGTTTATTTTTTAATCCTCAAATGCATAGTCAACATGCGACCTGGACAAGAATCATTTCAACCTTTGACCTCGTAGAGTGACCTTGACCTTAAATGAAAAAATAAGGTATCGCTCAGTACACATTACATAGAGGACATCGGCCTCTTAAGAAAATATGCTTTTACAATTTCACTTATAGCTCAGGCAGTAGTTTCTTTTGCCAAAATAATACATGTAATTCTTGCACAGTCTAATTACAGTAATTAATGCCTTTCAGGAATCAACATTAGGCCTGAGTCTTCACAATTAAGAAATAGGGAAAAACAAACAGTGTATGATTGAGATCATGAACATATTAGAATTCCGCGAATATTTCTCCGGAATTGAGGACCAATAATTTTAACTAACATGATTGACTTAGTCGTGCCCTGCAATTTGCTTGATTAATGCGGACTCTGACCGCTTACGTCAATTTATGAAAATATTTTAAAACTAAAGCTGTCACGTATCTAACCCCGAATACCGCCTGGACATCGGAAATACAGCCTATTTCTTTGTAAATAGACAATAACTCTGAGGTACAATAAGGTTTCACTCATCAGGCTTAACCAAGGTATGTTATACCGGTATATTAAAATCCATAATGTAATTTAGAAGTTACACTGCTGACAAAGAAAAAAGAATGAAGGAAAATGACTCTGTGATAAGCTGAAATAGAGTTATGTTTTTTGCACCTGCACTACCTAACGTTGTATGATGATCAATTAAATTCCATCAATAAGTTTCCAAGTTATGATCCGGACAAGGAAAGGTACCAATGGCAATAACTGTAATTAGCTGAAATAGAGTGTTTCTTGTATACTGCACTTTCTCTCATTATGTTCTACTGAGAAGTTAAATTAAATACTATCCAGTACTTATCAAGATAAAAGCAACGTACCGTCCGATGGACCTACCAAAGGCAGACTCCAATATACCTCCCCCCCCCACCCGCAAACTTTTGTCAGGGGTATAAATATCTTTGTTGCAAATGGTGACGATGATGAATGCCAGCGGGAACCCTTACTCGTATACAATAATAATGTAATAACCACTTGTTGAGACCAAAACAATTCATTTATAATCTGACCGCTTTCCGAATATTAGTTCAAAATAGCCAAAGAATTACAATTACAGCATTCCTTTTAAAAACACAGGTAACTTGAAAAGAATATCACTTAGTTCTTGGGACATCTCTTAAATCTGATTTGTTATCCAGTTTGTTGTTTTTGATGATCTTTAAAAAAAAATGGGGGTGGGGGGGGGGGGTCAACAGGCCCGGACGTATCGATATTTCAAAATGCAATATTCAAAAAATATTTCACTTTCATACTTTTTTTATTTTTTATAAATTAATATTGTTTACAAATTGTGTCTATTGAGCTCCTTTATCAGGTCATTTACAATGCAGAAAAAACTGCATCCTTCTGTTATCGAGTATGGCGTAAAAATATGTTTGTTTCCACTTACCCCGTCCGATCCAATCGTTTTCCACCCTGCAGCTTTTTTGTATATACGGCTTATAGTTAAACTTTCTATAATAACACTATACCCTGATATGATATGTTATCTTGAGGATGATAGTCGAAACAAAAAACTTGTTTTTGGCCTAATGGCTCAATGACTTATTGACTAATCACTGAAGTACATTTTCTGCTCTAGATCATAACAAATAAATAAGCTGCTTCACCAAAAACAAAGCAAACATATGATCTACTTCCCCCTCCCCCCAAAGGAAATACTTAAGTACTTCCTTAACCAAGAACACTAATTGAATCCTATGTATAATGTTAATAGAACGGAATTACATTCTGGTTCTTTTACATTTCTTTCTATTTCCTAATATTGTTAGCAAATTGTGCCTATCAGGTCATCCAAAATAGAGGAAAAGCGAAGTAATGACACAATCTATTTTTGGGTAAATAAAAAGTACATTTCCTGCTCTAAAATTCTTCACCAAAAATCCATATCAATATAATCTAAATTTAACAGAGTAAAAAAAAAATTAAGAACTGCAGGAATTCTAGGTGTAAAATGGGTAAATTGAGTTTATAAGTTACCAATTAAACAAAAATATTTTCATGAAACTGGGGCTTGGAATTAAGCCAAGTTTTTTACAAACAAAGCTCAAATACATATAAAAAACAAATTCATTGGGGAATTGTCATTGTTAAACAGGTCAATATGATACTACTAAACTTTAAAGATGCACTCTTATTCCCACATAAGATTTACTTCAATTAAAACTTTTGTTCTAATATTCCAAAAATGATGAGTAAATGTCGAAAACAATGGTTCTTATGAAGGATACCGAGTTAAATGTTACATTAATGCGCATAAAACACGGTATTTCTACGTTATGAGACTATAGTAGATCACAGAAAATATTTTAGCATTAACCAATCATTTAATATTTTTGCGTTCTCAGCTATTAAATACACGGTTACAATTGTTATCAGTAATTAATATTTTCCATGAATGCATTTTTTTAATAAGAAGTTAAAGGTTTATCAGTCAAAATTTACGTTTGTTTTACTTGTGTATGTATTGATTTTGAACAATAGTGTCACTTTAAGTCATTTGAACAGCAGATTTGAAATATGATATAGTTTATCATTGATCTTTCGACAATCTTGATTTTCAACACAAGCAGCTCATGAATCAGAATGGAAGTTATATCAACGCTTGGAATACGAAAGTAAAAAAATGCATTCACTAGTAGTAATATCATTGCAA
This sequence comes from Mya arenaria, assembly GCF_026914265.1. NCBI lineage: Eukaryota > Metazoa > Mollusca > Bivalvia > Myida > Myidae > Mya > Mya arenaria. Next base: position 65,996,502 of record NC_069132.1, on the reverse strand, counting down.
TATACAAATTAAATAAATTGTAACCACAAACAACTTGATTTTTATAAATGACTAAACTAAGGACAGGGGGAGTGAGAGACTGTTTTCACTGCGGCTGTCCCGGGTGATGGGGGATATCGGGGTCAACAGCTGGCTGATTGCTAAGAGGGGGAAGACACACCTGAGGATGGAGACTATGTATAACGGTGATAACTTGTTGAGTGATGTGAATGCTACTTCAAACATATTTGGCAGTCAGAGTGAGGGCACAACAACGCCTAGGATGATATCTGATACTGACCAGTTGCTATGTGATAACAATGGACATGTGGCTCTTGACTGGGGAGCCTGGAAGCATGGAAACGCAAATATAGTTAGTGTTAAAGAATGAGCTCACTCCTCCTTTAATAACACTGCTACTTACAGAGACTGAGGGGTGACTGCTCACTACCAGTAATACACGCAGAAGGTCCTAATGATGTGCTAGATGTGGAAGGAAAAATAACATTGGCCAATACAAGGATTCAGTATCAGGACATTTTACAGCGCTTAAGTCAGTCTGGTGAAATAATTCAACATGGCCTATCAATGACACATTATGAAATGTTTGACCATATCGATGCATACACTCTAGCCGGCTGCCAGAGGAATACCAGTTCATGTTCCACAGACCACGCCCTGGACACTGGCCCAAAACTGACACACTTGCCATGGCCAGGGAGTCTGGAGTCTTCCTAGTGCCACAGGGCTACACTGAGAGCCTATCTTATCAATCAATGTGTAGATTCAAAGCATTCATGATTCCTTTAGTTAACCAGTTACCATTATTCAAAAAGGCAGTGGAGATTTTCAACTTCACTGATTGAACGATTTCGAATGTTTGTCTTTAGTCTGACCAATTTTGCCACTTAGGGCACGCTCTTACCTACAAGATGCGCCTGTCGTGATGTTCGGGATGATATTTGGTCACCGGTTTCCAACACGTCAAAGTATGACCATCGAGTCATCTCATTTGGCTAATCACTTCTGACCAGACGGATTCCCGGTTTGAAATCGTGGAATCAGCAAAATAAACTAGCATAGCACGAACCATGTTCGTTGATTTGCATGTATTTATAAATATTATATAGTCAGAAAAGAGGTTGAAGCTCTACACAACATTCCTTTTAGTCCGACAGTTCCGATTTTAAATAGCAGTCATTATATACATTAACGCACGCGCATGCTTTTATTATAAATCTTTCCAAAAGTGATAATAGTAAAAAAAAATATTGTATGTTCGACCAAGGTAAAAACAAGGATTGACCCCTGACTCCTTGTTTTCGGACAACTTAATAAACGTCATTCATTTAGCTGTAATGTAAAGGGGATGTTACTACGCCACGCACAAAATTAGTGGACTGTAATCGTATTACGAGTAGTTACCTCCCGTAATTAAAAAACTGACATTGATATTAGTAAACAAACCACTCTTATAAAGTGGAACAAATTCAATATTTGTTTTATTATACTGTTCCTTTAACTGTATGGAATGTTTTGTAATTTGGTAAGGATGTTTTTAAAATCCTATTTATGTAGTTATTCACTTGTCGCTACGTATAAATAATAAACAGTGTCAGTTAGATACAAAAGTCTAAGATAATAGACGTCCAACATATAACTATGGTTAAAAGGTATGATACTATGTTTATTATTCATTTAGAATATAAGATAAACAGTCTGATTAAAATCATATCCTAAATACACTCATGCAGGCACTGAAGATGGAGTACTTTACTCAGATTGGATGTTGAAGAACATCTCATGGATGGACTCTCTGACATTGCCGGTTGTGAAGACCTGCTTGTCCAGTTATGTCAACAATCTGATCACACAGTTAGCTGTCACTGAAGCATGCGATGATAGTGCACTGAATGAAGGATTTCTAGACTTCAAGTATATCTGTAGTATGCTTCCAGGTAAAAAATAGTTTTTCTAAATTCAATTATTAAAAACATTGGAAATCAGACTTGAAGCAAAATCGGTTTGAATGGGCAAAAAAAACTAAGTGTACCTTTTTATGTACCAGAAAGGAATCTTATGAAACTTTGAGAAGTTGTCCACAGGTTAAATTTTGCTCTTAAACATGATTTGATTGGTTAAAAATAGACCAATCAATACACATTTTGGATATCGTTGACCAAACCAAAAACTCAACCATTTTTTTTTACAAATGGCTGCTGTAGGCTATAATGAGTATAAGTAATCTTCTTGAACAACTTTAAGGTGAAAAATCAATAAAGTGTTTTAAACGTTGTAAACATTTGCAATATTTCATTGTGTAACGAACTAACACACTGAATTGTAGATTTATAATCACGTACAGGTAACGCAGAGGATGAGCCAAGTGTATACTTTCCAGTCTGTGTGACCAGTTTAGCTCCAATTCTTACATCAGTAGAAAATCTTGTGGGAAAGATTGGTCCGCAGAACTTCCTTGATACTTACCTTCCATATGTTTCCTGGACTGGAAAGCAACAGGTAAGATCGCTGAGCATGGTTATATTAAGTATGTATAAAATGCCCTTGAGCTTGTATCATTCAGAGATCTTACATGTAGTCTGAACTTTTATTTTCTTAAATTCGTATAAATGTCACAGATGGCAACAGTATATTATTCATGATTTCCTAAACTTATTTAATAATGTTCATGTTCAATCTCTTTTTACAAAAAATGACATATAAAAGTCTATCCCATTACAAACATAGTACATGTGGCATACATTATATAAACATATACAAACGACAAACTATGGGCTGAACTTCAATAAATACTGGTATACAGAAAAATTAACGAAAAAGTAACACAAGGATCATTTCAATTTACGATTTAGATCTACTTATATCGTTATTAAAGCAGATCCCTGGCACTTGAAATTCAGAGGGCATCCCCATTTTGTTCAGCTCATAAAAAAGAGAATTTTTTTTAGGGAGAAAACAAAAAGATTTTAATTTATGGTACCAGGTTATAATCATATCTTTATTAATTGTATCATTTAAAAGCTGAATGATTACACAATTACATCTTAATTTTTTTAAAATGTTACAAAAACTCCAAACAATCTATACTTATCTGAATTATATATAGATTTTAAAATGTAGTTTTATTCTATTGTAACAATATCTGTATCAAACAATGCCATGTCAGGTACTGGCGGAAATATGGCGCGACATGTTTACTCATAACCCTGTGGATGAAGTCACTGCCGTGCTGGTCACTTCATCCGTTCTTGAGAGAGCTCTCGGGGATGTAAGACTGATTAGTAAACTTAATATTCGTTCTGAGTATTATTTATCAATACAGTTATAAGATGAGATGTACTAAACAATGGGCTGTTTATTCAAGGCTTTGTTTAAGTTACAAAGTGATTAAAAGCATAGTTGTTAACTTTAAACGGGAAAAAATTGCTGCATTATAATTCATTTTGTATCCATAATCATCATGTTTATTGTTTGATGTCCAAAGTATATTTTGACTATTTGTTCATATGTTTACTTTCAGGTGTATATGTTGAAAGGGCCAGCCCCGTGTCCGTCCATGCTGAAAGATCTGCTTGTAACAGAGCAGCTTAAGGAAATTCTTGGAGAACACGTGGTAATTTTTTTTACTTCATCAATTGCAAATCATACTATAAGAAATACCATTAAATGTCACCACATAGTAATATAACCTATTGTCAAACCTCCTGGGAATTGCCAATAAACGCATTGTTGTTTTAACGTAACCCAAATATTCAAAGTTTCGAGTAGCCAATAAACAAATGGTGTTTTTACATAATCTAAGTGTTCAAAGTTTTGAGTAGGCAATGCGCCTAGATTAACTGTAAGTAAATGTGTTCTTATTTCCAGATGTGCATACTCCGGCTGGTAATGGGTCCTCCAACCTCTCTTAACCTCCGAAATGTTGCATGGCATGGTTTTCCCTTTCCGGGAGAAATACCAGCAAGGTTTGTGAAAATGTAACATCTGAATATAAAGTTCTCTCAATTTTACCATGATGAATACAGTTATTTTGGTAATCTATTGCAGTTTGGTCACATAATAGACCAAGTGCTCTTTCGCTATATTAACCGGTACATACTATTTTACCATGTGAGTTCCAGCAGTAAAAGGTTAGTATAAAAAAGATTAATGTGGGTGCTTTCATTGTGAAATATTATACGAATAGAGACATTATAAGTTGTCATTTAAGCTTGTCTGCCCTCTAATAAAGATAAGTGTATTATGCGTATGAATTGAATTATTGTACAAGATAAATGAAAAGAAAGAAAACTCAAATGCTTCAACACACTTGTATGCCTCCAGGTGTATTTGGTTCCTGATACTACTGGTACCCAGCATAGGTCGAGTGTTGGAAGAGAGGCTGGTCCCAGTGCTGATGTTACACCGGGAACCTATGGTCTTTTCTCGCACCAAACTTATTACAGGTACCTAACAAGTTTAAGGGACATTTTTAGCTCGTCTGTTTTTCGAAGAAAAAAAGTCGAGTTATTGTGATAGCCTTGGCGTCGTCGGCGTCGTCTGCGTCTGCGTCGTCGTCGTCGTCCAAAAACTTTAACCTTACCTCATAACTCAAAAACCGTTCAACATTTTCACATTAAACTTGCTACACGTGTTCCTATTAACACTATGCATGTTTATAGCAGGTCATATAATTTTGCCTTTAATTAATATTGAGTTATCCCCCCTTTTCGACTTGGAAAAAAAAACAGACGAGCGTTGGCACCCACTCCGCGGTGCTCTTGTTTTAATTGTAACACAAAATTCATTTTGGGCATACACTTGTAATGCGAGTATAGAGGATTTTGTAACACAAATAAACATCTTGGATAAACATGTAGAGCAAGTTGAGGGGACTTTTCAACTCAAAACTTTTCTCAGGTATACATGTAAAGAGAGCATAGGGAAGTATGTGACCTAAAACTCAACTCAGACATACATGAAAACCATGTTGTGTGGACTTTGTTACACAGAACTCATCTTGGGTATACATGTAAACAGCTCATATAGCGGAATTAGTAAAAAACAACAACTCAGGAATCATGTAGTGCAAGTTGGGGTTACTTTGTAACACAAAACTCATCTCGGGTATACATGTAGAGCAAGTTGAGGGGATTTTGTAACAAAAAACTCATCGTAGGTTTACATGTTGAGTAAGTTGAGGGGATTTTGTAACACAGAACTCATTTTGCGTACACATGTTAATCAAGCTGACAGGTCTTTATAACATAAACCTTTCTTCAGTATAAATATATAACAAGTTGAGGGTTCTTTATAACAAAACCTCATCATCGGTATACATGTAACTCAAGGTGAGGGGTCTTAAAAACATAAAATTCATCATAAATGTTATAAGTAAATTAAGGGGTCTTTATAACACAAATCTCACCATGGGTAAACATGTAGAGCAACCTGAGAGGGCTTTGAAACACAAAAATCATTTTTGGTATACATGTAAATCAGGTTGAGGGGTCTTAAAATCATAAAACTCATCTTGGGTATACATGTAACTCAAGGTGAGGGGTCTTAAAATCATAAAACTCATCTTGGGTATACATGTAGAGCAAGTTCAGTGGACTTTGTAACTCAAAACTCATCTTGGGCTTACATGCATAGCAAGTTTAGGGGACTTTGTAACATAAAACTCATCTTGGGCTTACATGTATAGCAAGTTTAGGGGACTTTGTAACATAAAACTCATCTTGGGCTTACATGCATAGCAAGTTTAGGGGACTTTGTAACATAAAACTCATCTTGGGTTTACATGCATAGCAAGTTTAGGGGACTTTGTAACATAAAACTCATCTTGGGCTTACATGTATAGCAAGTTCAGTGGACTTTGTAACATAAAACTCATCTTGGGCTTACATGTATAGCAAGTTTAGGGGACTTTGTAACTCAAAACTCATCTTGGGCTTACATGTATAGCAAGTTCAGTGGACTTTGTAACATAAAACTCATCTTGGGCTTACATGTATAGCAAGTTCAGGGGACTTTGTAACATAAAACTCATCTTGGGCTTACATGTATAGCAAGTTCAGTGGACTTTGTAACATAAAACTCATCTTGGGCTTACATGTATAGCAAGTTTAGGGGACTTTGTAACATAAAACTCATCTTGGGCTTACATGTATAGCAAGTTCAGTGGACTTTGTAACTCAAAACTCATCTTGGGCTTACATGCATAGCAAGTTTAGGGGACTTTGTAACATAAAACTCATCTTGGGCTTACATGCATAGCAAGTTTAGGGGACTTTGTAACATAAAACTCATCTAGGGCTTACATGTATAGCAAGTTTAGGGGACTTTGTAACATAAAACTCATCTTGGGCTTACATGCATAGCAAGTTTAGGGGACTTTGTAACATAAAACTCATCTTGGGCTTACATGTATAGCAAGTTTAGGGGACTTTGTAACATAAAACTCATCTTGGGCTTACATGCATAGCAAGTTTAGGGGACTTTGTAACATAAAACTCATCTTGGGCTTACATGCATAGCAAGTTTAGGGGACTTTGTAACTCAAAACTCATCTTGGGCTTACATGCATAGCAAGTTTAGGGGACTTTGTAACTCAAAACTCATCTTGGGCTTACATGCATAGCAAGTTTAGGGGACTTTGTAACATAAAACTCATCTTGGGCTTACATGCATAGCAAGTTTAGGGGACTTTGTAACATAAAACTCATCTTGGGCTTACATGTATAGCAAGTTTAGGGGACTTTGTAACATAAAACTCATCTTGGGCTTACATGCATAGCAAGTTTAGGGGACTTTGTAACTCAAAACTCATCTTGGGCTTACATGCATAGCAAGTTTAGGGGACTTTGTAACATAAAACTCATCTTGGGCTTACATGCATAGCAAGTTCAGTGGACTTTGTAACATAAAACTCATCTTGGGCTTACATGCATAGCAAGTTCAGTGGACTTTGTAACATAAAACTCATCTTGGGCTTACATGCATAGCAAGTTCAGTGGACTTTGTAACATAAAACTCATCTTGGGCTTACATGCATAGCAAGTTCAGTGGACTTTTAACATAAAACTCATCTTGGGCTTACATGCATAGCAAGTTTAGGGGACTTTGTAACATAAAACTCATCTTGGGCTTACATGCATAGCAAGTTTAGGGGACTTTGTAACATAAAACTCATCTTGGGCTTACATGCATAGCAAGTTTAGGGGACTTTGTAACATAAAACTCATCTTGGGCTTACATGCATAGCAAGTTTAGGGGACTTTGTAACATAAAACTCATCTTGGGCTTACATGCATAGCAAGTTCAGTGGACTTTGTAACTCAAAACTCATCTTGGGCTTACATGCATAGCAAGTTCAGTGGACTTTGTAACATAAAACTCATCTTGGGCTTACATGCATAGCAAGTTTAGGGGACTTTGTAACTCAAAACTCAACTTGGGCTTACATGTATAGCAAGTTTAGGGGACTTTGTAACTCAAAACTCATCTTGGGCTTACATGCATAGCAAGTTTAGGGGACTTTGTAACATAAAACTCATCTTGGGCTTACATGCATAGCAAGTTTAGGGGACTTTGTAACATAAAACTCATCTTGGGCTTACATGTATAGCAAGTTCAGTGGACTTTGTAACATAAAACTCATCTTGGGCTTACATGCATAGCAAGTTCAGTGGACTTTGTAACATAAAACTCATCTTGGGCTTACATGCATAGCAAGTTTAGGGGACTTTGTAACATAAAACTCATCTTGGGCTTACATGCATAGCAAGTTCAGTGGACTTTGTAACATAAAACTCATCTTGGGCTTACATGCATAGCAAGTTTAGGGGACTTTGTAACATAAAACTCATCTTGGGCTTACATGCATAGCAAGTTTAGGGGACTTTGTAACATAAAACTCATCTTGGGCTTACATGTATAGCAAGTTTAGGGGACTTTGTAACATAAAACTCATCTTGGGCTTACATGTATAGCAAGTTCAGTGGACTTTGTAACATAAAACTCATCTTGGGCTTACATGTATAGCAAGTTTAGGGGACTTTGTAACATAAAACTCATCTTGGGCTTACATGTATAGCAAGTTCAGTGGACTTTGTAACTCAAACCTCATCTTGGGCTTACATGCATAGCAAGTTTAGGGGACTTTGTAACATAAAACTCATCTTGGGCTTACATGCATAGCAAGTTTAGGGGACTTTGTAACATAAAACTCATCTTGGGCTTACATGTATAGCAAGTTTAGGGGACTTTGTAACATAAAACTCATCTTGGGCTTACATGCATAGCAAGTTTAGGGGACTTTGTAACATAAAACTCATCTTGGGCTTACATGTATAGCAAGTTTAGGGGACTTTGTAACATAAAACTCATCTTGGGCTTACATGCATAGCAAGTTTAGTGGACTTTGTAACATAAAACTCATCTTGGGCTTACATGCATAGCAAGTTTAGGGGACTTTGTAACTCAAAACTCATCTTGGGCTTACATGCATAGCAAGTTTAGGGGACTTTGTAACTCAAAACTCATCTTGGGCTTACATGCATAGCAAGTTTAATGGACTTTGTAACATAAAACTCATCTTGGGCTTACATGCATAGCAAGTTTAGGGGACTTTGTAACATAAAACTCATCTTGGGCTTACATGTATAGCAAGTTTAGGGGACTTTGTAACATAAAACTCATCTTGGGCTTACATGCATAGCAAGTTTAGGGGACTTTGTAACTCAAAACTCATCTTGGGCTTACATGCATAGCAAGTTTAGGGGACTTTGTAACATAAAACTCATCTTGGGCTTACATGCATAGCAAGTTCAGTGGACTTTGTAACATAAAACTCATCTTGGGCTTACATGCATAGCAAGTTCAGTGGACTTTGTAACATAAAACTCATCTTGGGCTTACATGCATAGCAAGTTCAGTGGACTTTGGAACATAAAACTCATCTTGGGCTTACATGCATAGCAAGTTCAGTGGACTTTGTAACATAAAACTCATCTTGGGCTTACATGCATAGCAAGTTTAGGGGACTTTGTAACATAAAACTCATCTTGGGCTTACATGCATAGCAAGTTTAGGGGACTTTGTAACATAAAACTCATCTTGGGCTTACATGTATAGCAAGTTTAGGGGACTTTGTAACATAAAACTCATCTTGGGCTTACATGCATAGCAAGTTCAGTGGACTTTGTAACTCAAAACTCATCTTGGGCTTACACGCATAACAAGTTCAGTGGACTTTGTAACATAAAACTCATCTTGGGCTTACATGCATAGCAAGTTTAGGGGACTTTGTAACTCAAAACTCATCTTGGGCTTACATGTATAGCAAGTTTAGGGGACTTTGTAACTCAAAACTCATCTTGGGCTTACATGCATAGCAAGTTTAGGGGACTTTGTAACATAAAACTCATCTTGGGCTTACATGCATAGCAAGTTTAGGGGACTTTGTAACATAAAACTCATCTTGGGCTTACATGTATAGCAAGTTCAGTGGACTTTGTAACATAAAACTCATCTTGGGCTTACATGCATAGCAAGTTCAGTGGACTTTGTAACATAAAACTCATCTTGGGCTTACATGCATAGCAAGTTTAGGGGACTTTGTAACATAAAACTCATCTTGGGCTTACATACATAGCAAGTTCAGTGGACTTTGTAACATAAAACTCATCTTGGGCTTACATGCATAGCAAGTTTAGGGGACTTTGTAACATAAAACTCATCTTGGGCTTACATGCATAGCAAGTTTAGGGGACTTTGTAACATAAAACTCATCTTGGGCTTACATGTATAGCAAGTTTAGGGGACTTTGTAACATAAAACTCATCTTGGGCTTACATGCATAGCAAGTTCAGTGGACTTTGTAACTCAAAACTCATCTTGGGCTTACATGCATAGCAAGTTTAGTGGACTTTGTAACATAAAACTCATCTTGGGCTTACATGCATAGCAAGTTTAGGGGACTTTGTAACTCAAAACTCATCTTGGGCTTACATGTATAGCAAGTTTAGGGGACTTTGTAACTCAAAACTCATCTTGGGCTTACATGCATAGCAAGTTTAGGGGACTTTGTAACATAAAACTCATCTTGGGCTTACATGCACAGCAAGTTTAGGGGACTTTGTAACATAAAACTCATCTTGGGCTTATATGTATAGCAAGTTTAGGGGACTTTGTAACATAAAACTCATCTTGGGCTTACATGCATAGCAAGTTTAGGGGACTTTGTAACATAAAACTCATCTTTGGCTTACATGCATAGCAAGTTTAGGGGACTTTGTAACATAAAACTCATCTTGGGCTTACATGTATAGCAAGTTCAGTGGACTTTGTAACATAAAACTCATCTTGGGCTTACATGTAGAGCAAGTTCAGTGGACTTTGTAACATAAAACTCATCTTGGGCTTACATGCATAGCAAGTTTAGGGTTTACATGCATAGCAAGTTTAGGGGACTTTGTAACATAAAACTCATCTTGGGTTTACATGCATAGCAAGTTTAGGGGACTTTGTAACATAAAACTCATCTTGGGCTTACATGCATAGCAAGTTTAGGGGACTTTGTAACATAAAACTCATCTTGGGCTTACATGCATAGCAAGTTTAGGGGACTTTGTAACATAAAACTGTCTCAGTTGTACATGTAGGTCAAGTGGAGGGGAACTCGTGATGTGATGGCAGCTGTTATGATTTAGTGATAATGATTTGACCTGTCTTCCATTACACCCTTCCGAATGGATCTTGGATGTAAATGAGTTTTTAGTTTTAATTATTGTTTTATTATCTGCCATTCTGTATCAAGCTATTTCTTTTAAAGTGACACTCTTATTCAAAATCAATACTTACACATGTATAACAAACAAAGATTTTGAGTAAACCTGAAAGTACTTACTAAATAATGCATTTTTGGAAATTATTAATTACTGATAACAAGATTGTAACCGTAGATTCTTTAGATGAAAATGCAATATATTAATTGATTAGTGAGTGCTAAAAGATTTACTGTGAAATACTAGCAATTGTTTTTATTGTTGAAAATATTTTTAGTGAGTAAGTGTATTGTGTAAGTGAGTAAATGAATTTCAGTAATTTAATACTTCTCTTGTCCAATTCTCAAGTACGTGCAGTGGTTAGAACACTCGTTTTTCACCAAGAGTTTCAAGGTTTATATTCACTGGTCAAGTGGGATTCCACCGGATACTCTGGTTTTCCCTACAACACTAGATCACACGCGTAACATCGTGCAAATAGGCGTGAATGCTATAATGCTGTAATTACTTGTTTTAAAATCGTTCTGGTTTTGACTAATAATATACAAAGACAATAACTCCTTTGTATTTGAGACATGTTAATGGTGTATTTCAGAGGTTGATATTTTGTATAGCAAGGACCTCATTGAGGCTGTAAAAGACACCCAATTTTCATCCTGGGACACAAGAATGTTTTGGACAAATATCACCAGTTTATATAAGCAAGAAAGGTACAAGGAATGGGAATTGCTCTCCTTGTATTTTATTATGAGCGCTTGGTGCCAAACCTTCTTCATAATAATTATCAAGTCAATAGTTACTCTTCCAAAATAACATCAATATGTACTGTGCAATGTATACCTGGTATTGTTTGAGTTAAAGTAATGATATACTTTTTTATTTGTATTTTAAACCAATAATCAAGCAATTTTGACTGGAATGGGATATGGAAGGTTTATTCTTGCATACCGGACGTATGTTTACGGTCATGTGACCAGTGCTGGAAAAACCCATCTTACATACCTCACTTCTTATTTCTTTTATTGTATGATTTATGAAAAGTATATTATGCCATTTCAATTAAGCGCATTCAAATATATATGTTAGCAAGACTTTTTATTAAAATTGAAAATAAATAATCGTAAAAAAACGCTATTTTAGTTATTTAAAATTACTGGGCTCTATGACGTCAGTGAACAACGTCGCACGCGCTTTTTGGTGTAATTGTACAAAAGTTTGTTTTCTACGTCATTTATTCCACAAATTGATAAATTTAGGTATGCAAGAAAAAATATCAATCATGTTTTTCCGGTCCGGATCGACAAATCCGACCCTCATGCACGCTGCGTGGCCGGTAACTCTGCAAGCCTCGTTACCGATTTTTCTATCTGTACCAAACACATGATAGATACTTATAAGATAAAACTGTATGAATGAAGAATCCTTAAAATGGCTAAAATAATTTAATACCATTATTGTATGTTGGTTCTTTATCTATAAGTATTATTGACTTTGATCAATCCTTAAGTTAATGATTAACGTCATGTTCATCTTAGGTATGGTGAATGTACCGCTCTTCTACTCTACTACCTAGAGCAGGGTCTACGGCTTGTGTTTGCTACTGCCAACAACTGTGAGAACAGAATTTTGACTGCTGAGGTATAAACTAACTTAGTTGCATTTATTGGTAGGCCTAAATATATGGTAAAGTTAAGTAGATTCTTTTTCCATTATTATCTTGTTTATTGTTGAAATAAATTTCAATTTATTAAGAGGTTATAGGCACGATTGCCTGGATGCATTAAAACTTGTTGTAGTTCTTGCTGCATGCAGACTGTTTGAAACATATAACCAATTCTTTTATATATTTAACATAAATATTTTTTTAAACTATTCATCTTTTTCCAGGCAACGACATTATACACTACATTTGATGAGGTAATAGAGAATAACATCTGAACGTATTGTGAGTACTTACTTGTATTGTAATTCGAAACCGTGTACTTGTAATTTGTATACTGCATTTGGAAGAAGGCAGTAACTCCTACATGTGCATTCAGTCATACTTTAAATTTAGTAGTTCCTCTTAATATTTATACTTGTGAACAACTTCCGTATTATAACTATTTCTAAGCATGTGCATATGCGCCCTATTGAGGCACTGTGTGATTTTGGCAAGTGTTATAACATTGGGTCGATTGTTTAGAATTTTGTTAAAGTTGACAACAATATTTATGACATCATTGGTCACTTGAAAAAGTGAAATATTAAATGACGAACTCATATCATTGAATACAAACAACAACAGCTGAAAATGAAAAAGTTGTCATAAATATTGTTTAAAAATACAGCAGATCACAAGTGTTTCCATTAAACCTTATGAGCAGTAAAAATTTGGAAGTTAAAAACGAAGACGTTAACAATGTTGTTAACTTTAACATAGTTTATAACAATAATCTGTCTACGTTTGAACAAAAATTAATGAATAAATTTTATGTTTCTTTTTCTTATTTTGTTTAGATGTTAGATCCTTTTCTCCCTGATGGGTCTGAAAACCGACTGAGGATGGTTATAGGAGAAGAGATATTGGTAAGAAACACATGATTGCAGTGTTCGGAAACTTGTTTTGAGCTTTGTGGATTTAGGTTGGCTGATCATCCTCTAGTTTAAGTTACAAAATATAAAAAAAACACTTTCCCTTACTTGATGTGCATGTGATGATTTTTTTCTTCTTTTCTCCAAACAGGAAATAATCCTTGACCACCTGACCTACCCGGGCGGCCCTAGGGTGAGGGACCGTTTGAGTCACGGTGAAGCATGCTGGGAAAGGTTTCCATGGCAACTCACACGTAACCTGGCAACTATCTGTGTGGCACTGTCAGCCATGTTTGTAAAGGATGGGAAACATATTCATGTGAGTAACAATCTGTTATTAAGTTAATTTTGTTGTTTTCCCTTTATTGTCTTAATGTACCCTGCGTAGCAGGCAGACTCAGAGTGCTTATGTTGTCATTGTTACCTGCAGCATCATCCACGGAGTCAAACATTCATTACAATCTCTTACCTAAACTTTTCTTCTTCAACTTTAATAATAATACAATCTAAGCAGCAATACTAATTATTGGCATAGAATATCTCGACTGAGTTTGATTACCAATCAGATCATTGTAGGCACTCTAAGAGTTATTACCCTTTAATTGTCAAAATTTTACTAATGAATGGTAACAGTCCTGACAGGAGGTGAAGTTTTTGTTTCAAAGTTCTCATGAAAATAACATGTATCTAGCTGACCTGTAGTGATACAAACCGAACCTCAAACTATTATTATTACATGAAATAATACATGTCAAGTCCTATTGTAAATCTTGCTAGAAATGTTCATAATCACACAACAACATGAATTTTACAATTAAGGGCTCAATGTGTAGTGCATGTTAGTATATTGTATTTATAACACAATGTTTTGTTTTCAGAACAAATGTGTAACCATACTTCATGAGGATATTAAGTCATACAGTGTCCAGTTTCATAGAATAAGCCTGTTAAAGAAGGAGGTGTGTTTGTTTTTAGTCTTCATTCATATAGGAAAGGCATGCATTGATAATACATTGTAATTTTAACATAGAAGCAGTTTGCATAAATTGAAGACATGTTTAAATAGTATGTGTATGTTCAATAGTAAAGTAATACAAATAGATAAAACAAACAACAATAATAATAATAATAATACCAAATGAAACTGTTTTAAATTGCTTTGAATATTTCATTATTTCACTATGGGCTGTAAATAATCTTTTTTTTTAGATATCTACATTCTTTAAGAAAGAATCTGAGACAGATTCCATGATTTTACTGCAGCTTGACCTTAGTGAAAGGTTTGTATATTTGTTATGTTATTAATATATTAGAACATGAAACTAATTTTTAAATAATGTGAAATGTTACTTACCCATAGAAGATAGCTGACTGAAAATTGAATTGTGCTGAGGTCTAGTAGCTGACTGGTTACTTAATGCAGCCTAGGTATAGTAGTTGACTGGTTTCCTTATTTATGCTAAAGTCTAACTAACAGGTAACTTAACTATGCTTAGAACTTGTTGTTGATTTGTTCCTTAACCATGCTAATATCTTGCCTTTGTTTCATCTGGTATTTATTCTGATAAAATCTACCAAGAAACAATTCTATGTTATTTCGACTGCAATTGAAATGTTGGCCAGATAGTTGCATTTACCATCAGACAGAAGTGCTTTACACAAAGATAAAAACAAATATTTAAAAAACACATTATTATGTTCCAATGCCCCTGACGGATTGAATATTTAAATATCACTGTCAAGGCGTCCATTTGTGTGCGTGCGTCTGTCCTTTCGTTCATTTTTATCATTTAATAATTGATTTGGCAATTTTCAGAAAGCCAAACGATCCTTTCCAGTCTACAGATGAAGCATCTTCACTTGAAGCAAAGCTCAGGGACATCGTTGCTGTTTTTGATGGACATTGGGCATATGTGGGCTCAAAATGGTAGGGAACTTTTCGATTATCATGTTTTTAATTTAAAGCTATTTCACTTCTTTCAATACTATGATAATTTTACGTCTTCTAGTTCTTGCCAATTAAGTTTTCAGGGTGAGTTGTAATTTTACGTTGAACTCGATTTATAGATACAAAAGATACAATGGCTGTCATATATTTTTTTCGGTTTTCAATATTGTGACCTCCATCATTTGAAATCAACAGTTGATGAAATTTTGCAGCAAAAGATACATACCCTGTACAGAAACTCGAAGGTAAATTATATATGTGTAATTTTGGTTTGAAAATTTACATTTGACAAATGTCTTAGGATTTGTTTAAGAACCTGTGTCCACATGGACTAAAATGTGGTAAGTGCATATAATAAACATGCAAATTGAATCATTTCTTCGACAAGGTGCTAACTCAAGAAAATATTATTAATGTAGAAAAGGGTTATTCCAACTGTAATTGTATTCAGAACTTTTAAGAATACACAAGAGTCAAACTCCCGAATCTAAACAAAGAACAAAAACGTTTTTAAACCTTACTGGTTAAACTTATTTAGAAGATATGTTCTTGAATGTTACACTACATTTTGATTTTCATTATTTTATTTTATGACGCCATTTTAACTTCGTGCAATGAAACTTTTTACGATACAACGTTAATATGATGGAATACAGACAAGTTTATTTTGGGATTCGTATTGCCGTTATATTTATGATGGGCGTAATTATAATATGTTCCTTGACAGGGTTCCAACTGTGATATTGAAAATGAGGTGCTAACACTGCTGGACCATATAGTAGATGAGTGTTTGCAAGTCATCACTCAGATGCAACAGTTTGCAACAAACAGTCAACAGCAGATGACGCTAAAACAGCTCAGGTCACGGCAGAGAGAGAACTTCAAGAAGTTCCTAGCAAGGTAGCTTAATTAGATAAGCGTTTTATGCCTGAGAGCTGTCGTTGCCACTCAAGTTAGTATCATAGTACACAAATTAAAACTGTGAGAAAACATTTTTACAACAGGGGCTTGAACCCACGATTGCTGGAACACTAGCATTGAGCACAACTGACTGAGCCAGCCAATCAGCAATATTTCACTCTTTCAGTTGCAAACATAAATCTTAAATAGTACTAGCAATGTGCATATTGATTTGCTGATGCTATCCGAGTGATATCAAATTCTGCAAGAATTCAAATATTACACTAGCTTGAATACTGACAATGAAGCATATTTACGATATGTGTTTCTTGCAGATTTATGATGGGTATATAATCTAAGTTAAATTGAAGCCACGATTTATAATGGTGTCATCTTCAATCCCCATTAATACAATAAATGACAACTTGTGAATTAACATAAGGTTTAAATGTATTTCTATTCCAGTGTACCATCATTGGTTGTGGGGCCGTGCACATGTGTATACATGTGTTGTTGCCAACTATATCAACTTGATGAAATAAAGGCGAGGGAAGGACCTCAATCAAACAACAAATTAATCAAGTAAGAATGTATGGGTATCCAATATGAAAAATAGTATAACAATGCATCGTTACTGTCACTTGCCTACAATATCTGTTATGACCATAAATACTTTTACCAGAACATGCTTGTTGGCCATGTTACCTGGAACACTAGCATTGAAAGCGATCTTATAAAGATATAAAGTGATTTTTGTTGACAAGTATTAAGTTGAGAATTAACTTGTTAAAAACCCAGTGAACTTGTTGACAGTTCAAACAATTATTAAGATGTATGTAGTGTGTGTCTCCCATTTTTGTCTATCAGGATTTAAACTTGTGCCTCTAAACAGGATCGTTATATTTAGGGTTTTGTTGCTGGGCTTGTTCCTAGATCCCCCATTGTTTGCTTTGTCATATATCTCCACATGGACAGTTACTTTGCAACTAACTTGGCTTTAGATATCTAGACTGTTTTTCTTAGTGGAATGAAAGTCAATATAGAATTAGTTCATCAACCATGCTCTATTTATACCAGGTGTATTGTTCATTCATGTATTTAAAGATTTTCAATTCCATATGTTGCGGTATTAGTGGCATTTTCACTTAATCAAAGTCAAAATCGTATACAAAAGGGTTCTTATGTTCAGGATTAATTCTGAAATCAGGATTTAGAGCTTTTTACATCAGACTCTTGTACAATTGTAAGAATAAATTTTGTTCAGACTTTTGCAAAAAAATATACGAATTTCCTTGAAATGAATATTAATGACTTTTGAAATTATTTCAAAAGGGGTCTTCTCACCCTTAACCTGCTTTGGGCATTCATCTCTTATATTCATCAAACAGACCCGGCTATTTTTCAGGATTGACAATTGACAAGTGTAAGAAACCCTGAATATGGCCTACAGGGTACCGTTAATTGGTAATGAATAAAGATAAACCTTTGTTAAGATGATATGGAACAGTTTGTTAAGATTTAAAATTTCATTTCCTTTCAGATTCTGGAAGTCTGTGCTGAAGTTGTGTGAGAATTTACGAACATTTACGCACCATGATAAGAACAAATGGACAGAAGGGGAGGAGTTAGTTTCACACTTGACACCTTTTGTAGAATCTAATTTTAAAACCTTTCATTGATTGATATGTTTGTGCATTATGCAAATATGTGTCTTAAAATTATGAATGATTTTCATAGCATGGTTAATGGCACAAGTCGTTATTAAGGACTTTTTCACCGAGAGTAACATATACACCCATGATGCTACCGTTTCTCTTACACCAGGAGGGTTTGCTGTTAAAAGGACTATATCAATGACCTTATTTCGGTCTACGGGACCTTATAACGGATAATGATAACTCTTAGTAACGATACCCACCCACCAATAATAAATCAAAACACTTTTTTTTCCGAAAACAGAATTATTTTTGTAGCTTGTGCAATTGAATATAATGTACAGTTTACTGCATAGTTTTTCTCTAATTAGTAGGTACAACAACATTAATACAATCTTCTTTTGCTCCATAAAGTTTTGGTAATTGTATTTTCAGCCCAGCCGGAACAATTTTTTCAGCCGGCCGATTGTTTCCCAGTATTCGACACTCCTCGGCCATTTTTATCGACAACAACCTCGGCTGTATGCCAGTACATCAGTAGAAGTAGTTCGTATTTTTTTAAAATTATTTCATGAATTTAATGTAGTGTTATAGCTTGTTTAATTGCCAGTGAAGTGTATTATTGCAAACATGATTTAGATTCCCGAGAGTTAAGTCATTAAAAGTTTATCTGCTGAATTAAATTACTACGCGATCTACTTGCAGCGGACTTAAACATACCGATTTCTAAGAATGTACACCGTCCATATACATCAGAGGTTGTTTTCAATAAAAAGGCCGAGGAGTTCCGAATGCATATCAAACAACTCGAGTGTTAAAATATATAAAAAGCATATATGAAAACAATATTCCCCGTCATCCCTTTTCTTATTTCTTTTTAATAAAAAGGGGATGACGGGGAATATTGTTTTCAATTTAGCGATAGATGCTCAGATGATGCTCTTCAGCTTACTGTAAAGTTAGGACAGGGTGGGGCAATTTGATAGGGGTATACACCGCTACAATAGTGGTGGAGTGCCGCACGGAGTCTGGAGGACGGCTGGCTGCGTGTTACGGTTGACGGCCTAGGGCATTCCCACTTCAACGGGTCTGGGATAAACGACAGTCTCGAAATCTTTGTCGGGAAGCCAATTTGTAGCAGGGGGTTTGATAATACCCAACGCTAATCAGAATACTGTATTATTATCCTGTATATGGAAAAGTTACATAAAATAATAAACATCAGACAGACATGTACACAAAACAATTGATGGTGCAATATAAAATAATACAATACAATACACGAGCCCCGATCATACAATTTAAAAATACAAATCTGGCTAAGTATCCATCCAGCTATTACCCAGCAAACAGTATAACATGTATGAACTTCTTAAAAACAACTTATTACAAACTATAACCAAAACATAACATCGGTCCGGTGGTTAATTGCGACGTCGGACTGACATCGTGATTTCGACGTTGATGCAACATTTTGTATTTAAGTCGCCGACGTCGTGACCTAAATCCAACCTTTATCCGACGTTGATCCAATGTAATGTGTTTGTTGCGTAATTAATACAAATGAGTGTGCAACATAATTTGTAAAACAACTCGCCAGACTGCTTAAAAGTATGATTAACAAATATATATTGGCTCTATGAAAAACTATAAAATGAAATGATCCGACGAAGCGAACCTTACAGTTCGGCCTCAGGAAGTAATTTAATTTCATCAAATAGGTTGGATAGTTACTTGTACAAAACTTCAATGAAAAACATGATGTAATTGCTGAATGATTGTCTTAAATATAGATACATGCAAATCTTGAACAAAAATTTCTCAGTTATTTAATAAGAACCATACTTTGCATTTTATGCTCTCTTTTTTTTTTTATCTAACTTGGTTATTAAAGTAGGTTGGATGTTTGATTATCATTTTATAATGTTGCAATTCAATACATGAAGTCGTTGCTGAGATATTTACCTATGTGTGCTTAAATGCAAAGCTTAAACCAGAATTTCTAAGTTGAATAGTGGAGGCCAATATTAGCATAATATTCGAAATAGAGTTATCTTACTTAATCAAGTTTCAAGTAGTTTTGAGTAAGTGGCTGGACTAAGTTTGCAATTTAAAATATATAAACAAAAGAGATAACTCTGCAATAAAGTGTCCTAAAGGTATAATTATATCTATCTATGTTTTAAGTTTTGAGTACTTTTAGAGTAAGTGCCAGGACAAAATGTACATGATAAAAATGAATAACGGGGATATCTCTGAATGAGTTATAACTCTTGCTATTGGCCTAACTTTAGTTAGTAAATTTGGCTGAAGACATAGAATAATAATAAGAAGAACAACTAGAGAATAATAATGACAAATACAGTTTATCTCCCTTTCAGTCGAAGGTGAGACTTAAATCATTTAAAAATCTACTTCAATATAATATATTAGAGAGTATTAATCTTACAGCGTAAAACTATTAAAATAATTGAACCAATAAGTGTTTTAACTGGTAAAACGAAAATAATAAATCATTGACTAAACTCTTAAGTATTAAATGCATACAAATATTCATTGGGGAAATTTCGCTGAATACAGATCAATATAATACCACTTTAAATTTGTATAGATCGATTTCACCATTTATATTTTGACAGTCATAATAACAAGTACCTTATGATTCCGATCGGAATAACTTAAACATGGAAGTTTGGATTTCGAGAGTAAACATTAATTGACAAGAGGTATATAATTGTACTAAGGAGAAGTACCACAAACAACTTGATTGCGTAAAACTCATTAACCCCCTCCCCCCACAACAATTCTTAGGATAATAAACTTAACTATGGATAGTGATAAGGAGAGCGAGAGACTGTTTTCCCTACGGTTGTCTCGGGTGATGGGGGATATCGGGGTCAGCAGATGGATGATTGCCAGGAGGAGGAGAACACATTTCATGATGGAGACTATCGAAAATGTTGGTCACTGGTTCAGTGATGTGAATGTAACTAAATACATATTTGGCAGTCAGAGTGAGGCCACAACAGCAACTGGGATGGCATCTGATACTGACCACTTCGAGTGTATTAAGAATGATGAGGTAATCCTTGACTGGAATAACTGGCAATATGGAAATGCAAATCTTCTGGTGTTAAAGGATGAGCTCACTCCTCCTCAACACTGCTACTTGCAGAGACTGAGAAGTGACTGCCCACTAGCAGCAGTACAAACAGAGAGCCCTGATGATGCGCTAGATGGGGAGGGGAGAGTTATACTGACTAATACATCGCTGGAAGTACAGGACATTGTGCAGCGCTTTAGTGAGTCAGGTGAAATAATTCGACATGGCCCATCAATGTCACATGATGAAATGTTTGACAATGTCCGCGCACACCATTGTGGCCAGCTACCCCAGGAATGCCAGTTTATGTTCCACAGACCACGCCCTGGGCACTGGCCAAGACCTGACACACTAGCCAGGGCCAGGGATGTTGGAGTCTTCCTAGTGCCACAGGGATATACTGAGAGCCCAACTAAGCATTCTTTGTGTAGGTCTAAAGCATTAATGGTTCCTTCAAAGTTACCCAGTTACCCTTATTCAAAATGGCAGTGGAGATTTTCAACTACACTGATGGGACGATTTCTAATGTTCGACTTTAGCCATGTTCAGGTGAAAACATATACACTCACCAAAATAATAAGAAAAAATATATTCAAGCCTTTGTACGGAGACAGATTTAGCACTTTTCATATTAAAACTGCAATGATGTTTACAATAGAAAACTATCCAGCTGAGATATATGGAGGGAAGACAATATTTTAAAATGTGTATGTCTACTTTTAAAAACAATAAAAAGATGGGTTAAACGGAAACACTGTCCCCACTTTACAATCCCTGGCGTTAATCTGTTTGTGGGAAAGTTGAACTTTTGGGAGCTTCCAAAACTGTGCAGCATGATTTCACATCTCGTCAACACAAAACTGCAGTGTTTGTTCCATACTCATATGGACAATATTGGTTTGAGATTGCTTAAATGCTCAGGTTTTGAGAATGTATCACGGCAGAGTGTGAGCACAAGAACCCAGACCTGTAGTGTTGTTCTACAGAAACTATTGTAAGAAGAAATACGTGACCTTACGCTTGTTTTAGATAGATTGATAACTGATAATTCAGGTGATGACATTAAAAGTCATTTGTTTGTTCTACAGAGTATGTCAGATACCCGAAGTGACCTAGAACAGGATGTAGTTTCTCGGCTGACCCGATTCCTATGCAGCACCCTTGCCTCCATCCTTGCTTCAAGGTGCATCGACTTGGGTCAAACAATCACACAGGATATCTTTAACTGGTACCAGCTTTCACTGGATTCAGACCTTATGTTCAGTGTGTTGAAGTTTGCCTCCATGTTGTACTGCAGAGGGCACTATGAGAGAGCTGCAGAAGTACTGAGTTACTGTGAAGGGCTGCTGGAACAACTAGAATTGTGCCAGTCCTGTGGACATTATGAAAGGGCCTGCCAAGAACCAAGCACCGAGTTTGAGAATAAGTTGATCACCACCTCAAATACAGAAATGCTGAAGAAATACATAATGATTTGTATAACCTTCACAAGAGAAGAAATGAACTGTTTTCCCCAACATCTTGCATTTGAAATGCTCAGGGGTATAGAAGGTGAAGACAAACTAGGTACAGCGAAGTGGAAGTACAATGTAGTCACTGATTGTATCCCATTCCTGTACTACTTACAGCATCTCAACTCCAGGGAACTACACCAACCCTGGATAGCACAAATAGCCCTTCATAACCTACACGAGTACACAATGGACACAATGGAGACAGAACATGGCCATATTGACACAGCCTTCAACATGCTGGGTCACTGTTATGAACTTCAGAACAGGCAGGACTTAGCTTGGATGTGCTACAACATCTCAATGGAAATCTATGACAGATGTAATGCGTCAATCTGGCACGCAGCCAGGCTACTTCATCAGTTTTTACAAAGCTGATAGACACATTGACACCGCCTTGAACATGGTTGACCAATGATATGAACTTCAGATCTGACGGGACCTGGCTTGGATGTGCTACAACAAACCATTTTGATTTCATGACAGAGACAATGTCTCCATGTGGCATGCAATTAGGATACTACATCAGTTTTTAGGTTAGAACCCGAGTCTTCTATTTTCAAATTTTATTTCTCATTTTCCTTTTAACCACAAATATAAGTACATGTAAATCTTAGTTTGAATATATGTGTTTTATTTTATGTTAGAAACCAGAATAAATAGGGAAAGATACAAAACTTTTTAGAATTTGTTTGCGTTAATCTTTGCAAAGGAATGCTGACACGGAAATAATTATTTTTCTTGTGGGCAGGTCTTTCTGCGCATGTGGATAGATCGGGTTTAAATTCTAAACCCATCTTCATCCATGAGTAGAGCAGTCCATATAGTTTATACAGTGTAACCAAGTCTTAGTCAACTTCAAATAAAGAGCAGTATTCTCGTGTTAAATTACAGTATTCAATGTATTCACAATACAAAGTCACTAACATGATTTTCCTACATTCTTATTCAAAACAGATATGATACAGGAAAAAAATTCACATAGAACAATGGCTTTCAAAACTATACCTTTACTTTCACGTTCATAATAATGAAGACTAAATTGACATTCCACAAAAACTACAAATAAAATATAACAACTTGCATCGTGTCTGCTAGCACTGAAAACAACAGGGACAGGATCAGTAGTAAATAGGGATGGCAACGAGTACCTGAATACTTCATCGATTGTCCGAGTACCCGAATACTATTTCACTACTCGAGTATTCGAAAAAAAATAAGTTTAACAATGACCGAATGCACGATATTCAGACGACATACAAACACCACAATCAGACAACACACTCACATACAATCCCCCAAAACCGACCACATACAAACTTACAAACCATAAAAACAGAACCAGAAATACATGAAACATGATTTTGTCGGCATATTTCCAAATCTTTGAGATGTGTTCCATTGTGAGTTATCTTATATATTGGAGTTGAAGGCAATGATATCAAAATCAGCCGATCCTTAGACAAAAACTAAAAGAAATGTCAATCTATGAGAAAGCAGCTTTAACAGTCGTGGCGAAATCCTGAAAGTTCTCACTAGCCCACGGGCATGACAGTCATGCGACCGAAATATTCTACAAGTCCGTGCTTAAATTTCATTGTCCGTATGTTTACGGCACCTTAAGCTGAAAATGTTTAACACCCATATATCAGAGAAAGAAACACCAACACATTTGATGTTATCGTTTCCTAAAATCCCAAAACCACAGTTGCACCGGACAACTAAATATTATACATGTATGTAAAAAAAAAATGATATCAAATGAAGTTCCTTTTTCGATTCAATTATACTCAGACGCTTTATTTTCTTAAAATGCAAATAAGATTAATCTTTTAGCAA
Organism: Mya arenaria; assembly: GCF_026914265.1. Classification (NCBI taxonomy): domain Eukaryota; kingdom Metazoa; phylum Mollusca; class Bivalvia; order Myida; family Myidae; genus Mya; species Mya arenaria. The sequence goes on along the minus strand of NC_069132.1, from coordinate 65,972,203 downwards.
GGGAAATACGAACTGACATGCAAATAAAACGAACTCATCAGATAAAAAGCATATTGATTTATCCCCACTTCCATTGTTTACACGACCCATAATATACTTTGATAAATGTTTATAATGACATCCGCCGGGTACCGTACGTCAGCGCGGAATCCATTTAGGCAATCGAACTGATTTAAACAGATCTTTGGCGTTAACATTTCATCAACCATTTCGCAAGAGTCATAGGGCTTTTTGCGAGATTGTGCCGGCTCAAATACATAAAAATATCGTTTCAGTTGACTTAAACCAAAAGAAATATCATTCCGTCCTCAGGGAGCCCGATATAGAAAAATAACTCAATCGATTTTCAGGCTTATAAATACGCAATCGGAACTCCTCTGCAAGTATCAAGATATGGCTATCTCGAAGCTTGCCGGAGATGGCCGAGTTGTTACGATTGATAAATACGAAGAGTTACATTCAGAAATGAACCCTCATCGTGCATATAATGAATATTGCGTTGTTCGTTGCGCTGTTGGGTTTTTATGGAATTGAGTCGGGAATTAGTGTAAAAAATCGAATGATACCTAGTTTGTTGACATTTTCATAAAGCACGTGGAATCATCTACTCGTGACGTACGTTCCTACTATTGAATTAACTACGAAAAAAAAAGAAGAAAAAAGTTAAGGCTCTACATCAGTTCCATTCAACTTGGACATTTTCGATTTTAATTAGCATAAGGGATGCATTATCTATATTAACGCAACAGTGATAAAAGCAAAAACAAACAAATAGGTTAAAACTGACTTTCATGTAATAATGATCGGGTAAAGCTAAGAACGAGCTTAAGAATGACCACAACTGTACATTCTTTTGTTTTTGATAAGGGGGTGTAACTACGCCACGTACAAAAAAAGTGGACTGTAAGCGTGTAACGAGGTGTTACCTCCCGTTATTATAAAACTGACATTGATACTTAAGTAAACAAACAACTCTAAAGTGGAACAGATTCAATATTATATTGAACATATAACTTATTGAAATGTTTTGCCATTTAATAATGATGTTTCTTAAACACTTAAAATTTAGTTAGTTACTTGTAGCTGCGTATTACTAAACTGTTTTATACATTAGTCTAAAATGGTTGACGTTCAATACGGGATTCTTCTAAGATTTCACTGAAGAATGCTCTGTAGACACTGTGTAATCTAGTCCAAATAATAGTACTTTGACAAAAAAAAATACGATTTTTGATATGGCAAATCCTCCACGACGTTAGGGATTAGAACAATCCCGTATAACATGTCTATTCTTTTAGACTACAGTGTGGTGTTGATTACTTTATAATTGTTTATTAAACAATTTTGTATCATTTAAACGGGCTCAAGATATTTCAGTTGTTAAACTTTTTTATTTATCAACCATGGTTTATAGGTCTGTGAGTATATGTATTAGTCATTTACAATATAAGATATAAAATCATATCCTCTAATACTTTCATGCAGGCAATGAAGATGGAGTACTTATATAGTGAGATTGGATGTTGAAGAACATCTCATGGATGGAATCTCTCTCACATTGCCGGTTGTGGAGACATGCTTGTCGAGTTATGTCAACAATCTGATCACACAGATAGCTGTCACTGAAGAATGCGATGATAATGTACTGAAAGAAGGATTTCTAGACTGGCACTATTGGAAATCAGACTTGAAATAAAATAAGTTTGAATTGGCAAAAGAAAATGAGTGAACTCTATAAACTCCAGCAGAGTATTGTATAAGGCTTTGATAAGTTTTCTTAAGGTTATATTCTGCGCATTAATATGATTTGAGGGGTTAATTGTTATCGGTTAATAAATGACCGATCAATACACATTTTTTAACAAATGACTGTTGTAACGTTTCATTGATTTTTCACCTTAAAGTTCTTTAAGAAAGATTACTTAATCAAAGAAACGTTATAAGTTATAAACGTTTGCAATATTACGTTGTGTGTCGAACTTACACGCTGAATTGTACATTTATAATCACATACAGGTAACGCAGAGGATGAGCCAAGTGTATACTTTCCAGCCTGTGTGACCAGTTTAGCTCCAATACTTACATCGGTAGAAAATCATGTGGAAGAGATTGGACCACAGAACTTCCTTGATACTTACCTTCCATATGTTTCCTGGACTGGAAAACAACAGGTAAGATCCCTGAGCACTGTAGTATTAAGGACGTATCAAATGCCCTTGGGCCAGTTTCATTCAAGGATCTTACATGAAGTCGTAACTTTTATTTTCTTAAATTTGTATAAATGTCACAAAAGGCAACAGTATGGTATTATTCATGATTTCCTTATTTTAATTATGTTCATGTTCAATCTCTTTTGTCAAAAATGGCATATATAAGCCTATACTATTACACACATAGTGTTTGTGGAAAACATGATATTAATATATATACAAATGACATACTACGGGCTGTGATGAAAATTAAGGAAACTGTAACACAAAGATCATTTCTATTTACGATGTAAATCTACTTAGATCGTTATTGAAGCAAATCCCTAGTACTTTAAATTCAAAATGCATCCCCATACTGTTCAGCCCACCCATATAATAAGTTATTTTTGAGGGAGAAAATTTTTAAGATTTTAAACTGTGGAACCAGGTAATAAAAAATTGTTAATGATTTGTATTATTTAAAAGCTGAATAATTGTACAATTACAAAGATTTTACAAAAAAATCTATACTTATCTAAAACTAGGTATTTTTAAAATGTATTTTTTCCTATTGAATCTGTATCAAACAATGACATGTCAGGTACTGGCGGAAATATGGCGTGACATGTTTACTCACAACCCTGTGGATGAAGTCACTGCCCTGCTGGTCACCTCAGCTGTTCTTGAGAGAGCTCTCGGGGATGTAAGGCTGATAAGTAAACTTAATATTCGTTCTGAGTATTATTTATCAATAAAAGTATTAGATGAGATGTACTAAACAATGGGTCGATTATTCAAGACTTTGTTAACCTTACAAAGGCATTGTTGTTTAAACCATTAAAGGGTTAATGCTGAATCATATATTTAGAAAAAAACAACAAGCGCAGCTAAAACAAAGTATATTATAATCTGTCCATGCAGTATCCATATCAGTAAATATTTGAGCGTTAACAACAATGACTTTATGTATTAGTTAACTTTAATAAAATTTTGAACGATCGGTCCAGTGACTTTTAAGAAATCTTAAGCATTGTTTTAAACCGTTTCATTGGAAAATATCAATGCTGCATTATAATTTATTTATTATCCTTAATCTTCATGTTTATTGTATGATGTCAAAAGTATATTTTGACTATTGGTTCATATACTTGTACTTACTTTCAGGTGTATATGTTGAAAGGGCCAGCCCCGTTTCCGTCAATGTTGAAAGATCTGCTTGTAACAGAGCAGCTAATGGAAATTCTTGGAGAAGATGTGGTAATTTTTTACTCAATTAATTACAGATAATACCAAAAAGAATACCATAAAATGTCACCGCACAGTAATATAACTTATTGTCAAAACTATTGTCAATAAATGCATTGATACAAATGTTGTTTAATCGTAACCTAAATGTTCAAAGTTTCGAGTAGCCAATATCGCTTAGATTTACTGTTAGTAAATGTGTTCTTATTTCCAGATATGTATACTCCGGCCGGTTATGGGTCCTCCAAACTCTCTTAATCTCCGAAATGTTGCCTGGCATGGTTTTCCCTTTTCGGGTCAAATACCAGCAAGGTTTGTGGATATGTCACCATTTCACCTGAATATAAAGTTGTCTCAAACTTTAACATGGTGCATATATTTTATGGAAATCTGTTGCAGTTTGGTCAGTTGATAGTCAGTTTGCTATATTAACCAGTACATAAAATCTTACCACGTGAGTTCCAGCAGTAAAACTCTAGTACAAAAAAGATTAATGTTGGCTCTTTCATTGTAAATATTTTATAAATTAAACAACTATGGCAAAATTAACGGAGACTAAGTTCTCATTTTAGTTTGTCTGTAATATTACAAGTAACCTTGGCGTTGCATTAGTCATTGATGTGAAAATCACAAATCTAGGCCATACCTAAAAACAAGTTCAAAATATTCAAATGAAACTTTGTACAATTGTTGGCAGATGTAATAGGAACATGTTTACCAAGGCCATACTTTTAGCGTCAGGGTTCTACCTCTTTCTTATTTTCAAAGCTCAGACGAAGTTTGGGTTTGCCCTGCGTTTGCCCTGGGACGCTCTTGTTTTCATACCACTTCTTTAAGGCAGAGCATGTTTTTCAATGAGTGTATTTGAGCCCTCTAATAAAGTTAACCGTTTTATGTGTATGAATTGAAATATTGTACAAGATAAATAAAAAAGACAATTAAAATGATTCAGCGTACTTGTATGTTTCCAAGTGTATTTGGTTCCTGATACTACTGGTACCCAGCATAGGTCGAGTATTAAAAAAGAGGCTGGGCCCAGTGCTAATGTTACACCGGCAACCTGTGGACTTTCCTCACACCAAACTCATAACAGGTATCTAGCAAGTTTAAGGGACTTTTTAACACAAAATTCATTTTTGGCATACCATTATAAAGAGAATATAGGGGATTTAGTAACACATGAAAACCTTGCATATATACATGTATATCAAGTTCAGGGGACTTTGTAACATAAAACTCATCTTACATACATGTAGAGCACGTTGTTGGGATTTTGTAACACAAAACTCATCTTTGGTATACGTGTAGAGCAAATTGAGGAGAGTTTGTAACACAAAACTCCTCTTGGGTATATATGTAGAGCAAATTGAGGAGACTTTGTAACACAAAACTCATTGTATACATTAGGAGCAAGTTGAAGGGACTTTGTAACACAAAACTCATCTTGGGCATACATGTTGGCCAAGTTGAGGGGAAAACAGTAACAAGAAACCTTTCTCATGTATACATGTAGAGCAAGTTGAGGGGACTTTGTAACACAATACTGATTAATTTGATGGCTAGCTGTTATGAGTTTGTGAATATGTATTTGATCTGTCTGCCACTTTAACCGCCTGAATTGTTCATGTTTTTCCGCCATTTTGTAACAAGCTATCCCTTTTTAAATGAATATCACAAAACTAAAAACTACTTTTATATTCAATTTACAAGGTTGAATTTAGACAAGTCTTTATTTATTAGTTTTACATGGAATTGTCCAGTTTGCGCAGTGGTAAGCAAAGCCGTTTCCCACCAAGATTTCTCAGGTTTTACTCCAATGAGACAATAAGTGGTGTTCTTCCGGGTATTCCGGGTTCCCCCAGAACGCATGACCGCACTCGCCTATGACCTCGTACAAACGAGCGTGATTATTGTAATGCTTTAATTACTTGTTTCAAAGCCTTTGTAGTTTTAAATAAGACAATTTGATGACTTTAAGGTTTTTTTCATCATCTCTCATTTACTTTTTAGACGCTTTAGTTGTATTTCAGAGGTTGATATTTTGTCTATCAAGGACCTTCTTGAGGCTTTAAAAGGCACCCAATTTGTATCCTGGGACACAAGAATGTTTTGGACAAAAGTCACCAGTTTATATAAGCAAGAAAGGTACATGAAATGGGAGTTGCAGTCCTTGTATTTATTTTTAGCGCTTGGTGCCGAACCTTCTTCATAATAATTTTCAAGTCAATAGTTACTGTTCCAAAAGAAATTAAGTGATAAATTAATGTTTTTATCTTCCTTAATAATAATAACACTATAAAAACTAACATCGCAATACTGTGCAATGTTTATTGTTCGCGTAAAAGTAATGATATACTTTTTTTATTTACAGCGGGCAATTTACGACTGGAAAAAGACATTATAGATTTTAAATAAAACTCAATGGAGAATCCTCAAGAATAATTGCATATTTTATGTTTTTAAATCAAAGAACAAATACATAGCATTATTGTATGTTCATTCTTCATCTATTATTCACTCTGATCAATGCTTTAGTTAATCATTTACATCATATTTATCTTAGGTATGGTGAAAGTAGCACTCTTCTTCTTTACTACCTAGAGCACGGTCTACGGCTTGTGTTTGCTACTGCCAACAACTGTGAGAACAGAATTTTGACTGCTGAGGTATGAACATTTATTGGTAGGCCAATATATATGGTAATGACAAATTAAATAGATTATTTTCCCATTTTTATCATGCGTTTCAAAATACAGTTTCCATTCATTAAGAGGTTATAGGCATAATTGCCTTGATGCCTTAAAGGTTGTTGTTATTATTGTTGTTGCAAGCAGATCGTTTGAAACAAACGAGCAATTTGTAATATTTTTAAGATATATTTTGGCAAACTTAACATTCTTTTCTAGGCAACAACAGTATACACTACATTTGATGAGGTAAGAGACAATAACATCTGAACTGTTGTGAGTACTAACTTGTATTGTAACTGATACCGTGTACTTGTAGTTTGTATACTGCAATTGAAAGGAGGCAGTAACTCCTACATGTGCAAACGGCCATACTTAAAATTAAGTAGTTCCTCTAAATCGTACTACGAACATAAACAACATCCGTATTTTTGTTATTTTAAAGATATACATGTGCGCCCACTGAGGCACTGTGTGATTCTGACAAGTGTAAAACAATACATTGGGATTGTTTAGAAAATCTTGAAAATTTAGCAACACGATAAATATATCTATAAATGGTGAAATAGTTTAAGATGTACTCATATATTTAAATATATACAAGTACAGCTGAAACAAGTATTGTTAAAACACATCAGTTCTTACAATTTCAAAACCAGTTAATATATGAACGTAAAAAACGATGGCCTTAACAAAGTTTATAAAAGATGGCTCTATGTGAGAATAACATGATAATCTGTATATGTCTGAACAAACAATACTGGATATTGTGTATGTTTCTTTTTTTGATGCCTAGATGTTAGATACTTTCCTCCTTAATGGGACAGAAAACCGACACAGGATGGTTATGGGTGAAGATATATTGGTAAGAAACACTTGATTGTGGTGTTCAGTAAACCGACTCAGGAAAGTTATAGGAGAAAATATATTGGTAAGGAACACTTGATTGCATTGCTCAGAAAACAAACTCAGGATGGTTATAGGTGAAGATATATTTGTAAGGAACACTTGATTTCATTGCTCAGAAAACTAACCCAGGATGGTTATAGGTGAAGATATATTTGTAAGGAAAACTTGATTGCATTGCTCAGAAAACCAACCCAGGATGGTCATAGGTGAAGATATATTTGCAAGGAACACTTGATTGCATTGCTCAGAAAATCAACTCTGGATGGTCATAGGTGAAGATATATTTGTAAGGAACACTTGATTGCATTGCTCAGAAAACAAACTCAGGATGGTTATAGGTGAAGATATGTTGGTAAGAAATACTTGATTGCATTTCTCAGAAAACATACTCAGGATGGTTATAGGTGAAGATATATTGGTAAGAAATACTTATTGTAGTGTTCAGAAAACCGTCTCAGGAAAGTTATAGGGGAATATATATTGGTAAGGAACACTTGATTGCATTGCCTTGAAAACCAACTCAGGATGGCTATAGAAAAAGACATAATTGTAAGAAACACTTGATTGTATTGTGCAAAAAACGGACTCAGAAAAATCATCGGAGAAGATATATTGATAAGAAACACTTGATTACATTGCTCAGAAAACTAAGGAACACTTCCTTGAATTGCTTAGAAAACCAACTCAGGATGGTTATATGAGAAGATATGTTGGTAAGGAACACTTTATTGCATTGCTCAGAAAACCAACTCAGGATGGTCATAGGTGAAGATATATTTGTAAGGAACACTTGATTGCATTGCTCAGAAAACAAACTCAGGATGGTTATAGGTGAAGATATGTTGGTAAGAAATACTTGATTGCATTGCTCAGAAAACATACTCAGGATGGTTTTAGGTGAAGATATATTGGTAAGAAATACTTATTGTAGTGTTCAGAAAACCGTCTCAGGAAAGTTATAGGAGAATATATATTGGTAAGGAACACTTGATTGCATTGCCTTGAAAACCAACTCAGGATGGCTATAGAAAAAGACATAATTGTAAGAAACACTTGATTGTATTGTGCAAAAAACGGACTCAGAAAAATCATCGGAGAAGATATATTGATAAGAAACACTTGATTACATTGCTCAGAAAACTAAGGAACACTTCCTTGCATTGCTTAGAAAACCAACTCAGGATGGTTATATGAGAAGATATATTGGTAAGGAACACTTTATTGCATTGCTCAGAAAACCAACTTAGGGTGGTTATAGAAGAAGATATATTGGAAAGAAATTTGATTGCATTGTTTAGAAAACCAACTCAGGATGGTTATAAGAGAAGACATATTGGTAAGAAATTTAATTGCATTGCTCTAAAAACCAACTCAGGATGGTTATAGGAGAAGACATATTGGTAGGAAACACTTGATTGGATTGTTCAGAAAACCAACCAAGGATGGTTATAGGAGAATATATATTGGTAAGAAACACTTGATTTCGGTGTAACGAACACTTGGTTAGAGATATGGGGCTGAGGTTGGCGGCTCATCCCCCAGACATATATTAACATCACAAATTGAGCCTTATTCCTTTTGTATTTCGGTAAAATAAAGCTATCAGTACTGGGCTTTATGCTTAGTTTTGACTGGAATTTCTAGAATTTATTAACATGTTATTTTTTATTCCAAACGAACTGTGGGAATAAGGATAGTAGAACTTCCATATTGCTATAGTAATATTAATTAAATAGTTTTATTTACTTCAAAATCTCTATTGCTACTGAGGTTTTTGTTTTGTTCATGACTCAGAGCTGCCGATATGTTTTTGCTATTTTTTGAAGAAAATAAAATCCAACCTGGGTCACTCACTGAGATTGCCAACACTACACACTAGTCTGGTATCGATGATAATTTGGTATATTTTATAAGATTTAATTTTCTTTAATAAACTAATTATTAATTCGAGAAAATCATATTGAAAAAGAATGATATCGAACAAATTGACATAAATCAACGTTCACTCAAAACAATATTTTTGTTTTGAGTTCAAGACCGTAATAAATCATAAAAAACTCTCCCTTACATGATGTGCATGTAATTAGTTTTTCTTCTTTTCTCCGAACAGGAGATACTTCTTGACCACCTGACCTACCCGGCTGGCCCGAGGGTTAGGGACAGGTTTAGTCACGGTGAGCCATGCTGGGAAAAGTTTCCATGGCAACTCAAACGTAACCTGGCAACCATCTGTGTGGTTTTGTCAGCCATGTTTGTGCAGGATGGGAAACATTTGCATATGAGTAATGATCCGGTATTAAGTGGACTTAGTATGTTTTGATTTTTTCCTCTATATTGTTTTCGTGTCCACTTCATTACATACAGACATGTAGTGAGTACGACGTCAACATCATCTGGGGCATCATCCAACTCTCTTACTTAAACTGTTCTTCTTCAGTTCTAAACGAATGATATGAAACGGGGCAGCATTGCTTAGTGTTTTAATGTCTCGACTGAGTTGGATAACCAGTCAAATTTCTAGAGGCACTCTAAGAGTTAAGGCCCTTTAAATGTCAAAAATTACCTATTGGTAAGCAACCCTGACAGGAAATTTAGTTTCTTGAACTTTTTATAAAGAGTATAAGTATTTTTACGGGAAGTGATGCAAATTAAATCTCAAACTATTATTATTACATGACAAATAATACATGTCAAGTCCTATTGTAAATCCTGCATGTTAATATCACACAGCATGATTTTTACAATTAAGGATTCATTAGGTAGTGCATGTGAGAATTTTGTATGTATAACATAATGTTATGTTTCAGAACAAAGCTGTAACAGCACTTCATGGGGATATTAAGTCATACAGGGTCCAGTTTCATAGAATAAGCCTGTTAAAAAAGGAAGTATGTTTGTTTGTTTTTCTTTATATATTGGAGAAAGGCATGCATAAATTGTTATTTTAACATAGAAGCAGTGTGTATAAATTGAAGCCATTTATGAATATTATGTGTATGCTGCTATAATAAGGAAATAAAAATAAATAAAAAATACGATAAAAATATAAAAATGAAACTGTTTTAATTACTTCAAGTATTATTTTTTTACCACAGGTTATAAATTAAACTTCTAATATCACTGTAATGTAATCACTTTTTAGATATCTACCTTCTTTAAGAAATAATCTGAGACAGATTCCATGATCTGACTGCAGCCTGACCTCAGTGAAAGGTTTGTATATTTATTATGCTATAAATATATTAGAACATGAAACTCAGTTTAAATAATGTGATATGTAACTTACCCATGGAAGGTAGCTGGCTGGTTACTTTATTATGCTTAGGTATTGTAACTAACAGGTTACTTTATTTTGCTGAAAGTTTTATCTGACTGTTCTTAATTATGCTGAAGTTTTGTAGCTAACTGTTTTCCTTCGTATGCTGAGGTATAGTAGCTGACTGGTTTCCTTATTTATGCTAATGTTTAGCTGATTGGTTACTTAATGTAGCTGAGGTATTGAAGCTGACTGGTAACGTCATTATACTGAGGTCTAGAAGCTGACTGGTACCTTAATCATGCTAAAGTCTAATATCTGACGGGTAAGTATGCTGATAGGTTTATTAGCTGACTGATAACTTAATTATGCTAAGGTTTTGTTGTTGATTTGTTACTTAATTATGCTTATACAAATGTATCTTGTCTTTGATTTATCACCGTCTGCTATAAAATATATTAAGAAACAATTTAATGTTATTTCGACTGCAATTGAAATGTTGCTCATGTATGTGCATTTAGCGTTTACAGACAGGAGTATTTTACACAAAGATAACAACAAATGTTTCAAAATAAATGTGGTCGTATGCCCCTGACGGAATGAATATTAAAATCGCACCGAAAGAGTGTCCCTTTGTGTATGCGTGCATCTTTCCTTTCTTTCCTTTTTTTGATTTAATAATTCAATTGTCAATTTTCAGAAAGCCAGACGATCCTTTTCAGTCCACAGATATAATTATTATCTACACTTGAAGCAAACCTCAGTGACACCCTTGTCATTTTAGACCGACAGTGGGCATTTCAAGGCTCAAAATGGTAGGGAACTTTGCAACTTTCATGTTTTAAAGTAAAAGCTATTTCACTTATCTAAGTAGTCTGGCTCGTGCAGTTTAAGGATGACTAGTAATGTGTTGTCGAAATCAACGTATACATATCAAAATATCATAAATGTCAGAGTTATTTTTAGTTTTCAGTATTTTGACCTCCAAAAGTTGAAATTAACAGCTGATAAAATTTTGATACATACCCTGTACAGAAACTCAAAGGTATATTATAATATGTGTATTTCTTTTGGAAAATCACGTTCAAATATCTTATGATTTGTTTAAGAACCTGTATGCACATGTACTGAAATGTGATAAGTTTAATACAGAATATACTTGCACATAGCATCATATATGTCTTTAACATGTGCTAACTGAGATTATTGATGCCACAAAGTAAGGGTTATTGCTACTGTAATTGTATTTAGGAATGGGCAAGGATTTCATGAGACTCAGTGAAATTAAAATACACAAAAGTCCAACTCCCGAATCGAAACACAGGAAGCTTTTTTGCTATACCTTACTGGTTAAACTTTAGAAGATATGTTATGTTATAGTAAGATGACATGAAATGAATTCTTCATTATTAAGATTGGGCGGAGTGAGCGCAGCTAACGAGTCCTTCTTTATCATTAAGAAATCACTTCATGTCATCTAACTGACTTAGAATACACCCTCATTGTCAACGTAAAATCTGACGCAGGGAGTGTGTATCGGATGATTGACAGAAGGCGGACCTTTCAACACGCGCGAAAGTTTACATTCTTAAGGATTAAGTCTACTACTTAATGGTTGCCTTTCTGCAATTTCATTGGTATTAAATGTAGGTTGTATTCTAATAAATGTTACACTTCATTTTGATTTTCATAATTTCATTTTATGACGTAAATTAAACTTCGTGCAATGATACTTGTTATGATATGACGTCATTATTATGGAATACAGACGAGCATATTTTGGGATACACATCGCAAAAATATATTTATTAAATTTTCAAGTCTTATCATAATATATTTCTCCAAAGGGTTCCAAATGTGATATTAAAAATGAAGTGCTAACACTGCTGTACCATATAGTAGATGAGTGTTTGCAAGTCATCACTCAGATGCAACAGTTTGCCACCAACAGGCAACATCAGTTGACGCTAAAACAGTTCAGGTCACGGCAGAGGGAGAACTTCGAAAAGTTCCTAGCAAGGTTGCTCATTAAGATAAGCTTTTTATGTCTTAAGGCTGTTGTAACTTTTTAAATTTTTATACAAGGTAAACCTGTGAGAAAAAATGTTCCTCAATAGGGGCTTTAACCAACGATTGCAGGAACACTAGAGCACTACTAACTGAGCCAACCAATCGGCAACATTATACTCTTTCAAACGGTGCTTATATACATAATTATTTAATAGTCATTACTAGCAGTGTGCAATGATATATAAAGGAGTTATTGGTAAGTACTGCGTTTTGATCCGAGAGGTTGCATTGAACTGATAGATTTCCGAGTACTAGCCGAGTGAAATCAACATCTGCAAGAATCCTCAGAGTCGAATACGACCTTCCGGATCAGAATGCAGTAATTATTACGCTTTTACTTATAAATTAGTGGTAGAAATGACTTAGAAGACACGCTGTTAAATTATAAATTGCATTTCAATGACACACAATTTTTGTTTTCGTTTTAACATATCGCGATGAACATGACGTCAGAAGGTAAGGACATTCGGAACTCCTCGGCCATTTTATCGAAAACAACCTCGGATGTATTTGGACGGTTTACATACTCAAAAAGTGGTACGTTTAAGTCCGCTGCAAATAGATCGGGTAGTAATCATATTTAGTAGTTAAACTTTATGACTTATCTCTTGTGAATCTTAATTAGGTTTGCAATAATACACTTCAATGGCAATCAATTTAAACCGAGAGCAATGTATACAACTCTTAAACACTACATTTAATTAATGATATTATTCAAAAAATTAAGGACTACTTCAACTGATGTACCGGCATACATCCGAGGTTGTTTTTGAAAATAATGGCCGAGGAGCTCCGAATGAAGGTAAGGAATCCGGCCATATTTCACTAGCTCGAATACTGACAATGATGCATATTTTACGATATATATTTCTCGCAGAGTTATGATGCGTATATGATAAAAGGAAATCTAAGTAATAATTTTATAATTATATCATCTAACATTCACATTAATACAATAAATATACAAATTCGTGAGTATATCTTAGGTTTATATGTACTCGTATTTCTATTCCAGTGTACCATCATTGCTGGTGGGGCCATGTACATGTGTATACATGTGTTGTTGGCAACTATATTACCTTGATGGAATAAAGGCGAGAGAAGGACCTCAATCTAACAGCAAATTAATCAAGTAAGAATGTATGGATGTCCTTCTCCATATCTAAATATCCATCATTATAAATGGTTTGACAATGTTTTGTTAAACATGTATATACGGAAATGTTAGACCAATCTTGTGTAAATTATGGAAAAATTTGTTTGTATTATAATTTCCTTCTTCTTTCAGATTCTGGAAGTTTGTGTTGCAGTTATGTGAGAATTTACGAACATTTACTCACCATGATAAAAACAAATGGACAGAAGGGGCCGAGTTAGTTTTCCACTTGAAACTGTTGTAAAATCTGACATGGATTCATTGCTGTGATTTATGTTTGAATGTGTGTTAAAGGCCATTCAAAATTCAAAGTTGGGAAGGGAGCCAAAAATGAATCATACAATCTTCTTTAAGAGTAAAACATTAAACATCTTCTGTCAATATTAATATGGTTTTGTGCCAAAATGTTTCAGAAACAACTACTCCTGTAGGTGTAGGTGTTTTATCAAATTTAACAAGATTATGTAAATATTCTGGTGAACTACCACGTAATCATTTCAACAGTTTCAATAGCAATTGTTTTTAATACTTCGAGCATGAAGGGAAGACAAATTAAAGCGATTTATTAGATCTTCATGATATGAGTTAAATTATTATCGAAGAGCCCTGTATTATTTATTTTTTTTCTCATTTTTCAGACATTCTTACTACAAAATAACAACAAATTATATGACAAAAGTTCAGATTCGATCTGATTAAAGATTAAAAAATAAGAAGTGTGTTCGTTTCAGACAGAACTTGCTTAGCTTAGTCTTTGAAGGATGTTCAGTTTTTTGCATTGGTGTAATCATATTTGTGTGTCAGATATTTACATATTATCTAGTTCCACTCCTAAGATTTTACCTGTTCATCACATTATATTATGTTGCTAGATAAAGTCAATGAGTTTATTTCATTGTGAGTTTTTAACTAATTGATAAAGCTTGAAATTTTTCTGGGTTTGCTTGCATTTGATTAAAAGAAAGCCAGGTAAGGAGTTGATTGTTTTCTGTTTCCAGTGTTGAATGTACATCATCTTTATTTTGGTGCCAGTAAGACATTTTGTGGTCATCAGCATTATTGTAGAGATGGGAATTGCTGGTAAATAAAAATGTCGTTTATGAAGATGTTTGGGATCAGATGCCCTAGTATTGCTGTTAAATAGAAATATGTTGTTTATGAAGATGTTTGGGATCAGTTTGGATATTCATTTTGTTCCCTAAACGCCACAAGTCAACTGAGCAGTACCAATGTAAAATATATTCTTCAACTATTACTCCACAATATTTAACACTTCACTGTTAAATTAAGTTACACTTAAATTATTTTAGCCAATACCTTTTACTTATTACACTTAAGTGTTTTATGAAACACATATAATTAGTTTAATTTAGATCGAATTTTGTCAATAAAGCATCGCCATTTTGAAACCATCTAGCAGGTGCCCGTTTTCTTTCCGCTTAATATACTTAGCGCTGGGATCTGTCATTTTTGGCTAAGAAAACAACAAGTGGGTTATGGACGCGTTGAGTCCCAAATTCAAAAATCGCCAAAGACTGAAGCGGCTGTTAATATGGACTAGGATCAGATGCCCTAGTATTGACACCTGAGGGACACCCTTGAGAATGTGTTGCCATGTGCTTGTGTGGTCGCCTAATTTGATTCTTTGTGTTCGTTCTGAGAGGTAACTTTACAGTAGACAAGATGTTGTATCGAAGAGACCATAATACTGGAATATTTAATATATTTGAGGTTGTGCGGAAGACAGTCGAAAGCCTTCGACAATGTCATAAATATGTTGCCTACATATTGGTTGTTAACAAGAGCTTTTTTTCATCCACAAGCATTAGAGAAGTGTAATGTGATATCCAAAGTTTGACCTAAAAGCAGCATTTGTAGCTGTAGTTAGGAGATGAGCTCATTTAACGAGATTTCCAATTAAAAACAAACATTTGAAAGTTTCCATTTCTTAAAACAAAATTTTAGTTTTTTTGTCAAAACAGTCTTTACTACCTAGTCATTCATATTTTGTGGCATTGTGGTGATTGCAGCTATTTAAAGAATGTTATTTGCAAAATTGTATCAGGGAAATGAATTTTATTCACTGTTTTTTTTTATTTTATTGAATATTTTTATTATTTAAACATATATCTCCAAGAACCCTCTGGGTATTTAGGTGCATTTGATAAAAAACAGATGTTTATTTTCGACAGACTTTTCCGAAAAAATGATATCGCTTTTCGATACAAAATCTGATAAAACCTTCGTCAAATTTTGCAAACTCTTTATTACTCCAAAAATGTTGCATAGAATGGATGTTTAACTGCCCAAAAAGATTGCTTCTCAAAACTCAATTAAGCAAAAACTTGTAATCGTTTTAATTTCAGGCTTTCCGAAGATATTGTCGAAGGCCCTTTACAGTAAATGTTTCTAATAATACACTTCATAACTTGTATACATTTCAAGAACGCCATTAAGTGGTTAAGATAGCATATTCACCAACTATATGGTTATGATCAAAGTTGATTTCATGAATTTCACATTCATGATAAACTACCTCAAGTATCCTGTGGACAAAACCTTTGTTTAGGAAGTTATTCATCATGCAAAAGAAAAAAATCGATTTTCAATGGACATAACTATAATTATATACACGTAAAAACTGTGAGTTTGAAACTGAGTATAACAAGTCGAACTTGAAAAAAGTAAAAGTGTTTCTAAAAATAGAAAAAACGGTTGAAATTGAATAGCTTTAGTTAGGCTTGACATATCTTGACTAAATTTATTACTTGGAAAAATTTAAATTTATGGAGACCTTTGAGATTGCGTTTGGACCCCTTTGGTCAAGGTCAAGGTCACTGTTAGAAAAACGGTTGAATCTGAATAGCTTTTGTTAGGGTTGACATATCTTTACTTAAGTCGTTTTTTAGGAAGAGTTTATGAAGATATTTGTTTGGATTGCGTTTGACCCTGGGGTCAAGGCCACTGTTACCAAAAATAAAAAAACGGTTGAAACTGAATTACTTAGCTAGGATTGACATATGTTGACTAAACTTGGTATTAAGAAAAAAAATATGGAAATCTTTCCTGGAATTGCGTTTAGGGCCCCATGGGTCAAAGTCACGGAAATTAAAAAAAGAAAAACGGTTAAAACTGTATAACTTTAGCACCAAGTCAAAAATTATCTGTCATTAACTTTTAGAGTTGACATATCTTGACCAAATAGTATTTAGGTATAATTTATGGAGATTTTTCATGGGATTAAGTTTGGGCCCCTTTGGTCAAGGTCAAGGTCACTTTTAGAAAAACGGTTAAAACTGAATAGATTTTGTTAATATTGACATATCTTTACTTAAGTTGGTATTTAGGAAGAGTTTATGGAGATCTTTGATTGGATTACGTTTTGGGCCCCTGGGTCAAGGACAAGGTCACTGTTACGTACTAAAATAGAAAAACGATTGAAACTGAAACTCACAATGAAGGCTGAAGTTCTTTTGTAAATCATTTCGTCGCATTGATGCGTTTCTTATTAATTTATGACGAGAAAAAGTGTGGCAACTCCAGGGGCTGATCCGAGATTCGACGTTAGAGGGGGGGTAACTTAGGGGCGTACCCTTTTTTCTCCCTCATGAACGAAATTTATTTGTTTTTAAGTGTAGGCAGGAGGGTTTGGAGGTCCTCCCCTAAGAAATGTTTAACAATTTCTAGTCCGAAGTGGTGCATTTTGAGCGTGATTTATTGCTTTTCTTCTCCTATATTGAAATAAAAAGTAAACTTAAAGGATTTCAGGGGGCGAGGGGGCGCACAATGATGATATATGCTCAAATATTGTCTTTGTATCCCAAGATTTTGTTTAGCGATAGACACACTTTTCACTTATAAAGGCTTAAAGGTTGGATTACCCTTCAGCTTATGTAAGGGGCGTTGTATGCAAGTGGTATTGTTGTCAGTTTTTATACCCCCCAAAACAAAGTTTGGGGGGGTATACTGGAATCGGGTTGTCCGTCTGTCTGTCTGTCTGTCTGTCTGTCCGTCTGTCCGTCTGTCCGTCCGTTTTTTTGTCCGGGATTCATCTTTGTTGTTATTGAACAAATCTTTTTCAAACTTTCAGATATTAATGGCCATGATGTAAACTTGCGCCTCTGTGAAATTGGTACGGGTCACATGACCCTGACCAGAGTTATCTCCCCTTGATGTGTTAAAGTAGGCCGGTTTTTTTTTGTCCGGGATTCATCTTTGTCGTTATTGAACAAATCTTTTTCAAACTTTCAGATATTAATGGCCATGATGTAAACTTGCGCCTCTGTGAAATTGGTACGGGTCACATGACCCTGACCAGAGTTATCTCCCCTTGATGTGTTAAAGTAGGCAAAATAAGCCCTGTCCGGGATTCATCTTTGTTATTATTCAACAAATCTTTATCAAACTTTCAGAAATTAATGGCCATGTTGTAAACTTTCGCCTCTGTGAATTTGGTACAGGTCACATGACCCTGACTGGAGTTATCTCCCCTTGATGTGTTAAAGTAGGCAAAATAAGCCCTGTCCGGGATTCATCTTTGTTATTATTCAACAAATCTTTATCAAACTTTCAGAAATTAATGGCCATGTTGTAAACTTTCGCCTCTGTGAATTTGGTACAGGTCACATGACCCTGACTGGAGTTATCTCCCCTTGTAGGCAAAATTAGCTTTGTCCAGCCTAACTCCAGGGCAAACAACCTAGACATGGAGGGGTGGGGGGTATTCGTTAGCCTATGGCTTACAGTTCTAGTTATTATTCCTGTCCCTGCATGGGTTCATTCATCACTTAAACCAGGTTGTTTTTTTATACTTAAATTGTATTTGTTTGTTGCAATTTCGGTATCAAAAGGATACATTTCCGTGAAAACATTTTTGGGTCCAAAAACATTAGCGTGTCACGTTTATCATTATCGAATACATTGGAAACATCAAGTGATCATATCCATCTCTCACTCACGCTTCGATAATTTGCTAAATATCGTAATTAATGGTATTTTAAATTGTTGTCTACGAAGACAATAATGAATGTCCATTTTAATTGAAGGGTTTCAGCTGCCAGAATCTTACTTTTGACACTCCAAATGATTTGCCGCACTTTATTTCGTTATAAAAAAATCGTAAAAAGTGCATTTTACCATGAGCGAGTCCCTTTAATGGATACATTACTAAATATAATTGACAATTGCTTAGCTGATCTAATCTAGGTGTAAAGAATGGTGTTTGTATGTATATATTCGTTTGTTACTATGCTCATACACGTTTTCTGATTTCATATTATATATGTAATGTGTTGTTGACATAGAATAAAGTAGCAAGTCAAAAATAATATGTCGGTCTGTTAATATTACAATAGCTTACGGTAAAAAATACAATGAACTCAACCCCTTTTATCAAAGATAATTGAGCAACCGGCTGAACTTTCATGAGTATACCAAGGCACGAGGGGACCAACATTGATGTAATCAGAAATACAAAATAGAAAGCTAAGGGGTGAATATACGTGGTTTAAAGTTTCTCGTAGTTCGACTTTATGTTGGCTTTAAGAAACCTTGTTTATCAGTGCGGGTCGAGCACTTGGCGTTAGATGTGGCGTTACTTAGGGGCGTAACCTTTTGACTCCTTAATGTGTCCCACAGAGATACGGTCGCAGCTACCGAAGCCAGAACTTCATATCGAGGCTTATCAACAGCTTATGTAGACCAGATTTTGTAATAGTCAACAAAACATTATTAAACAGTATAAATCATTCGTGTTGGGATTCTTTTTATGGTATGTATAACTGCCATTACCGCCATTTCTTGTAGTAAAACAATTCGCTTATTTCAGATGAACTTTTAAGAAAATTAACGGATTTAAGGTTTTGATCTGGTGCACATGCCATGACGCCTTTTCTATGGCTCGGAGAAGTTCCGGGAATTTTATTCCCAGGCAACACTTTCCAACACGGAGTTACACGATCCAACACGGACGTGTTCTGTTGTCATTGGCAAACCAGTTTATATCCACGGTGAAATATCGAAGAGTACGCTATAATAAATAGCGTTCTTAAATGTATGTAATGCAAATGCATTTACTTGGAACACAACATCACCCGAACCAGCCACTAAAACCATTTTCCATAACTAAACAAAAAAGCCCCGCAGAATGCACCAGGAAAAGATCAGGTCGCCCCAGGACTAAGAAACCAACTAGAGTGAATCTAACTAATCTTGTGTATCCAAAACGCTGCAACACCCTAGGCAGTTTTAAAGAGAATGTTATCTGTATGACTTTAAATTGCCGATCCTTAATAAGGAAAGATGTGCTTGTTGGACAATTGCTCCGCGAAGAAAATATTGACTTTGCAATATTAACGGAAACCTGGTTTTCGGACGAGAAACAACACCAATTTGAATGTTCTGATCTTAATCAAAATGGATACAAAATCAGCGTCTCAAATCGTAAAAACAGGGTTGGCGGCGGTGTTGCTCTGACATGCCGAAGCGGTATCAACATGCGTCGAATGTCACCTGGTGTGACACAAAGCTTTGAGTACGCAGTATGGCAACTTATTTTTAAAAATATAACCATGCATTGTGTTGGCATTTACAGACCACCATCATTGGCAACAGCCAACCAGTTTGTGTCGGACTTTTTTCAGTTTGTAGAAGATTTGGTTCCAAAGTTTTCTAACCTCATATTAATGGGTGATTTCAACCTTCATATCCATGATGACAGTAACGCTATAGCAGAATTCAACAATTCATTAATTGCTATTGGATTGGTGCAGCACGTGAATTTCCCCACCCACATCCATGGTCATAGTCTTGACCTGGTGATCACCGAAGTCGCAAATGGCATCGACATACTTTCATGCGAACCAGGTCCTTTCCTGTCAGACCATCGTGCTGTTAAAACTGTAACTAAAGTGAGAAAGGAAAATATTGTCAGCAAATCTGTTGTTTTCCGGAATTTTAAAGACATGGATGAGTCTGAGTTTGCTAATGATCTTGCTGAGATATCCATTTGTAGAGAATCTGTCGATCTGTGTGTTGAGCAATTTGAAGATGAAATTAATATAGTTCTTGATAAACATGCTCCTGTGAAAGAAAAAAATCAAATCTGTAGAGCACCGAAACCCTGGTTCAGTGAGGATATCCATTCCATGAAACGACTTGTGCGTAGATCTGAGAAACTGTGGAGAAAATATCGCAAGCCAAAAGACTATGAACTTTTCAAATCAGCACTAAATAAATATCACTATGCTCTTTAGACATGAAAAAGAGTTAATTCTAAGCCAGAAAGTACTCGAGTCCAAGGGAGATTCTAAGAAACTCTACCAGTTTGTAAAGGACTTAACCGGAAGCAAGCATGAGAACCCTAAGCCAACTGTGGAAGACGGAAGCAATCTAGCTGATAAGTTTGCTGACCATTTCATGGACAAAATTGAAAACATACGAGAATCTTTGAAGGACTTTGACAATTTTATCCCAGCAATGAAAAATGTGCCAACATTTGAATATTTTGAAGAACTTTCAGAGGAGGAAATTAGAAAACTTATAAATAAATTACAAACAAAATCATCAGAACTCGACGTGTTGCCTACAAAAGTGTTAAAGTCATTTTTAAACGAGCTGTTGCCTTCAATCACTAGGCTTGTGAACCTTTCCTTGACACAAGGAGAGTTTCCAGCAAAATGGAAACAGGCGATTGTCAGACCACTTTTAAAAAAGTCGGGCCTTGAGCTGAAATTCTCGAATTATCGCCCTGTCAGCAATTTGTCATTTTTGTCAAAATTAATTGAAAAAGCGGCACTTTATAGACTTAATCAGCATGTGAATGAGCATAATCTCCTCCCAAAGAACCAATCTGCTTATAGACAGTTTCACTCGTGCGAGTCCGCTTTACTTCGGCTTGTGAATGATTTGCTTGATGGGATGGAACATCAGGAGGTTACGGCACTAATAGCTATAGACCTTAGTGCGGCGTTCGACACGGTCGACCACGACATTCTCGTCCATGTATTGACCAACCAGTATGGAGTTTGTGGATCAGCGCTGGAATGGGTGGATTCGTACCTGCGACCACGTGGCTGCTGCGTGAAGGTGAATCAAATTTCTTCATCTCAGCGCCATCTTACATGTAGTGTCCCGCAAGGAAGTTGTTTGGGTCCTTGGCTCTATTTGACCTATGCTGGGACTCTATTTGACATTGTGCCCCCGTCCATTTCCGTGTTTGGGTTTGCGGACGACCATACAGCGAACGTTCGTTTCAAACCAACAACAATCGCAGAAGAGGCTGCAATTCAAGAACTTCAAGGCTGTGCTATTGTCATAAACGACTGGATGAACAATAACAAACTAAAAATGAATGCATCCAAAACAGAATTTATCATGTTTGGTAGTCGCCCGCAGTTGGATAAATGTAACACCAAAGAAATTGAAATATGCGGTGATAACATCAAATTGCAGAATTATATCAGACATTTGGGTGCTTTTCTGGATGCCACACTTAATTTCAAAGAGCATATTAAAAGAAAGTGTAAAACTGCTATGTTGAACTATTTTAAGATAAAAACTATCCGTAAGTTTCTAACCAAAGAAGCAACTGAGGTCTTAGTTCTGTCATTAGTAATTTCACACTTGGATTATTGTAACGTCATTATGCATGGTGTTGCTCAGTGTGAACTACATAAATTACAACGCATCCAGAATATGTGTGCAAAAATTGTTCTCAACCGCTTTAGGTGTGATAGTTCAAAACAGGCATTATATGACCTGCACTGGTTACCCATAAAGGCAAGAATTAATTTTAAGATCCTCACTTATATGTATAACTGTTCCGTTGGAAATGCTCCTCAATACCTTATTGAACATTTGGAAAAAATTCAAAACGCACACTACGATCCTTGGAATCATCAATAGGATGCTATGTTGTGCCTTTAAATAAGAAAAAGACCTTCAGTGACAGAAGTTTTAGAACTATTGGCCCTAAGCTTTGGAATGAACTGCCCCTGAGCCTTAGACAAAGTGATTCAGTAAACATATTCAAGAAACATTTAAAAACCCATCTTTTCAGAGATTATTATGCATTGTTTTAAAATGTATACCCATGAACTATTTACCAATATATTGCCGAGCTGTTGTCTGTTTATACGATGGTGAACACCCATCATGTTGTAAATAATTTATATACTATTCATTGAACTATGTATGTTGTTTAGAGTGTGCTAATATTCGTGATTTTTTTTTCCATTGATTACTGGTTATTTAATTCTTGTGTCTGTATTGTTGTATTGCTTTTATTATCTTATAATTCATAATTGTACAACGCCATTGAATATGTATTTATATGTAGAAATAGGCGTTTAAGCAAATAAACAAGTTTCAAGTTTCAAGTTTCAGATTGCACCAGGGTTTTCAAAGTTTTCAGAGTGGGCATACTCCGCCCCCTCCCCCAGGCACAAATATAAATCCACATGAATAGAGGGCTAGCTACGCCCCCGCCTACGATTTTGTTAGTGAAATGTATGTCACAAACTTTATTCAATATGTTTTTCTAAGCCTAGATCCTTATCTCTGCAGATCTCTGCTGATACCCTATGAACATAATTGTGCAGTTTCATTTGTATACGAATTTTCAGAAATTAACGCGAATCATCACTTACGGTCGCGTGGAATTTTGAAATGAAACTACACGTGCATATACGACATAACAGATAATTTATTAAAAGGGGGTAATAAAAAACTGTTAAAAATGATAATTGTAAGACTTTATCAGGTTTTCACATCAAAACCAAAAATATTCGCAGTCAGGCATAAACTTATATTAACTGTTATATATCGACGCTGTAGAGAAAAAAAAACAACGTCTTAAGGACAATATTATCCAGTTAACTGTAAGTCTTTATCCAGTATCCGAGGATTGGTCCTTAATCAACTTGTAAGGTTAATCAAGTGTATTGTCATTACGTTCACGAACACACGGCGAAAGATGTTTTTAAAAATGAAAAAGAATATTTTGTCATATAATCAATTGCAATATGTACACTGCTATTAAGACAGTGTAAAAATGACACTTTTGTAAACAAAATAATTGTATTGGTTGAAATTCATCCGGCATACTGCGTGGCAAGGACTGATGTCCGTTTGTATTATTATGTATACGTAGAGTGTTCTTATTAAGACAGCTGGCTCAAGACCACAGTTATCTGCCCCCCGTTGACCAAGATCCGGATGTGAATACAGAAAAAAGAGTGCTTGTGTTCAAGTATCAATATTTTATTAAAATTGAATGAAAAAGAAGCAAAAAATGTTCTTTTTGCAGAGAACTTGACTGAAATTGACACTCTATTGCAGAAATTGATAGTTTTCAGTGTAAATATTGGAAAAATCATAGCTTGTGGAAGTTTAAAAAATAGTTGTTTGTAGCCGATTGACTCCTTGGCGGAAGGGTTATGTATTTGAACTCAATTTTGACAGTCGGGTCAATGGTCAACATGGTGTTTTCTTGTGATTATATTTTGTGTCTTGAATTGTTCTAGAGATGCCATGTCCTTGTTTTTCAATTGGGATGTGTATAAAGTCAAAAGCCAGGTTAGTGTCTATATGAAACATATAGTAAAAATATCAGTGGTCTCACGCCAGCTAAACACTATAATCAAGGGAAGTAATAAAACATTGTTTAACAGTCTTTTGCAATCTGTTTATGGGACAGAAAAATAATTTTATATACAAGATAGATACATGAATTGCTTACGTCAATATATATTTGGGACGAAAGAATTAGTTTTTATTTTGAGTTTTATATCAGAGTACACATTTCAACAGCGTAATATTTTCCCACTGCTGTACTGCCATACTGCTAGACTGTTAGCTTCACATCCATAAATTTATATAGTTTTAAAGTGTTGACAGGAGGGTTTGGGGTTTTCCCTTCAATATTTGTTTATATAAATTTAGTCTGAAATTGTGCATTTGGGCGTATTTTATTCCTTTCTTTCCGTTATATTGATATAAAAAGGTCAATTTAAGGGGTGTATGGTGTGCCCCCACCCCTCCAAGAAACCGCTAGAGTAAATGGTTTATGCCCCCACATCCAACCCAATAACACACGGAGACTTAACTAATGAAATACCTTTACATATCAATATCTCTCTTATGTGATTGTACAGGAGTTACACTTCTGATTGTGAATCCGCACTAGTTTATTACGTAATGTTTATATATATATATTCTCTGGGTTTTTTGAAAACCTGAGAGGCCTGCGACGGGTAGTTTTAAGGTCGGGTAAGTGAAAAAAGAAAACAAATGTATCCAATATATTATCTTCGGTTATTCAGTGGTGTAAACAATTTGGAGAAACCATATTAGATCATTTCAATTAAAATATCACTGGTTTATGTTATGGTAAAACGAGTATTAGAGTACATTGCTATGTGAAAAGTCTGTTTCGTCTCTGTACTTTATAAACCTTTAGATGCCTCTATATTTATCTTCAGAAAGCGGCCATTTTTTTCAGTTTATGGAACAAACAACTTAAGAAGGACTTAATTAAAAAATCACGTTTGGAGATGGTGTGTGTTTAACGAACCCAGGACATCTCGTTCACTAACAGGTAAAACAACTTCTTCGGGGTTACAATTACATAATTATTCAATAAGTACAAGGTAAAACGAGTATTATTCATTTACATCAACATGAAAAAAACAACATTTTCCTACTTTCGGTTTTTAAGATTAATCTTGCGGTATTACTGATTAACTTTGTGTTTTTGTTGCTGTTTTTCATGTAAGTAAGTAATTATTGACAATTGCTGTGTCGTGTAACTTTTGCTCAAAAGCAATTGGTAACCATGACAACGTAACGTCGCTGTCACAGTCTAAGAGTACAACACGTTCTTTGAACGTCCTTCAATTTTTTCTTCTTTAACTTCATGCGTGTCGAGTTTTCTGATTAAAGATTTTTGAGAATATACACACAGGAGTTTAGTTAATATTAATGTGACATTCCCATATTATTTCTTATAAGTAGCCGTCATTGTATTTGTTTTGATTTTAGGACATGCGTCGTTACGGAAATAAATCATATTAGTTTAGGCTTGTCCGTCATATCGGTGACATGGTGTCCTGCCTCGGCCCTCTTGGAAAATCTCGTGCAAATGTAATGCCCCATCAGTCAGTTGACAAAAACTGAAGGATGTTTTATTATATGGAAAAAAGAAATGTTGAACATTCATGAGCTGGCAGGAATCTTAAACAGATCTTAGGAAAGTTAAGGTTTAAGGTGTTGTATATGAAATTTCTTTCAAAGTTTAATTCATATGTACATGTAAATATAACGTATGTTACTTCTTCATATTCATATTTATTTCTAAATAAACAGTGCATAAACATTATTGTATTAGCAGTAAAAAAACTTCAATGTATGTGTGTGTTTTTTTTTTTCAAATCCTATTTGAGTTTAAATATTAAGTAAACATAATACATACGCCCTTTGCGACATGTGTATGTGTAATAGGGAGTTGAACATATTTTACGAAAGAACATTTTATCAGATTTTGGATAAAAAAGCATTTGCATACTGCAACGTCTTTCTACACAATGAGAATGCTCTTGTGTTTTTGTTTTAAAACTACCCAGCTATAAATAATAGTAAATGAATGGCAAATTTGCTTTCTATAATTCATCAATTTACTGTGTGTTTATAAATATTGCCAACTTGTTGCAGATGGTGAAACTGTCACAAATCCTACCACATGCCAGTTTAATAACTACCAAAGTGTTTAAACAAAATCATTATTTCGTCTGCTCCGTGCTATTTATCCAGGGTCCTAAGATACCACATGTTTATGTACATCGTCGGTATATTCTTCCGTCTCACTACATGAACATAGCGAAGTAGTGTATCGGGAGGGAGGGGGGGGGTATCAAACGGTGACGTGTATACAGTGAGTGAAATGCATCGACCCAAGCTTATCCCATTTAATACTACATGCAATACACTTTGCTATGTGATTTGCGGTTAACCAATTCAGCGGTTTAAATATCTTCGTGTTTGTACATCAAAAGAACATAGGAGGTGTTTGAGGAGGATTTTTTATCAGATAATATGCCTAAAACAGTTTTACTGATAGCTCTTATACTAGCAACTGATATAGGACGAACATTGGACTACCAGGGACCGGTTGCTCAAAACCTCAGTTAAATTTAACTTTACAACATGAGGTTGCTAAAAATAAAGTTAGAATTTAACCGCAGGTTTAACGGTTGAACCAGCTATGAGCAACATAAATTTAACTGACCGGTTAAGTAACGGTCAGTTATGGTTTAACTTAATTGAGGTTTTAAGCAACAGGTCACTGGCCTCCACCCCTAGGTTTGATTTCTTTGAGGGTCTTAATATTAGATAACGCGTTTGTGTTGACAAAAGCATTATAATCAAGATGTTTGGTAGAACTGCACAAGGTATGCTGTTAAAAGATTTAAGAAATAATTGATTTTGATACCATATTTTAAAATATATCAAGAAAAGAAGTGAATGTGATATTTACCTTTGTATATGACAAACATACTACTACTACTACTGCTGCTGCTGCTGCTGCTGCTGCTGCTCCTCCTCCTCCTCCTCCTACTACTACTACTTCTTCTACTACTACTACTACTACTACTACTACTACTACTACTACTACTACCACTACCACTACCACTATTATTATTATTAACTACTACTACCAGTACCACCGCCGCCACAACCACAGCCGCCGCCGCCGCCGCCACCACCACCACCACGATTACTTATGACTAATGATAATTTTAAAAATAATGACCGTTATTTAATTGATCAATCTAAGGATGCAACTGAACTCATTTTAAATTAGTGTCGCTATTTGCACTGTTTTTTAAAAACTTATTTATATATTGATAAATTCCCTGAGATTGAAATGTTCATTTTTTTTCTTTTGTTAAAATGATCAACGATAATTTGTTTTTGTATTTAATTTTTTTATTTTTCATCTCTTTTGAAATAAGGGTTGATATAATTTACAGGTTGTTAAAAAACTTATTTAACAGCTATCCTTTGTGAAACTCTAAATTTCTAACAGCATTTATTTTACTTGACAAACACATTTATCATTATAAGTTATTGATGAATGATATCAAGATACCGATAATAAAATATATCATTTCCAGTTGAGGGTTCAACATTAAACTTCTTAATAATGACCATTGCTTGTACTATATATCAAGGTAATGTGAATGACTTGTTTCACACATCACACATAACAGAATTCAGTGACGTAATTGAAAATCCTTCTTCTATATGCATGTGATGCTGTTTGATAGACTAAAATGCATAAACAAATGAAAACTCATTTTGAACTTAATGGCACGCTAATGCCGAATGTTGATAAAACAAGTCCGAGAAAACATTGACCAGATATATTACATGGTCATTCGCTATATGACTTACAATCCGACCAGTCCGCAGAGTCCATGACTTGTTTCATATATGTCAACTGAATAATGCCCATTGGGGGATCCACACTTCGGGGTGAATATAATTTGGTATGAGGAACTGACGTGGACGATGCGGTTAAATTGTTCTCAAGAAAAGTTTTACAAAATCTTCAGGCCTGGCTTGCCTGTATTAGTAATAACAACGTAAAGAATTAATGTGTTGTGGTATAGTCAAGTGATAGATCATTTTAAAGGTAACGTCGGTACAATCTCAAATATGCATATCCTTTAAAAATCCACCCATTTCCGACAAAATATTGCCCTTCTCATTTTACATTTTTAATTTTTTTTTTGTGCCAAAATAGGTTCAATTCAAAACCTCTGAATTTAAATCATTCAAATAATATAAAAAAAACACAACACATTTCGTTTATTTTCTATAAATTTGATAAACATTTTAAAAAAATCCACTCTATCAAATATGCATATCTTTCGACAGAACTATTGCCCTTTCAATTTTACATTTTTGTCAATTTTCTGCCAAAATAGGTTTAATTTAAAACCTCTGAATTTAATTGAAATAAATAATGAAAAAAACACAACACATTTCGTTTATTTTCTATAAATTTAATAAACTTATAAGAGCTAAAACAATGTGTTTATCAAATTGTTTCATGATTAAATTGTTTGATGAAAAACTTTTATTTTTGGAAATTAAAGAAATGCCTTAAATTTTGAAGTTTGAGCAAGCAATAAGGTAAAGGTCATAGAACATCAATATACTAACACTCACTGATGGACTATTGCATTTTCACCATGTATAGTTATATGAATAGGAAGATTTTTGGAAAAAAAAGTTTTAGTTTCCATGGTAACCGTTCAATTAAAAGGATAAGAAACAGAGCTTTTTGTTAAAAGGGAGAATTTGCCTGATAATCGTTCAAAGGGTGAACTATCACCATCAAGCAATTCTAAACAATTTAATATAATTATGACATTGCCAGAAGTTTTAAGGTTAAATCATAAATGTAATTGTTTAGACAGTATGGCCAAATGAATAAACCATATCAGAATTTTGTTTATTGTCTGAAGCTGACATGCTCCAAACGTATCACAATGAAGTTACTTAAATGTTTTGACAACAATTTCCTACGAAAACTATAGTTTGGGTACTATGGTAACTGGGTAAAAAATAGTTACTTTTTACTGGCACGGTATACAAGCATAAATACAAACTATAAATTGTTTTGAAACTAACTACTGAACAACATTTCTGTTCAGTTTCAAACCAAATTTTAATTACTTTTTATTTACTAATTATTGAAATCAAAAATCACATATTAAAACACAACCTTCAATATGGAAACATATTCACACTATAATAACTCAAAAACATGCATGAGCTGTTCCTACTGTATTTCAAAGTACAGTTACTTCTTATTACCAGAAGATTTATCATCTTTACACTAAGCTGTTCTTGAATATTGCAGGAATTAAGAGAGATGATTTAGTTAGGCTCAATGATGAAACTCTATGCCCTGTTTCATTCTCGGAAGTCATTATGAGTCTGAAAATATAACAGTGGAAAAATTATGTTAATTACAATACACATGTACACAAAATGAATAACATGCATTCAGTACATTTAACAACATACATAAACAAATGTATACTAACAGTGAAGAGTGTAAAAAGGTAAGGGAATACATAATCTAACCAAATGTGATTATATTAAAGTTGACATACATACAGAGAGAAGTAAGGATTTTCTAATTTTAAACCTCATTCTTTTAAATATTTTTGCACACATTTTGTTTAGCAAATCATTTTAATGATTTTTTATAATTTATTTTTTTTTCCTTTTTAATTTATTCCTCAAAAAGATCCACATTTTGTTTTAAGTAAGTAATAGAATAAATTTCCAGGCAAAACGATTGTAAATTTTATCTTGTTTTGACATACCTGATTGTATAAGGTTCACCCTTTCTTTTGAATAGTCACATTTCCTACACATAATAGCATGTCGCTTCATCTACAGGAAACTGCGATGAGAAAAAAGGTCATTTAGATTACAAACCTCAGCGTGGCATCCCTTATTGGCTATCTCTTTTAAGCAACTTTAAACATGAATGAAAATCCAATCAGGAATCTAGCTTCTAACAGAAAGTCTTCTTAAAATTATGATAATAAGAAAGTATGCTTGGATAATCGAAATAATTTTGAATGTTCCCATGGTCAACATCTACCAAATTAAAATTGTCGAAGCCATGTCAATCGGTAAGACCAACACAGCCACTACGACATTATACCATTCCCGATCAAACTTGAAATCTTACTTTCTTTGCCATAAACCAAAACTCATTTTTTGTCAGAAAAACAAAGGTTTAAAACTTTCACAGTTGTGCGTTTTGGGACCATCATGGCCCTCTTGCTTAATGTTTCTTTCTGAAGGAAAATGTGACAAGCGGCAAGCCTCGAGAGCGGCGCACTGATACCTATCGACGGCTTATAACCATCGATTCCCTGATTTTAAATCATGTGATCAATAGATTGATACCTATTGCAATATGTCCTATAAGAATAAATCATTACAAGGGCTACCATAATTTAAAGCATAACGTAAACTGTAACTGCGTGATTCTTAAGCTAAGGTCTCCGAAACAGTCACGCCACGGTCAACGCTTTTGAAAATAAGTATATATTTAGAGATTGTTTCGATAATGTTCAAACTTGGTCAGAATTTTTCTCTTGATAAAATCCCGACCGCTTTGAAATTTAAAAGCTAGTACACCAGTTCGAAAAACAACAACACGGGAAACATTATATTTGGTCCAATAATTCTTTAACATAATCAGATTTTTTTCGAAGAAATTTAAAATTGGGTCACATTGTCAAATGTTAGACATTGTATGTCTGGAAACATATTATTGGAACAATATCTTCGTAGGGGTTAGTAAGATTATGTTCAAACTTGGACAGAGAGATGAAATCTTACCACCAAGTAGATCATATGGAATAAAAAATAGGTCTTTAAGTAAAAGCTTTGAAACAAATTTGGAGACATACTGCTGGTAATAAATCTGGTCAATATTTAAAAAAAAAACTTTATAAGAAGGTTTCCCTTAATAAAATCATTGACCTGAACTAGGTCACATGAGATCAAAAACTAGGTCACTAAGTCATTTTTAAACAACAAAATATGTCCGTATCCAGATACTGGTATTGATTAGTGAGACTTTGACTCTTTAAGTAGCTTGGTAAACTTTAAAAGTTGGTTACATGGGGTTTAACTAGATCATTAGGATGAATATGTAAAACATTGGTAACAAACAGAGGCAATAAAATCAACTTTTATGAATCTTAATCAGAAAGTTTGCCTCGATGAAATAATGTATTGGTTTAAAACTATGTCACATGGGGTCAACAGCTAGATCACTTGGTCCAACAATTCCCTAGAGGCTATATTTTTGCAAATTTTCATTTAAAAAAATGATAAGAATGTTTGCCTTGATAAAAGCCTTTAAACTGGGTAATGTGGGTCAAAAACAAGGTATCTAGGTCGTATCTAAATGCTAAAATGTATACAACATTCTTTAATTGAAAAAAATACAAAAATCTCATATATTCTATCCAACGTCCATCTTGCATGTTTTGTTAGAATTCTTCACCGACACTTAATTTCCATTCCAACTTCTTTGCCTAATCAGACGGGATGTCAATTTAACGAATTTGCTCGGTGGTTCCTTAGTTAGTGAGTCAAAGGACCTTGGTCCATAACTTACTGAGAACAACGACTTTGACCTTTGCCCCACTGACTAAAGGCAAAGGCTGCATTCGATTTAAACACTGCCTCGTTCAAAACTGAATTATGATAAATAAAACATAGGTTTGTGAAACTAAAACTGCTCTTTACTAATACTATGGCCTAGCTCTCTCTGTTTAGATCACTATATACCATCGTTGAATGCTACATTTAGCATGTATATAATCTATGTCTGTGCAATAATTATCGTATGGTGTAGGATTATGCCAGTTAAAACATACACTAAGTGTCTTTTACAAGATGGCCCATTCAGTGGTATTTTTCTGAACAACAGCTAGACAGGCAGTTTGGTCTTGACCAGATGAAGGCAAATGCTAGCATTGTTAAATTGTATAAGGTCAAAGTAAAAAAGCGATTGTTCTTATGATTATCTTACTCATGATTAGTTTATTCCCTTTTAACATCCTAAAAGTGTTCTTGAGTCATAATGTTTTACAAATCTACTTCTTTTCTTTTAGAAGAAACATGCCTGAAGTTAAAGACGCTCTGATGTGAAACACAATGGGTGTCGATATACAAACGTACCGATGTAGAATTGGATCTTTCGGATCTATTGCGGGTCGACTCTCCAAAGTGTCGAGATGTTCAGCATTGGGAAATATCATATTCATAGCAGGGGCGCTGTCCTTTATAGGAATGCTGCTTTTTATGGAAGGGATAGAATTAAACCCAGGCCCGACCGTGTCAGGTTTAGCACTTTATTTATTTTCAAATCAAAGCAAATAAACCAACATTTTTTTTAAATAAGAAAGATGCTATATAAATACGAACACATATGAAAGTTTACTGTTTAAAGTAATAAAATAAAATAAAAAAGAACATGGATTCGTATAAGCAAATATATGATCATGTATGGTTGGAACTAATTTGAAAATAAATAAATGTCGGTTTAACATTGAATACATGTTTTCTTTCGAGCGTGGTATGTTGCAAATAGTTGGTGAATTTATAAAACTGCAATCTGACATGTATAACTCCCTTTGATCTGCTTCTGTTTGAATTTATTTTTTT
Organism: Mya arenaria; assembly: GCF_026914265.1. Lineage (NCBI taxonomy): Eukaryota > Metazoa > Mollusca > Bivalvia > Myida > Myidae > Mya > Mya arenaria. Next base: position 65,939,419 of record NC_069132.1, on the reverse strand, counting down.
GAATTGTATTCGTTTGAATGACAACAAAATATATTTCTTACAGGTAAATGGAAAGACAACGTGATCAAGCCGCGAGACATAGTATTCATTGCTGAGTGCATTGGCGGATTAGGAGTGCAATCATTAGGACTAGGCCTTAGTTTTTCGAAGGCTGTCATAGAACATATACAAATGGATAATAAACGAAGCATAGATCAAATAGCGTCAATTCTCCACAAGTGGATGGACCGGATGAACCGGGAAGGAGACGAAGCTACCTTTTCAAAATTGTTTGCAATTCTACAAGATATTCCGAGATTGACCGTTAATTGGGAAACACTTGAAGAAAGATATGCAGAAGCTAGTAAGACTACGTTTATGATATTTTATTTGTAATACTCCGCATACTTTCACAAAAGGCTATTGGTGAGTAATTGAGGTTTGTCAGAACGGATGTTGAAAGTTGAATTCGATCTTGTTTGTTTAAAATGCTGATCGTAAGGTCAAGAACTTTAAATACCCTTCAGTATCTAATTCTAAACTCACTATACATGAACTTTTGTCGGAATGTTTGCATTCAGGATATTCGTAGTAACATTTATCTGCACTTTTAATTTCAGAAAGCCAAGTAAACTTCAAAGACGACATGAAAACCATTCTTTCACAACTAAATTTGTCAGACCAGTTTCCAGAGAAGATCTCGATTTTTACAGCTTTAGAAGTGGATACGGAAACTGAAAAAAATGAGGATAACAATTTGATGAAATCTCCATGGATTTTGCTGAAAAAAATATTATCGACAGATTGTAATGCAAGAGATGCGATACCAAACCAACTTTCGAAGTTGGAGGACAAGGACACACTTGTTTTAGATTTGGATACGTTTTTTGAAGAAGCACCGCAAACTACAGAAGATGGCGGATCAGTATGCAGACTTGACATATTTTGGGCTTTGTATCATTGTTGCGACCCAATATTGAGGCAGATTATTGTAAGAAAACTTTACCTTTGCAACTTGGCAGTGCCCTTTCTTAGCATGGATTACGGTTCAAAGTTAGTAAAGGCATTTATTTGGCCTCTGCGGCATTTGAGTCTGTCGTTTGATGAATCTACACAATTTGACAAGCACGCTTTAGACACTGAAAGTCATGTCGTAACGTTTTGCCGTCTTGGAAGACCAATGTTGTCAAAATCTCGATTGCTTAATCGAATTCTTTCAGGAGAAGAAACGAAATTAACTTTCCCTGTGTTTTACAATCCATCATGCCAGTCTGAACATGTGGACACATCTATAAGTAATGGAACAGTTGATATGTTTTGGCTTCACCCTTGTAAGGCCAATTCATTTGAGCTTATTACAACATTTTTGAACATGCGAGGGGACTTAGCCGAAGATTTTATACCAGGGTATTTGAAACTAACAAATAATTTGACCGATGTGTTTGTCGTGGTAGTAGATATTGATGATCTTAAAACGAATTTCGAGCCATACGGAAACATATTAAAACGATTTTCTTTTGTAGTAATTGTCATTTCGGGATTGGTGTACAAAAATGTAGGAACCCTTAACTTGTTTAAGTCCTTGTATGAACAATTTAAAGAAAGTAATTCGCATGTGAAATTTATCCGAACGAACAACGGTGACCAACTAAGCAAGCAGGAAGACATTGTTAAAAGCATACTAGGTGTAATATTGGTTCGATTAAGAGATCACCGAGGCATTTCAATTCAGGATCGAATTGACAGAAGTGGAAGCAAATCTCTTTTTGTTGAAACGATATACCAATTGGAATATGACAATGGAAAAGTTTTGGCAGGTAATGTCGTTGATCAAATGGAAAAGGATATATTAGCTTGGAAGAATAAAAATGGAATACCAAGTGATACTGGTATGACGCATTGTAAAGAATCGATCACTCCATGCTCTTTGAAAAATTCAAGCCAGCTAAGTAGGCTAATAAAATCTTTGGAATTAACACGTTCATCCGAAGAATCAGATGCAATACAGAATGAAATATTGTTTGTACGAAATAAACAATTAGAAGATGCGACAAAAAGTGTATCGACATTTGCTTGCAGTTTATGTGAATGTAATTCGACAATGGAAAGGCAGTTCTTCATTTTCTGTTTAAAACTTGAGATTGAAAACAGACTTCGAGCAGTTCTACTTGAAATGCAGGAAACAAAACAAAATGAACAAGAATATTTAGGAAGACTTCGAACAAGCAATGCACCTGAATTTCAAATTAAAGAACAAAAATCAAAACTGACAGATGTGGAAAAATATATCGAAAACACACTGTTTGATGTGGAATTTCTTTTTAGAGAAATCGGACATATTTGTGACTCGTGTATATATTTAGGTGTTGACACCACATACTGTGGTTTACCTAACATTGAAAAGATAACCGAAGCATTTGCTGATTTAGTATTACACGGAGGAAACTCGCTAGAATTGATTGACGGAGATAACTTTTACATGCCAATTCACTGGATAATAGGAGTATTTACATGTATACACAAGAAGCTTAACGAGAAGTCAAAATTGTTCACCATTTCTCTATTAGGACTACAAAGTTCAGGTAAATCAACATTATTAAATACGATGTTCGGTGTTCATTTTTCAGTAAGCTCAGGTAGATGCACTAGAGGAATTCATGCTCAATTGCTGCCAGTACGAAACGGGTTGAACAAGCAGTGTCCTCTTAACTTGATTATGGTAATCGACTCAGAAGGCTTACGGGCACCTGAACTTTTTTCCGTTTTACAAAGTGACAACCGTGACAACGAAATGGCAACTTTTGTAACAGGATTGGGCAATATTTCAGTGATGAATGTGATGGGAGAACACATGTCTGATTTGAGAGATATCTTGCAAATAGTTGTCAATGCGCTTCTGCGCCTGAATGAAGCCAACGACGCTCTACCAAAAGATCAATCTTGCTTTTTTGTTCATCAAAATGTATCAGAGCCTTCTGCGAGACAAAAAATGACAGGTGGCTTTGAACGGTTTGTTGAATGTTTGGATCTAGTGACAGAGGAAGCGGCAAAACAGGAAGGGCTCAAATTTAAACACTTTAATGATGTCATAAAATTTGACATTGAAACTAATGTGCGATTTATTCCTTGTCTTTGGCAAGGGAGTTCTAATTTAAAACACATCAACCCAGACTACAGTACAGTCGTTGTCGGTGTAAGAAATGATTTGATCAAAACAGCCTTAAGTGTTAAATGTAGCAAAACGTTGGACGATTTCGGAATACAAGCGTCCGACTTATGGAAAGGAATTATGTCCGAGAATTTTGTTTTCTCTTTTCGAAATAGACTAGAAATTAAAGCATACTGCACAATAATGGAACAGATAAATAGATCACTGTGGGAAGAAGAGCTTTCATTAAGAATTCATCTCATGAATGTATCTCAAAACAAATTAGCTCTTTGTGAAGATGAGTCGAAGGTTGAGAGCGACAAACGGGATATAGAACAGAAATTTACACAAGAAGTAAAAGATTTTACTACTAATTGCTTAAATAAAAGCGAAAAGATTGTTGTCGAAAGTGAATACAGTCAAATTGCTTTGAAATGGAAAAATGATATTAATCTACATGTAACCCAACGATCAAGGGAAATTCGCGTTAGTTTAAGTAATGAGCTAGATGTACGTTGTAACCTTAAAGTGATAGAACTTTCTACATCAAGATTAACAAAAGAAAAACGTGACATGCTTAAATCTGAGGCTTCCAATGTGGCAAAGGATTTGCGTGAGAAAGAAAAAGATATTGAACCAACCATTGTTAAACAATCGTTCGATAAGATTTGGACAAAATATGAGAAAGAAATATGTTCACAGGCGACATCATCATTGACTGTTGACTTTGATGAATTATCGGAAACATATCTGTATGAATATTTCAAAAATGATATCCAAATTCTAAAAAAAGAATTGAAACATAAGACCAATGTTTGTCACCTTCAAAATAGTTTCGGTTTAAGCAAGATTACCATCAACGATATAAACATTGACTCTGAAAATTCTTCTGAGAAAGAAAAAATATTTCAGGACATCGTTTCAAGTGTACGTCTGTTATTTCAAAACGTCGAAGAAGATCTGCAATATATTTGTACAACAACAAAATGTGTCAACAAAATCGACTTCATGTCATTTTGCAACAATTTTGACCAACGTACAGTTGATATGACGTCGAAAGTACAGAGTCAGAATGCTGCATTAAAAAAATCATTCTTTATAAAGCTTTTTATGCACACGCTTTCTTTCGTCTCGTATGCATTTTGTACACAGAACAAACATTTTGATAGTCAATACGGTATGTCAGCGCACCTAAAAAGGTTTAAGAGTGAACTGAAAATACTATTTTGTGAAGATGTTGCTAATAGAAAGGCTGATCACAAGGCAGCCGAGTTATTTTGTTTGGGTGTTAGTAACTCAATTAAGAAAACAGTTTTGCGACGTCTTCCTCTACGTATGGAAAACATCTTTAAAAAAGGACTTCCATATTCAAAACATAACCTAATGAAAACCATCTACAAGACTTTAGCAATTAGTGAAAACTTACCTGGCTTTGTAAGATATTTAGAAAAGCCTAAAACGTTTTCTGCCAGGTGGGTAAAACATAAATGGGATGACATGGTGGCAGATAAGGAATTTGCACTGCTCCAGGCAAAGCAGGAAATTCAATCAATGACTGAAGAAATAATCAAAGGTTTGAAGGATTGTTTTGTCGTATGTTTAGATCAAAATAAAACATCAATGTCAATGAGATTTTTATTTTTAACGATAAATAGATATCTAAGGTGTCGTGGTATATCTTTAGATAAAATTGAATTCGAAACATTCTTATCACTTACAAGAATCGAAGACTTCTTTTTTTTTACTATGATTCTCTTAGGACAACGGGGAGAAATGGGCCTATTGGAACACAAACTCTCTGCGACATTAGTTGAGTTTGAAGTTAAATACTTGTTAATTCCCAATCCATACCTGAAAGTGTTTAATGAAATATGGGGTTGTGATGAGCAATGTCCATTTTGTCTTGAACCGTGTGCTAGAACAGAAAATCACCCAGATTCTCCTCATTATTGCATTCAACATAGGCCAAAAGGTTGCAGGGGAATAATGGATGTTCACAGCAGAAAAATATCAAAGGAAACGTGTAATGGCTCAATAACTCTTAATACAAGCTACATGTGTTCAGTTATACGTAAGAAATGCGGATGCGAAAATGAAACGCCACATCCTTATAGCGAGTACCAGCGCCATTTCCAGAGATGGGACATAGCCCCATCTTTAAATAATTTTGAAAATGCCAAGTTCTGGCTTTGGTTCATCGGTTATTTCAAGAAAGACTTAGCTAAAATGTATGGTTGTGACGTTTCTGAAGTGCCTTCATGGTGGACAATGATTAAAAAATCCGTAGCCATTGCGAGTTTAGATGATGTATATTAGATCAATATTGTGGATAAGATATAGCATCAAACAATTGTGTTATGTAGACAGTTTTCCATTAAAATTAATGATAATTGTTGGAACAAGTGAGGGGTTATGCACATATTAATAAGTTTAGACCTCAAGTAAACTCGTGTTTCACTGACCGCTCCAGGGCGGTAATCCCAGTATCTATTGATAAAGCATTTTCGATGAGTATATGGTATGTTTGTGTGGTTCGTACGTTTGTTTCTCTCGTTTAGTATTGTTTGGGCCCTAACCTTGTGCATCTAACAGAGTTTACATTTGAATGTTTGATTGCTTGGCTTCTTATGTACTTTTCATTGTATTTTAATCTGCCTAAATGGTATGTTGTAAATCATTCATATTTTACAACGATTTGTTAAATACTAGATTATTTACCATGATTCATTGTACATTGTAAAATCTGATAAAGGTATTTTAATTTCAATGGAATATATCTTGATTGATAAACAACTAAACAAATTGTTTACAGTTGAATACGGTATAAAGTCATAGCAAACAGATAATTAATAATAAATAAATTGATCCTTAATCTTTTTATTTATACAATCTTTAAAGCATGATGCTTTAAATATGTATTTGACCTACTTTTAAGTGTTATTGATATTGATATTGACCATTATTTTTAAAAGTGGTCACAATTAGGATATGTTGTTCATTTGCACATAAATATGTTAATGTTGCAAGCAATTACAGAAGTTTATCATTGTTGCGTTATTTTGGGGGATATAGACTTTCTAAAAAAAGAAATGACAGACTTACAAAATGGTCTAAACAATAGCATGTACATTATTATATAGAGGCTTAATTTTAGACAAAATAGTATAACTCTTGATAATATATTTGTGTTGAATAGTGTTATTACTTGAATATATAAGTTAATTAAGTGCAAGTCTTTTATTTTGCAAAAGCATTATACTATGTTTAAAGGACTATAATATAGTATGAACTTTTTGTAATAGGTAACATACTAGATATTCGATGTACTTGAATGTTAAAATGGCAATGCTGATAGTGTTTCTTAAATGATCTTTTTAGTGAAGTATAAATGTAACGCGTTTATATGTAATTACAGACTTACCTTACTTATGTAAATAATGCTAAATACAGAATTGCATTTAAGAGAATAAGAGTATCTGCATAGGTTACAAGTAGAGGCAGGTAAATAACATAAGCCAGCATAATTATTTTCCTTATACTGCAAGAAAAGGTCGTTAATGTCAAGTAGTCAAGTTATTATTTTGTTCATGTATATACATGTAGAAACAGTTTTGTGTCAGTGTAAGATCGCCATAAATTTCACCTCATGAACACCAAAGGTAAATTTTTCACTCGTGGTTACGCAACTCGTGAAATATAGATTTTGGTGCACACTCGATATTATACTAAAGCAAACAATTATCCTATATTTTTTCAAAAAAAGATATTATAATAATAATAATAATAATAATAATAATAATAATAATGAAGAAAACATTTGTTCTAAAGTTGCAAAATACTTTTTCAATAAAAATATGGATATATTAAAGAGAAAAAAAGTTAAATAAGTAATACATGCATATATATTTTATATTTAAACTTTGAAATGGAAACACAATGGAGTTTTTATAGTATAACTTATAAGGCGCATAATTATCATCAAGGGATACTATTTATTTGCATTTAGTAATAGAGACTTTAATTGGTTTAACTCACCAATGAGTTTATGCTGTCAATCATATTGCATTATGTCATATCTGATGACATTTGAGTTTACTGCTTGCCGCAGTATCACATTATGCTTATTATACACCATGTATGTATGTTTTTATGATACACATATTTCTTTCAGAGCAAATACCCTTTTAGTAAACAATTATTTTTTTATATAGAGTATTGCAACGTTCGACACGCTATATTGTTCATTAGGTTACGCTATTTGTCATGTTAATATATTGTACAACAGTTTGATACGTTGCAACTTTTCCAGTTGATCATATTTATATTATTTTTATTTTTTTTCTTAATGTCGCTCACTATATTGCGTACTTGTATAAAATGATACACACACACACACACACACACACACACACACACAAAAAAAAAACTGTTCAGGTTTCGTGTGAACAAATATTTTCTCTTCATATCTGTATATTATATGCTTTACCAATCTAGATTTAGAAATGGAGGTCCACTACACAAATATGAAAACTGGACACTTAATGCTTATATTGTCAGAATTATATCGATGTACAAATATATGGGTTTATTGTTTACTCCAACATTATCCTGGTCTGCAGCCAAATCTAAATTAGAAGCTCAGGCAAGGAAAGCTCTTTTTCAATTAAAAACTACCAGTTGTCATTTGGAACGTTAATGGTTTTTAAAACTTTTTGATACAATAATCTCTCCGATATGACATTTGGCTCAGAAATTTTGGGGTTCAAGGAATGTAATGAGATAGAAAAAGTACACCTTTGTCTTTTGTAAACATTTTCTCGGAGTTAATAGTTCTGTAAATAATTGTGTGGCTTAAGGAGAATGTGGTAGATTACCAATGTTCAATGTTTATGTCTTAAAATATGTAAAATATAGGTGCAAACTATTATAAATGCCTGAAAATAGATTCCCTAGAAATTTGTATTTTATAATAAAAAATCTCGATAGTTCAGGTAGGCGTACGTGACCAACTTCTATCAAAGAAATAATGTTTATATATGGTTTTGGCTATGCTTGGATTGCCCAGGATATTGGAGATATAATATGTTTATGTATTATTTTAAATAAAGAATTGCTGACCGTTGTAGACAAACATGGCTTGATGATGTAAATAATTCCTCCCTTTGTGATACCTATAAATGCTGTAAGTCTTTATTGCATGTTGACAAATACCTTATTATCAGTTTACCGTTTCCTGTACGAAAATCATTGGCTAGATTTAGAACCTCTAATCATAAACTTCATTTTGAAATTTGTAGATTTTTTAGTATTGATAGAGATGATCGCTTATGTATTTATTGTTTATAGGCCAAAACCATATGTGCTATTGAAGATGATTATCATGCATTTTTAAGTGTTCAAGATTTAATGACATCCGCGAAAATTATTTGTTTTCTTGATATCATCGTTCATTTCTGTAATCTGATGGCATCGGAATATGTTACCCATATTAAATCCACCGCTCTTTAAGTTCATAAACTCATGTTAGCTATCGATAACACTTGACTTTGTTGACCAAGAGACACAACTCTTAATTAGTTAATATATGTATTTTATTATATTTCATTTGTATTGTAACATGTATTATGGGCTGGATGCCTTTTACTGAATAAATTGTGTTTGTTCTTTTGTTTGTTCGATTGTTGCTTTTACCGATTTCCTATAGATCTGTTCGAGCACCCATATCAGCCAAGAGAGCTATTCACCATGGCACCCTTGTTGTTTTAACAACAGACGACTTCACATTATTTATATGATGTTTTAAAGTGAATAACTATTCTCCGATGGTGTCGTGTTGCTTTTGTGTTACGACGTCCATGGTGGAGATTTTTAGTAATTCGTTTATTCCAATGTTTAAAATGTGATATATATAGATCTACCAAACTTGCAGTATTTCCATAATAAACGAGTTAAGTATCATACGTGTTTGAATTGGAAATTGTATAACCGTAATAAGAACAACTACAAGGTATAAGTCGCTTATTAGGTGGCATTTCCATTTTTGCTGAGTACAAGGTTGACATGGTGAGCAATGTTAGGGCAGTCCGACATAATCACCTTCTCTGGAAACGCGTTGCCTTTTTTTCCTCCCCTTTTAAGTGCTAAGCATATTATTTCGCTTTGATTTTTCTTGAGGTGTCTTAAATGATCAATGAAAACTATGTTTGAATAAGGAACTCAAATGTTGTGTGTCTTACTGAATTTGCAATGGATAAAATAATGGTCCAAATGAGTTGAGTCGACTGATGTGTGTTCATGATCCTTTGGATAATTTGTTTTCTCTGAAATACAGTACCTTGTAAAAAATACGCAAGACTGTTTACGCGTAAATAATGATTACATACAGCGCTGCGATGGGAAATTGCTTATCGGTTATATTTAACCACTAAATGTATGCTTTAAGTAATAGTTCGATGACAAAAGATTAAAATCTTAAGCTTAAGAATTGGCGGAGTTAGTGTAACGAACGAACCCTTCTTAATCATTAAGATTTTATTTCAGGCCATCTAAGTGACTAAGAATACAACCCCGTTGGCTGACACAATGTCAACATATAACCTGACACAGGGAGTGTGTATCGGATGAATGACAGAATGCGCACCCACGAAAGTTGAAATTCTTAATTAAGCCTAGAACTTCAGGTTTACTTATTTGAATTACATAAGTATATTCTACGCAATGGAAATGAACAGCACTTCTCTAGTTTGTAGAAAACAAACCAGCAAAATTTGAGAATTGGTTTTAAATATAATCATGCATTGGAAATATTCACAATCGGGAGTGCTCTCCTCCTTCAACCACACTCTCCCCTTTTGATTCGCCGGATTCCACTAATGCAGCAATCTGGATTTGGCATGAATGCAAACATATAAGACAGTCATAAAATTGATATCTATACTCAAAAATAAATCGTTAACCTGGCATCATTTCCTAAGAGTACATACAGAATTGTTCTTGAAAGTTTTACAAAAAAGGAATGCTAGTATAATTAGATTATACAATTTCAAACAGTATAAATTTCAACAAATTTCATCATCAATACTCAACTGGAATGAAGTAACAATGAAATGATTTGTATTTGTGTCACATGAGTCTGAATTCAGTCTGGAGACTGTTCGCAGTGATGGCCCCATGGTTATTTTTTGCCGGGCCTGCACATCCCATGTTCGTCTCGTTTCGCGTGTTATAACAAACAGCATCCGGATTAAGTTTGCAAATCCGGAATTTTTGCAAACTTATTTTTTTTATTTTTCACCCAATGTTTTTTATTTTTGTATTTTTAAAATGTGTTAGGTAATACTAATAAGAGATATTTTTTGTTTCCTGAAATTTAATTTAGAAATATGTTTTTTTGGCATTTAAAGTCAACTTTTCCAATGGGAGTCCCATTGGAAAATGGCCTTCCCATTGGAAAATGGCTTTTTCAAGCTTTTCCAATTGGAAAACTGGCTCTATTAAAATTGTGGGAGAATTTGGAACATAATTTTTAAAATTGAAATTGACTGTTTAATTAAGAATATTTTATACTCACTACATGAAAAATAATATATTCATTAAAAATGAAGAACCGATAGATTCATTTAAGGCATTTGTTTGCGAATCCTTCCCATGAGTGAATCTTTCCAATTGGAGGATTCCCACATTCAAAGTGGGAAAGTATGAACATTGGAAAATTCCAATTGGAATATTTGGTTAATGGGAAAATTCCAATTGGAGAATAAAGTTCAGTTTTAAAGGGGAAATTTCCAAATGAAAGGACAGGTAAGATTTTGTAATGGGAACATGTAGGAAATGGGAATAAAGAAAAATATTGCCATAATTAAAGCAAAAATTAGCAAAATGACACTTCTTACAATGTCCTTACCTGTCAACTGTCGACTTATCCATATTCCTCATCGCTGTTTTACTATACAATGGTTAGCATGACGTCTAACCATCGTATTGCTTCATTAACCCTGTATCAGATACTAGTACAATTTTTTATCCGATTGAAAAAAAAGACAAACAAAAAAAATCCATCTTTCATCAATGTCACAAAAACGCTGTCGTTAAGCTTGATTACAAACATCTTGCCATTTAACATTCGGAGCTCCTCGGCCATTTTTTCAAAAACAACCTCGGATGTATATGGATGGTTTACACACTCAAAAAGTGGTACGTTTAAGTCCGCTGCAAGTAGATCGCGTAGTAATTTTATTTAGCAGTTAAACTTTGTGACTTAACTCTTGGGATTCTTTATTATGTTTGCTATAATACAATTCAATGACAATAAATTTAAACTTAGATCAATAAATACAACTCTAAAACACTACATTTAACTTATGATATAATTCAAAATTTTACGAACTACTTCAACAGATGTACCGGCATACATCCGAGGTTGTTTTCGATAAAATGGCCGAGGAGTTCCGAATGGCCATTTAACCGATTATTTTCAAGGTTAAAGGCAACTAAAATTTGGTCAAGAATTAGCATTAATGAAGTTCTTTGAAGTCGAAGATATAAACTTTTTTACACTTCTATCTTTGTTAAAGACCACATGATTATGTTCATATATTTACACAAATTATAAAGGAGTCGGAGAGGTGATGGAGATCTATTGTATGAAAAGGCTTAATTTATGGTATTTATGGGTAAAAATAGTGAAGGAACGACTCGCCATACTGTCATTATTTCATGTACATTGTGCTATATGAAATTATTCTCGTTCACCAGAGTGATGGTGCCATGCGTTACACATTTGATTTATCACTATCAAACCTCTTGTAAATGAGAATGTGTGAATATGGTGTTGATAAATCAATGAATGGTTTAGAAAATAAACATTTTGAATTTTGAAAAAAAGAAGCCTGAACTTGAAGAATACTGCCATGACTAATGAGATGCAATGTGCCAGGCCGCAAAAGTTTTATCAGTGAACATATTAACAGACAATTAAGATATTACATTCAAACAGGGAAAAAGTAATATGAAAACCTATCGCTGTCGCTAAAGTAATGCACCAGTCAATGGTAAGCATCCCCCCCACCCCAGGTCCGGGGGGACAGTCGGTGGTTTTGTGTTCGCGCCAAAATAGCGGGGAATTGGCCTTGGACCGACTGTGTAGCTCAAGGAATTTGGTCGAAGCGCTAGCGGTTTAAGCGCCCGGCGTGCGCCACCTCTAAAATAATCGAAGTTTACTGTTTTCATCAATATCGGAGAAACAAAGGTAATAAAATAAGCTCATAATGCACCATTTCCGACTACATACATGAGGGAGTAACCCCAAATTCCCGTAAAACAGTTTATGCCATATACTTTCGGTTCTGAGGGAGGAGCACATGCCAAAAGTTGTGCCCCTAAGTTACTACCCCTCTAACATCAATTCCTGGATCCGCACCTGCGATGTGCCATGTTTCCGCAACCTGGGAGATTTAATAAAAAACGCTTCTGTTTCTGGGGCTGTGATTACGAAGTTCGTAATCACTGCTTCTGCTGTAATAAACTAAGATGATACTTGACTTCTACTACTTCAAGTTACCTAGATTCACGTGCATTATTTAGCATGTTATTGTTATGTGTTTCACAAGATTTATACCCTGTGTACTGCTAATATTTAGCATTCTCAAACATTTATTGTTGAAAAAGATTTTAGCTGATAGCTATTTTCTATTTGTCTGAAGATGATGAAAAACATAATCTTATATATATTCAACCTCAAGTCAGTTTCCTAGTCTGAATTTTGAGAGGATACAAAAAGTATTCCTGGTGGGTACAACCTTTAAGGTAAAAGACAGACACAAATACATGCATGCCATACTTTTGAGAGGCTTTGCAGTGGATTTTAGTCTGAATTCCAGGGAATATTGGTCTAAAGTCCAGCGGATTTTGGTCTTAACAATATCAACATTTATTATTTAAGACTAAATACAGAAATTTGAATGCATATTTACTTATATTTATTTAATGATCTAGAATACATACAATAAAAGAATAAATAATATATTATGAAATTATAATCAATTGTCAATGCATATGATAAATAAATAATACATAATACAAGAGGGCCATGATGGCCCTAAATCGCTCACCTGAGTAAAAGAGTTTAACCTTTGTTATTAATATAGCTTGTTTCTCAAAGAATATTGAACAAGAGCTGTCAAAGTATGTGACAAATGCCCCCCAATGTGACATTGATCTATGAACAAGTACATAACAAGAGCACCGCGAAACGGAGCATTATACGCCCGAAGAAGATTCGGCTTGAGGTCCTTTTAATGTAGTGATGATTTGTATAACGTTATTTGAAAATCGCTTTATTAGTTACCAAGCTATGGCCCGGACACGGAATTGCTAACCGACGAGTAACAAAGATGTGGCCCGGACACAGAATTGCTAATGCCCCCCCCATGGTGATTCTAGTCTTTGAGGTATGGACCTGGAAATTGCGCGCAACACATCCTTTTAATGTAGTGATGATTTGTATAACGTTATTTGAAAATCGCTTTATTAGTTACCAAGTTATGGCCCTGACACGGAATTGCTAACGGACGAGTTACAAAGATGTGGCTCGGACACAGAATTGCTAACGCCCCCCCATGGTGATTCTAGTCTTTGAGTTATGGCCTGGACATGGAATTGCTAACGTCCCCCCCATGGTGATTCTAGACTTTGAGGTATGGACCTGGAAATTGCATGTGACATCTTTTTAATGTAGTGATGATTTGTATAAAGTTATTTGAAAATCACTTTATTAGTTACAAAGATGTGGCCCAGACATAGAATTGCTAACGCCCCCCCCATGGTGATTCTAGTCTTTGAGGTATGGACCTGGAAATTGCGCGCGACACATCCTTTTAATGTAGTGATGATTTGTATAAAGCTATTTGAAAATCGCTTTATTAGTTACCAAGTTATGGCCCGGACACGGAATTGCTAACGGACGAGTAACAAAGATGTGGCCCGGAAACAGAATTGCTAACGCCCCCCCCCCCATGGTGATTCTAGTCTTTGAGGTATGGACCTGGAAATTGCGGGTGACACATCCTTTTGGACACGGAATTGCTAACAGACGAGTAACAAAGATGTGGCCAGGACACAGAATTGCTAACGCCCCCCATTGGTGATTCTAGTCTTTGATTTATGGCCTGGACATGGAATTGCTAACGTCCCCCCCCCCATTGCTAACGGACGAGTAACAAAGATGTGGCCAGGACACAGAATTGCTAACGCCCCCCATTGGTGATTCTAGTCTTTGAGTTATGGCCTGGACATGGAATTGCTAACGTCCCCCCCATGGTGATTCTAGACCTTGAGGTATGGACCTGGAAATTGCATGTGACACATCCTTTAATGTAGTGATGATTTGTATAAAGTTATTTGAAAATCACTTTATTAGGCCACAACAAATTGATCATTTGTTCTACGGATTTTGCCCAAAAAAAGTAGGAGCGAGCGAGCGAAAAAAAAATAAAAATACTCTTTTTTTGAATTTAAGGCAAATCAGAGGCGAGCGCAAGGCGAAAAATTAAAAAAAAATAAAAAGTATATTTGTTACCAAATTTATCATACAATTATGTCAAGAAATGCTTTTTAATTGCAAACATATGTTCAGTTATTAATGAAAAGGTTTTGATTGTATCACAGTGACTTGAAAATCTCTCTCAATATTTAACAAATGGCAATAAGGTCCAGTGCTTTACTATTAACTTCAATTTAAACGTGGATTATTGTAAAGACAACATTCCTCATAGTAACATACAATTATTCGAAGACCAAAAAGAAAACTATTGTATTCATTCCGTAACTTACTATTACAAAAAAAACATTTTAGACTTGTAAGAGTTATTCATGATTTGAGCATTTCTAATTATTGGGTCAGGTCTAAATTTGAACCTCTTGAAGCACATGATTAAATTGGTGTCAACTACTAGTGACTTTGACATTTCAGAAGATTGAAAATGTAAATAACACAGAGAACATATCTAAAAAAGACACTGTGGATTAAATTGCGGGACAACATAAATGAAGCAGTATCAAACAAATCTGCAAATGTGGCACCAGTCATTATATTAGAGCAGGTGGTGGAATAAAGATATTTCCCTTTAAAGATCCCGCCTTTACCCTGAACCTATGGTTTATAGGTCCGTGCCTTGAAAAAGAATATCATGTCGGCCTCCATAGCTTCAATGCCCATAAGAGGGTGAGAGTGGTCTAGTGGTATAGGTGTCCGCCTCTCACCTAAGAGGTTGTGGGTTCGATCCCCACCAGGGGTACTTTCTCATAGCTTCTCAAAAAAAGGACACAGTACTGGTTTCTGCCCAGGAAACGGACTCGAGAGTGATTCTATAAGCTATCAGCTTTCGTCACAATCGAGCTAAAAAAAATAGTATAAACCAATGCCCATAAGAAACAGGCCACTTTAATTACAGGCCATTTTATACAAATGGATCAAAGAAAACAAGTGGATAAAAACGAAGAATTGAGAAAATTAAAACAGTCAATTTACTTATAAAAGGTTTTATTTTCTGATTTTACTGATGTTTTTTTATACTGTCCATGTGTATGTAATGCACTAGTCAATTGTAACCACGCCCCAAGGTTCGGGGAATAGCGGGGACTTTGATTTTCAGTCCAGCCAACCCCGGGTTAGTCCAAATAATTGTACGTTGACGGATTTTTTTTAGATTTTTGATATGGCAAATCCTTCACGTACAAATTGTTTAGTATCAAAAGTGGGTAGTTGTTCCGATCAGGATTCCGGGTTAAAGCATATAGCGTCTATAAAATATCATAAAAACAAGAAATATTACCAGATAATGTTATTTTATATTAGTTCCATACACAATTTTTTTTATCCAACTTATAATTATGAATTTGACGGCTTTTCCTCATTTCATTCTGTCAAAACATAACGATATATACATGAAGGGCACCTGCAAGGCTTCAGGGCACAGTTTTAAATCGCCCGGAACATTTCGGCCATGGCCGAGTTGTTACGATTGTATAACGAGGTCTATCTCGAAGCTTTGTCGGAGGAGGCCGAGTTATCACAATTGTATCGAGTTGTTCCCCTTCGCATAATTGTTATCTGTGTCAGTCAACTTTCGTTTTATTGGAAAGGTAAACAACTTGTTTTAATGCATTAAATGCTTGTTTAGTGCAAAATAACATTTCACTTACATAGCAAAATATGAAAATAACTCTTTATGATCAATTTCAACCATAAAATACTTCACTTAAAACAATTTCAATATTTTTAAAACACCCCCGTTTTTGGCACATTCCTGTTTAGACGTTAGGGATTGGAAGAATCCCGTATAACACGTCTATTATTTTAGACTATGTCAACAATCAGCATGGAACTGGGATATTCGTATCAAAGGGCTATGCATGTAAGTATCCTTGAGTAGTTGTGTAAGTTTATGTGTTCAAAAATGTTTGTATTTTAATTTCTTTGGAATTCTTAAATCATTTTTATTTCCTAAATGTTAAGACAGCATTTTAATATTTCTACATGTTCTATAAATATACATGTTACATACTTTACATCTACTTATAATGCACCAGTCAATTGTAACCACGGCCCACCCAGGTCCGAGGAATAGCTGGGACTTTGACTTTCTGTCCAGCAAACCCCGGGTAAAATCCTCGTCCTGTGGGGACAAACTGATGGTCAAATCCTCGCCATACCCCGGGGAGCCTAGGTAAGGCATATTCCCTGCTATATTTTGCTCAAAGACAAAACCACCGCATTCACCCGGCACTGCGAGGCCACCTAAAGGTAAAAACACAGCCCATTTCCCCGGCTTTCCCCGGCATATCCCCAGACCTGGGGCGCCGTGGTTACAATTGACTGGTGCATTATGTGCATGTTACATATTTTTAAATGTACTTATGTACATCATTTATGTATATGATATGAGTATGTAATCTTTTATTTGATTGTTTTATCTTAGAAAAATATTAGACTTAAAAATACCCATTATTTGTTTACAAACTGCATATTTTCAAAATAAACCTGTACTAAAAGATGTACATGGTTTCGGGCTGGAAGCCACAACAGCTTGGACACAAGCGACATTCATTTGCTTGGTGTAGGTCTCGTTGAACGCCATACTGTTGTGAATCATTATCAACCAAATGCACAACAACTACACATTTGTACCTACCAACCCTTACTCTTGGCTAAAACGGATATTAGTGCAGAATGTATAATTAATACATGTGCATTTGTATTTTACGGTTGTAGTTACTGTTGGTTGATAATCAGAAGTCTAATTTCTTTCAGGCAGGAAAAGGACTGAATATTACTATTATATGAAGAATTCCAGCCTGCATTAAATACTTTGTTGGATCATTGAGACAGATTTGACATCCATGTCTATCCACAAGCCAGTCACATCTGATAGAGATGATGTGAGTATTTCATATAAAACATATTTGAGTTGGTGTTTGTTGTTTTATAAACTCACTGTTTTCAATAATCCAGTGGTGGTGGTGGTGATGGTGGTGGTGATGATGAATTTTATTGATAAATTTAGTAATTTTCTTTATATAATATACATGTATGTATCAGCTTATTGTTGTTGTTTTTAAATAATGTTGAGAAATATTAAACTGTTTATATTTTATTTTGTATATGTATGGCAGTATTATTATCTATACAAATTAATTAGAAAGTACTTTTTTTTTCTTTTACAGCACTAAACATTCTAGATGGGTAAAGAACCTGAAGGGACATGAAAACCAAATCAGCATTGACTCAGCATTGAGTAATTTTCATCTGTGCACACACTACAAGTACAAATGCATGGGAACAAACCAAACTTCAAATGTTGAAGAGTGAAGAATTATTGTGAAAAATTCTAAATGTTAGAATACCATTGACTAAATAAAACAAATATACATCGATTACCAACAGAGACTGTTTACATGTTATAATATTAAAAAGACATTAGTTGAGAACTTTCATTCTGACATTTTTGGAGGGGCATTACCGCCTACTTCGTGTTCTTGTTTCTTTACATATTTTAATTTAAAAGTACATTCATTGTTTTTAAATCTGAATTCGGAGTTAGTATCACAAGTAAAATTCATTTATTTGAATGATTACATTTTATGAATAAGTCCAATTAAGCTTTTTACAAGAAAAAGGTTGATTTTTAAGCATTTTATTAGTTATAAAAATGTATAGTTACATGACATTATGTATATTTATGTCTCCCCCTCTCTGGGGGAGACATATTGTTTTTGCCCTGTCCGTCAGTCCGGTAGTCCGTCAGTCCGTCCGTACGTCACACTTCGTTTCCGATCGATAACTGGAAAACCGCATGACCTAGGATCACCAAACTTGGTAGGGAGGTTGGTCGTGAGGTGTAGAGGATCCCTATTGTTTTTGGGGTCACTAGGTCAAAGGTCAAGGTCGCGGCGACCCCCAATATAAAAAACATTTCTGCTCAAAATCTTGAGAACGGTTTGACCTAGGTTCACCAAACTTGGTAGGGAGGTTGGTCATGAGGTGTAGAAGATCCCTATTGTTTTTGGGGTCACTAGGTCAAAGGTCAAGGTCGCGGCGACCCCCAATGTAAAAAACATTTCCGCTCAATATCTTGACAACGGTTTGACCTAGGTTCACCAAACTTGGTAGGGAGGTTGGTCATGAGGTGTAGAAGATCCCTATTGTTTTTGGGGTCACTAGGTCAAAGGTCAAGGTCGCGGCGACCCCCAATGTAAAAAACATTTCCGCTCAATATCTTGAGAATGGTTTGACCTAGGTTCACCAAACTTGGTAGGGAGGTTGATCATGAGGTTTAGAAAACTCCTATATTTTGGGGGGTCACAAGGTCAAAGGTCAACGTCGCTGTGACCTCTAATGTAAAAAAATATTTCCGTGCAATATCAGGAGAATGCTTTGATCTAGGTTCACCAAACTTCATGTCCATCATTTATTTTTTCTCAGCTACGACCACACAATAGGGGAGACAAGCGCTTTTTCAAAAAAGCAATCTCTAGTTCCTTCAAAACTGAACGGTAAACTATCATAAATTGTCTTTTAAATTGTTCATTAGACATCATAGAAAATATTTAAAATGATTTCAGCAGGTTGTCTTGTTCTAACTATTTTTTATGAATTTATAAAACTGCTATATATTTTCAAACATCGAAATACTGCTCTGTTCCGAAGACTCACAAGATCAATCAAAATGATTTTTTTTCCATGTGTATCAATAATATGTTCGGTTGAACTTAATTTTTCTGTTAACTGAAGTTTATTTTACCAGAAACTGTTGTGTTTATTTCATAATCTCTGATAATGTGAAAAAAAATCAAATATAGACAAAATATTTTTAATTCACAGTAAAAAATCTTCAAAATTTGGATAAAAGTCCCATAGTGTACCATGATAATAACTATGTTGTCGGTAAAAGCTTTATAAAAGTGTGTATTACTTATACCTTAATTCAGTTTAAATAATTATGGCCTTTAAGAATTTGTGTTTTCATATAGATTTCCTGTTATATTGAGCTTTGTCAATTTTTGTTGTTGTTTTGTATTATGTACAATTACTACTTCTATTTCCTAACTTTTGTCTCATTTGTCAAATTGAATTGTAATATATTTAAGTGAAAAAACACACACACTATTTTTAAAGATACACTCTTACTCCCAAATAAGACTTATGATAATTAATATTATTGTTTTCATTTTTCAAAATGGGTTGATAGATGTCAACAACAATGTTTCTAATGAAGGATCTTGAGTTCAATTTGCTAATTAATAAGAATGAACATAAAACATGGTATTTCTGTCTTGTGATACTATAGTAGACCACAGCAAATCTTTTAGCAATCACCAATCATTTAATATTTGTCATGCTTTCTGCTATTATAAACAGGGTGACAAGCTTGTTATCAGTAAACGATATTTCAGTAAATGCATTATTTAGTAAGTAGTTATTGTTTTTTCATTCAATTTGATGTGTGTTATAAATACAATCATATGTATTGATTTCAGATAAGAGTTTCACTTTAAAGATACTCATTTAAAGATAATGAACAGACACACAAAAACTAGACACATTTGATACTAATTATATGATTGATTATTGTTTTATATATAGGTGACCTCTGATTTGTTTTGGAGATATTCATAAATGCCTGTTATTCTTTATTGTCTTCAGTTTCTTATACAGTTAAGGATTTTTATAATTGCTTTTCTGGTATATATTACAATGTAATTTCATGCAAATGAAAACACACTTTAAACTAGACACATTTGATACTAATGATATAAATGATTATTGTTTACATGTACTCTGATTTGAATGAAGATATTCATAAAGGGGTGTTCTTCATGTTATTATACATTTTGGACTTGATTTAGTATTGCTTTTCTGGTATATATTCATTTAATGCACAAAGAAATTGTTTTAATTGTTCAGTATCACTTTCACACATTGTTTACTATTATTGTTTTTGCACATTTGGCCTATTTATGCTTATATGTGCATTGTTGTATTTCAAAACCTTTGTGAAAAATAGACACAGTATTATTTCTTTCATACATAGTCTGATACATATTCAGTTTGAATGCGTTATTTTTATCATATTTGAAAAAATTGCCATTGTCCAATAAGACACATGCTGTTTTTGTGTTAATATCAACTAAAAAACATCCATTTTCAACTCTTCTTTACTATGTAAATGAAGAAGTTAACATAATAACTCCATTGACTAGATTTTTATGCAATTTTACATTACATTTTAGTATTATTAAACAGCTAAAAACAAGGCATGTTATGTTATAAATGCATTTCATCTAGTAAACAATGTTCACTTTTTATATAACAGTTCAATAATTATGTTCTATTTATGTTTGCAACTTTACAGTTCAATAATTATGTTCTATTTATGTTTGCAACTTTCGGACGAAATGATAATGTTTATTAAAGTACTACACAAATTGTTAAATTGTTATTTCATATCACTTATTCTTCCCTACAAGTTGTCATTCCAGCATGGTGACGTTGCCCCCTCCCCCTATATGATTAGAACTGCAGTGTACATGAACAATAACTCTATTTCAGCGCATTGCAAGAGTTATTCCCTTTGTATCTTTTCCTGTCCAGAGCATAACTAGAAAACTACTTTTTTTTGGAATTTCATTAAACATCATTTAATGGTATTTAGCACAACGAGAGGAAGTGCAGTGCACAATGACTATAGCTGTTTTTAAGCTAATTACATAATTATTGCCCTTTGTCGCTTTTTCTTGACCAGAGCATTACTTTAAAACTAATTATGGTATTGAAATAAAACTTGGTATATGGGTATGTGGCAATGACAGAAAGTATAGTGCACAAGCAACCTAATTCTGTCGTATTCATTAATGTACCCCACCCCTAATGAAATGTTCAACTTGAAAATCTTCGATATCAATGCCTATGTTGTCATGCAGAATACTACAAATATTTTGAGAATTTCATAGATGCGGTTCAATGCACCATAATATGCTTGTTGGCCTTGACATTCCTTGCTTTTCAACATATAACAAGTGCATAAACTATTAAACGGCGCCCTTTGATGCTTTGCATCAATGGTCTTTCTTGTGTTTAACCTTCTAATGACGTTTTGCAGAGTCTATATGTTAGGGACGTGCTCGATTTCTCGCCTCCATACATCGGCATAATGGAAATGTATTAGGTCTTTTGCCTGGGAAAAATTCACAGCCGATTTATTGTCAAAGGTATTTGAAAGTCCCACTGCACAAAATGGTTCCTTTATTTCTTTTGTCCAATTATTACTATGCATATGATTATTGTAATTTGCTTTAAATAAATTATTATTCAGTCGCGTATCATTCACTAGCACAAGCCTGTTCCAAAATCTGAACATAGAGTACCAGCGCCGGTATAGACTTTGGAGCCAACTGTGGTCTCCGACCATAGCGAGTATCGGCGTGGAGTGGTGAACTCAAAGGAAATATCTTATGGTCGTAAGTCGTACGTTGCCAATAGCCTGGTACTTAATAGCCCCATGTCGATTAACAATAATCCATGATTACGCAATATATCTTTTCATAGGTTTTAAAAACGATGTTTTACTAGTGATGAACTTTGCTGATAATGCCACCTAGCGCGCGACCTGCGGCCTTTCTAACGCATCACAGTTGTAGAAAAAATCACTTTTCTCGTGAAATATGAGCCCTAGATACTCGTATCGATCGACAGTTTCAAGGATTTTATCACTTAATTTGAATACAACATCGCTTCTTTGTGTTCTGCCTTGACGAAAATGTATGAACGTTGACAGGTTGCAATTAATTAAATCCCTCCAGCGCTTTCACCTGCAATGCACCGTGTCCAGCTTCGATTGTAGTTCTGCCGTGCATTCACGAGCGCTATATCGTCTGCATATATTAACATAGAGAGTTTGTCAATATCAGCCAAATGGTATGTCATTCACCATTTATACATAGGTCATTTGCGATCAAGGCGAACAATGTTGGCCACAAATAACATCCCTGTTTCACACCAGTGACACAAGCGTATCAGTTATGGATTTATAAAAAAATCCTGTTTTTTTGTTCAGTAAAAGTTTACACAACAGCATATCCCTATCGATGTAATCGAAACAACGGCGAAGGTCAATATATGCTATAAACGCCTGTTTATTGTTCTTAATGATGCTATTTAGTGTAAGTGCATGATTCATACAAGATCGATCACGACGGAAGCCATTTTGTTCATCAGCAGGTATGTCATTGCTTTCTATGTATGTAGTTAGCCTTCTGTACACAATATTAAGCTTATCCCGCGATAGTTCATTGGAATACGCGGGTCCGAAGCAGGGTATTTCGGGATAGGGCATATAATTAATGCTTTTCGCCACACACTTGGTATTATGCTAGTGTCCAAATAGAGTTGAAATAGATGTTGCAGAGCCCCAATGATCGCCGGATTTTTCAACACATTATACGGTATTTCAGCGAAACCAAATTTCGCTTTCTGCACAACAATAATTTCGTCTATTGTTATGTATATGAAAATATACGCACTCGTTCTGATGCGGAGTAATATTGCGCGACGTCTGGAGCAAATGTTTGCGTAAATATCTGCAAATCAATGATATAAGATTGCTAACAAAAATCAGATCATAGATTTTCATATTTCCGTTCGAAAATTAATGTTTTATGGCTTAACGTTTTACTAACGGTTTAAGAAAAATGCATGAAAACATCAATATTTGAACTTATATATAAAAATCTGCGATCTGATTTTTTTGTCAGCAGTCTAATTTCAGTGGTTCCAAAACGTTCATTCTGTGAGAGTGCAGCTTTAATGCATTGGTGATAAAACATCATGAACAAGCATATAGTAAAATAAGCATGTGAGGAAGTCAAATATAATATTAAATAATGAAATGTAATATTAAGTGCATATGACGTTAGCCGGACTGCGGGAGAATTTCTCCGGTCGAAACATTTTTCCGATCGGATAATGTTATCTCCGGCGGGATAATATATTTATATTGGAATACTTTATTAAACCATTCCCCCCCCCATAGGTAGGGGACACATACACCTACCACCCCATATAGGTCACCATACTGGGAAAACTCGTTAACTCGTTTAAACCACTTGCAGTTGTCCAAAATTCCACAAAAATCGACATTTAACCATTTTTCGGCTAAGTCTGATACTCACCAGAGTGCAGTAGGCGGAGAACCACCTAGTAGGTGTTGTAGGGGACATATACACCTAACACCCAATACTAGGAAAACGCATTAACTAGAAAAAACATTTTACCTGCTGGGTCGGGTACTCACAAGAGTGGCGGAGTACCAACAAGTACATTAAGTCAAAGGGTACACGCAAATAAAAAAACAACAACACATAGTTAATCAATCTGGAATATATCACTGACTCACTGAAAGCAGAGTGGCCCCCAAACAAAAAAAAGCTTCGTTTTTCGGCTAAATCTGGTATTCATTTGATCGAAGAAGGCGTTCTACTGCCTAGTTGTTGTATTAGAGGACACGCCTAGGTACTAGTATCATCCATATAGGTCGTCTTGGCAAAATCGATACTTGCATTAAGGTACTCACAAAATTGGCTGAACACGATAGAAAACACAACCTTTTACGTCACAAGTGTTGGAAACCTCGTTGATTCGTTTAAGGATCACGGAATCTCTCCTGCTTACTTCACGCACCTTGCAATATTGGAAAATCTGAGCGAGGAAAATGAAAATACATTCATCATACAAATTACGATATAACATAATCGTTTATCAAAATTTCAATAAATACCATGCAATATAAAACATGTTAGTACTGTAAGATAGCCATACATGATGTACTTTTCAATATAACATTAATAAAAATAAATTACATTATAGATAATTTGGGTATAAAAGACTGGCCGGATCGGGCCAATTTCGGACCAACAGAAATCAACGGAAGCCTCCGTTCCGATCCAGAAAAGAAAGTCGGGTATAAAGACTGGCCGATCTGGAAGGTGTACTAAATAATTTGATATGCAGATACGTATTGTTTTCTGAGGTGCATTTATAATTTCAATACAATTTGTAAACAATACGTGTAAACGCTGTGCAACAATGAATGTCGTCCATTTTATGTTTACTAATAACAAATGATCAAACATTGGTTTCAGATAATAAAGGGTTATTCATGTTTTATAATAACGTAAAAAAGAAGAAATTGAAACCAATTTTACTATGTTATAAGGAGTGCTTCCGTGATGATATATAAAGTAAAGTAATTTTCGTCAAAAGTGTTCAATTGCTTATTGTTTGACTTGTACATTTAAATTTCTCCGTATCGATCATGGGTTTCTTATTAATGAGTATATTTTTCACACGGTGTCTTTCCAAATATTATCAATAATAATATGCTTATAAACGTATGCATTATATATCTAATATAAACTTACAATGTATGTATTATATATCTAATACTAATATGTTATAAGCTGTAAAAATTTTTTTATATTATTATGATTTGGAAATGGTCCGGTCCGGAGTCTTTCATGCCATACCGAAATTCTGAAGACTTCAGAGCGATTTCCGAACCTCTACGGAAATTACCGTTGGTCCGGAATTGGTCCGGTCATCTTTTATACCCAACCACATAGATATATTGGTATATAGTCTTCGTATCGTTAAATGAAATAACTTATACCAGGTATTAATGGAAACGGCAGCTAACATCGGAACAATTAAACGCAAATATAAAAACACACAACTTTTGAATATTGGTAAAGGGGGGTCACTGCGTCTTAATAAAACTACTCAAAACTGCAAAACTTTAGTAGCTTGTAGCCTTATTTATCATTCGGAGCTCCTCGGCCATTTTTGATCGAAAAAAACTTTTGGTCGAAAATAGCCGATGAGTTCCGAGTGGTATGTAACATTTTATCGGCGCACCGGCTAAAACTGCGCCAAATGTCAAATCGACCATGACAGCTGTCAAAGGATCAAAGTAAGCCAGGTAAAGTAGAAGTAATTACTGGCGATTCGGTTGCTAACGCCAAGCCAGCAGCCAATAGCTAGCAGCCAATAAGTGTTTGCGTTGACTTACGGAAATAGATACGACGAAATAGAGAAAATTGCCAAATACATTAAGTCAGCAGCCAATAAGGAATTTAATCATAACCGTAATAAATTTTGCACTGAAAATTCTTGAAATGCACAAGATTGTGGAAGTAAAAGGAAACATAAAACACATTTATTGGTGAACGCTGAATAATTGGACGTAATTCAGTTTAATGCAATAAATAAAATGATGAAAGAATATCGATTAAAGAAGACAACAAGTCTGGTTTGATATCAATAACATAGATCGCTGTATAAGTGTATTTGTAACCACTAAACGAGTACTGGACATTCTGTATGATGCAATAAATGTAATATTAAATGAATATTAATGAAAAATTAAATAAACATACAATCATGATCAATATCTGTTTTGACGTACAGGCCACCACAGCCTAACCAATTGAAACCAAACATCACGGAACTTGGGTGGCTGTTACGACCAGAAGGAGGCGATGTGACGCCCCAAGACCGGGTACTGGCATGTAGGGGACATCCAGGGCTATCACCTAGCACCGCCCAATAACTTCCATCTTGGGGTGAGCTTGACCAAAATTGACCCCCAACGTCCAGGACCCCCTATTTGGGTAAAACAAGCACATGGACCTACTTTGGGTGGCTGTTACGACCAGAAGGAGGCGATGTGACGCCCCAAGACCGGGTACTGGCATGTAGGGGACATCCAGGGCTATCACCTAGCACCGCCCAATAACTTCCATCTTGGGGTGAGCTTGACCAAAATTGACCCCCAACGTCCAGGACCCCCTATTTGGGTAAAACAAGCACATGGACCTACTTTGGGTGGCTGTTACGACCAGAAGGAGGCGATGTGACGCCCCAAGACCGGGTACTGGCATGTAGGGGACATCCAGGGCTATCACCTAGCACCGCCCAATAACTTCCATCTTGGGGTGAGCTTGACCAAAATTGACCCCCAACGTCCAGGACCCCCTATTTGGGTAAAACAAGCACATGGACCTACTTTGGGTGGCTGTTACGACCAGAAGGAGGCGATGTGACGCCCCAAGACCGGGTACTGGCATGTAGGGGACATCCAGGGCTATCACCTAGCACCGCCCAATAACTTCCATCTTGGGGTGAGCTTGACCAAAATTGACCCCCAACGTCCAGGACCCCCTATTTGGGTAAAACAAGCACATGGACCTACTTTGGGTGGCTGTTACGACCAGAAGGAGGCGATGTGACGCCCCAAGACCGGGTACTGGCATGTAGGGGACATCCAGGGCTATCACCTAGCACCGCCCAATAACTTCCATCTTGGGGTGAGCTTGACCAAAATTGACCCCCAACGTCCAGGACCCCCTATTTGGGTAAAACAAGCACATGGACCTACTTTGGGTGGCTGTTACGACCAGAAGGAGGCGATGTGACGCCCCAAGACCGGGTACTGGCATGTAGGGGACATCCAGGGCTATCACCTAGCACCGCCCAATAACTTCCATCTTGGGGTGAGCTTGACCAAAATTGACCCCCAACGTCCAGGACCCCCTATTTGGGTAAAACAAGCACATGGACCTACTTTGGGTGGCTGTTACGACCAGAAGGAGGCGATGTGATCGCTGGAGCTTATTTTTGAGTAGTCGAAGCATTGACACGTACATATAAAACAATGATTGGTAATGCCACTTTCCAAGGTTGGTAGGCATTTGGAATTTCTTTAATCACACATTGGCTATTGTGGTCGAAAAAGTTTGGTTTGACCACATTAAACATAATATCATTTTTTATGCAATGCTATATTGTTTGAACATACACTATGCAAATCCCGTGACCAAGGACAAATAAAATAGAATATTTTTTCGATAAATGAAATTATTTGTAAATTATGTATTTCTATCTGTAGTTAAACTAAATCCTTTGGCGAATTGCAAGTTGGTCAAAACTACCAAATGAAGGGGGAAGAAAAAGCATTTAAAAGGTGTATGTCGCTGAATTCCAGCTTTATGCAGATATTAGGGATGCAAACGAATATTCGAATATTTGAATATTCGATGGGGTTTTTTGGTATTCGAATGTCTAAATCGGTATTCGAATATTCGATGGTGTTTTTTTTTGTTTAATAAATATAGTAATGAATATTTTGCCTACAACGCTGTTGTTGTTTTTAAGATTCGGTTGTCTTGTTTTTACAACGATTTGTCCATAATGCCAGAGGTGTGAATATGATGACAATACACTTAACATGCGTCATATCGTCGGGTCAAAAAGTCCCCGTAACTTTACAATAACCGGCTGAAAGACACTTGACACAAAAAAATCAATTATTTGCGATAAATTGCCTCTATCAATTAAAATTTCTAAAAGTAACTAGTTCCCAAGTTGGTTTGGTTTTTCAATTTTGTTAATTAGAGGTCAAGCCCAGAACGAGGATGCTCGTCGTACGGAAAGACCATCGATTGGCGAATAAAATTGACCAGAAATCCATCTTAGTTCACGTTTTTTTACAAACATGAAGGCAGGAGAATATAAATTAAAAGTTCTTTGTGTTTTTCTTTGTTCATAAAGTATTACTTTTTATTTTTCTGAAATGAGGAATTTCAGAGGCTCAATTGGTGAAATTCAGGGTCCGCCGCGCTTAGTGGTTGCGACAAAGTAGAGCTGAAATGCCCCGTCTAGTACTTTAGCGAATATTGTAATAGTTTACAACAACTTTTACAAGGTATATTTTGGTAATCAAATAATCGAATATTCGTTCGAAAGAATAACCGAATATTCGAATATCAATTTTGCCATTCGTTTGCATCCCTAGCAGATATCTTTTTCTGCTTGTCAAGGGGGAA
The DNA here is from genome assembly GCF_026914265.1 of Mya arenaria. Classification (NCBI taxonomy): domain Eukaryota; kingdom Metazoa; phylum Mollusca; class Bivalvia; order Myida; family Myidae; genus Mya; species Mya arenaria. Next base: position 65,910,858 of record NC_069132.1, on the reverse strand, counting down.
TACTGCGTAGGAGATTGATTTACACCGGCTAGCAGACAACAGGTATGAAGCCTAGACGCAGATTTGTATTTGAGGGTGTGTCCACCAATTTCGAATAAAAATTGCCCAAAATAAAATAAACAATAGCAAAAGAGTAGTTGTTTAGCAGAAACAGTCGCATTATATAGTTTTTAGAAACAGAAAATCCCCAAATTTACCTCAAATGCTTTATAGATTGAAATTTGGGATCCCCAAATCGCATCTAATGATCCCCAATATTAAAGCATCTTACTATGACCAAACTATTGAGTGCTAGCAGATGTCCGTATCATCGGAGGCTACACAGGGGTAACATTTAGGTTAGGATAAGAGGTACCGTAGAGTAAATAGTGGTAACTTTGAGGGGAACAAGGTTTTTATCGATAAGAAGTATTGTTGAGTATCGAATATGTTTACTTTTAGTTTGAATGAGCTAACATAGCTTTTATTTTTAGGTTTATAAACTAGTGTTACAGATAATTATGTACATATTTTCATAAATTTAATTAATTATTTAAATTAAATAAAATAAATAGAATAATATTTTGTAAAGATATAAATGTGTAAGTATCATTTCCCGAATTTTGCCATTTGAAGCGGTAATTTATCAAAGCCTCTGTCATTAATAATCTTTCATCAAGTGTATACATATGTAGATATCACAAATCAGCATTGTAATCCGGGATATGACATCATGGATCGCTAAAGATCATCGCCGTAGTCCCGGATAGTTCAAAGACTCTGACATTAATATACATACATGCATTAAGACTTTCGATATACATGGATATATATATATATAGATATAGATATATGTGTTTATGTCACATAAACCGTGTTATAATCTAGGATATGACATCAATGAACGCTAAACGACATTTCCTACCCGGGATAGTTCATAGCGTATGTCTGTCATGTTTCTTATTGAACATCCATAAATAAGAAACAATATTTCCAAAAACAATCATAAACAAAAATAATTCTACACATATTTTTGTTAAGTTGGCCAATCATGTTGTTATTGAACTTAAAACGCCGCAATGCGATATCAAGACTTTAATATCTGCGGTCATTATTTATAGCTAATTATTTTCTTGTATGAATTAACCTAAAGCAATCGGGCAAAAACCATTTTTTCTATCTTAAGTTACAGTGACTTTTAATCTGACCCTGACCCCACCCCGTCAAAGGCAATCCTAAGCGAGCTTGTCACATAATGTACCGACACATCAACCTTCATTACACTTAAACTGATTAATAAATATCCATCATTTCTTACTTTAGTTTGGGGCGGAAACCATGCCTTAATTTTTAGTAACTGTTACCTTCACCTTGACCTCGCTCCCTTGAAAGCAACCTAGCTTAACACAAAAGTTATCTACACATTAATTGCATTATTATCTATCAACTTCTTACTTAAGTTATTGAGCGGAAATCGGTTTCTTCTATTTTAGTAAGAGTGACCTTTACATTTACCCCCTACTTAACAATCCCAAACTAGCTCTTAACATAGCTACGTACACAACAACTTTCATCACTATCCTTAATTTTTTACTTAAATCATTGGACAGAAACCAATTTCAGTAACAGTGTCCTTGACCTTTATCCCCTCAAAAGCATTTTTAAGCTAGCTCTTTACATTTTCTATCTACACACCAACTTTCAAGACTAGCCATCAATTCTCACTTAAGATATCGGGCGGAAACTTTTTATATTTTTACAGTGTTCTTCAGTTTTACCTCACCCCGCTCCTCAAAATGCAATCCCAAGCTAGCTTAACACATAAGCTACCTACAAACCAACTTTAACAACTATCAATCAATACATACTTTAGCAATTGTACGGAAACCAATTCCAGTAACAGTGACCTTGACCTTAAGCCTCTCAAAAGCAGTTCCAAGCTAGCTCTTCACATAATCTTCATAACTCCAACTTTCAGCACTATCCATCAATTCTTACTGAAGTTATTAGGCGGACACCATTTTTTCATTTTTTATTGTCAGTGCCCTTGGCCGAGACCCCATCCCCCATAAAACTGTTTCATACCCATAGAAATGATCATTTAAATAACTGATATTAGCCTCTTTATGGCATTTTCTTAAATTTCATGACTTAGAATGCACACGGATTAGTAGTATTCAATATGTTTGTCAAAGACCAGTTGATCCATTTTGAATTCACTTGTATTGAGCGACAACTGCCCTGTGAATCCCTTTCTGACTTGCTACTATGCCATGTGATTGATTTGTGAATCTACTTATTTTGCGCTTTCACACTAGCAAACTTAAAACATTCAATCAACTCCCCTGTGACCGACATATTGAATACAATCTGCCATGTTTATTAACGTACAATAATATTTAATCTCATCAGTCACTTATTATTATAGCTATCACATTAAAACAAATCATTTTTTTACATCCTCAGTCTTGTTTTGAACAGGGAAAACCGAGACCCAATACTGCAAAGTTAGAGCGATACAGTGATCGTGAGGTTGTGCCTGGTGCAGGAGTAAGACTCAACCAACGTCGAATAGGACTTTACATTAACGAGCAGTTTCCTTCAGAAATAGAGGAACGTCGAAGATATTTATTCCCCGTCATGAAATGATTTTAATTGAATCCAAATTGCAGAGAAAAATGCAAAATAGTTCTCTTTAATCTATATGTTGGGAATAAACGGAATGACACAGAAAGTGATACGCTCGTGTTGCCTAAAAGAACATATAACACACGGGAGGACCTTGAATTCACGACGCCTAACAGATATGCAAGACTTTCTGCCAATATAAGTGACGTCCCAGTGAGAAACAAACCCCTTTTCAGGTATCTTCACGCCAATGAAGAGACTTAAGTGAAAGGTCCCCGCAACGATACATACGAAAAATAGACTCACAGTTATTACCTCTAAAACCAAGAGTTTTGAGTTTAGAGGTAGATTTTCTCGACACGAATTCACTCTTGTAATGCTATTTTTAACGTTGATAGAGTCTGAATATAAGTACCTAGAAGTGTTATTTGCTAGAATTGGCTCTTTTTGTAAAGCTTAAGAATATAGTGCAAAGCAAGCTACAAAAGCCACGTTAAGTTTGTTCACAAAAGCAAAACAATTATGTATATATATTGCCTTACAAAATGATGTTTTAAAGAAAAATGAACAAACGATTACAATATATGTATAGTGAAGTGCGTAGCTACGGAAATAATCATATATTAGAAAAAGTACTGTTATTTTTTTAAGTATGTATTGAATATGTTAAGCAGTATACTAAAGTGTATGGTTTATTGCGATACCAGTGTAAAGCGATTGCAAATGGAAATTGATACTCAAACGATCAGTTATAGGTCAAAGCTAATAGTCCCACATTACCCATACTCAACTCCCAGTGTTGATATATTTTGGTATGCTTAGTAGATACATGTATATGCATGATGATAGAAAAAAACAATGGATAAAACACATATAAAATATATCTGTAAACTGTTGTATGATTAATATTTGGGATAATCATAAATTCACAAGCACTATTACGCCAATAAACGAGGTTTATGATTAATATTTTGGCTACTGAACTTGTTTCTGTAATTTTTCACATACATATTCAAAGGTCCGGTCAAATGAAACTATATGATTTATAAATAAATGATTGGTATTCTACTTTAAATACATTAAGAAAGTAGCTATAGACTGTATAAAAAAGCTTCCAATTGGAAGAATATTTAGTAAAAAAAACTGCATTTTTGGAAATATTTAGTAAAGTTAAAACAAAAAAATAATCGACTACCATCTGAAGTAGGAAGCTGGAATAATATACAACTAAATGAAAGGAAATGTGGACATTGTGATAAAAACAGTATTGGTGAAGAATTCCATAATGTACTAGAATGTAGCTTTTTACAGAATACAGAATAAGATTTATCGAGAGAAAATTATAGAAATATCCTAATGGTTTGAAATTTAAAGAAATTATGAAAAACATTGAAAAAGATAATACAAAATCATATAAATATGTAAATTCATTAAGAGTGTAACACTATGTCCTCCTCCATAAGTAAATATTGTTTGAACAGAAATAATAAGTTTCAAAAATGTAGTAAGTATTAGAAACTCTGAAAAAATATATGTACTATTATGTCCAATATGTTTGTAATGCCTCATTTTGCTTGTATTCTATCTTTTATCCATGCGCATTTTGTCCTGCATTTCATGATATTAGTGATTTTTAATAAACTTGGAAATTTCTTTCAGAACAATACATCTAGAAATAGTGGTTCTGGTAAAACAAACACGCCCATTCACATGTTACTTAAGCCATTAATTTATTATAATAAAATAATTAATTTCAATGCAATTGTATTGAATAATCACAATTAATACCTGTTACAGAAAGGGATTGTGATCAACAGAAGGAAATACTATTAGTCGATTATGTTTTAGAAAACAAATATAAACGACATAATTTATTATGTTATTCGGGACATGCATCAAAATAACTGTGCCTGTTTATCTTCCCAGTCATATTACAAGACACAACCAGACCTGAGATAACCCGCCCACAAAATAGTCATTTAAAAATAGTCTGACTGGTTTTACTTAAAGTGCAGTGAGGCAAAAACCTTGTATAAAAATGTTTTGTATGTACTAAACTGTAACAAAAAATGGTGATAACAGGCTTTTTATGTTAGACTACAGACTATCCTACTAGCGTTTGGTTAAGCGAAAACGTAGACAATATGAAAATAAAAATTAAGAAATAAAAAGGCTAAGATATTCTAAGCCTCGTGCTTGGATATAAATAACAAATGTTTGTATGGGAGATTTTGACAATTATTTTTCATCATTGCAAAATGATAAACCTTCTGCTGAAAACTATGAGGCAGGCGATTTTACAATCATGATTTTGAAAACTTAAATCGCAGGTTTGAGGAACTGGATAATTTTGGGCAGAAAATTATGACGTACTGAGCGATTCTCAATTTGGATTTCGCAAGGGTCGGTCTACATCAGATGCAGTTTTTGTTTTCAATGCAATTGTGCAAAATATGTTAAATGATAAACAAAGATTGGATTTTTCCTTCATTGATATGAAACGCGCATTGATAGTGCTAGCTTAAATAGCTTCTGGTTAAAGTTATATACATGTAGATCAGGAGTTGATGGAAAAATGCTCGGAATTGATAAGAATATGTATGCAATTGTCAATTCATGTGTAAAAAATGAAGCTGTCCGAATATTTTGATTGTGCCGTCGGCCTTAAGCAACGGGAGCTAATGTCCCAAATACAATTGGCCCTTTTCATTGATAACTTTACGTTACATGAATATTGTGTTAAATGGGGCCTAGAAGTTATTTAAGATAAAACAAAGGTCTTGGCTTTTCGTATTAAGGAAACTACGTAATAATAAAAAATGGTTATACGACAATAAATACCTTTAAACGGTTGATATTATTTATTACCTTGGTCAAATAGTTTGACGCTTTGTACGTATCACCTTGAATTATGGATGTGCAGTGTGGGGTTTTTCCATATCAAAAGAAGCGTATTCACTTAATATTTGGCAAAAATATACAAGGGGTTAAAACGAGCTCATGCAATATGGCCGTTTCTGGTGAATTAGGTAGATATCCATTATATGTACATAGATATGCTAGAATAATAAACTTTTGGTGAAAGACTATTTCAGATAGCATTATTATAAATAAGCTATACAATGATATGTTAGGCAGTCTTGCTAATCGTAATAATTGGTTTAATGATGTAAAGACTTTGTCAAATGTTGTTTTTTCTTATGTGTGGATAAACCAAAACTATGTTAATATGTTTCATATTGTGTTTAAGAATAGAGTGCTCGATGAATTTAAACAGTTATGGTCTGAAATGTTCACAACAGTAATACCCTATGTATATATATATAATAATAATAATAATATATACCTTAAGGGATTTGGAATCGAATTATATCTAGATGTTTTACACTCAAAAATAAGAATGGCTTTGTCTAAGCTAAGATTGTCGTCAAATATACTACATATTGAAATAGGCCGATATAGCCGTAATATTATTGATTTGTCCTTATAGTTATTTGCCATGTTTCACTGTTGCCATATTTAGTATTTGGCATGTCATGTTTTGTCAAGAGACTGTTATGTGTACAACAATAAACAAACTCTGTCTGACTGCCTCTCCAATTTTAAGAAAGTGGTTCTCAAATTTCATAAAATAACACAACTATAGAGGTGATTGGTATTTGTATTTCACAATAGTGCATACAATTGAAAATACAAGAATGTACTTAACTATGACGGAAACTTAAGAATAACAAAAAAATACATAAATGGGTTGAATTTTAAATAAGAACACAAAATACGAAAAAAATGATACTAAATTATGAATACATAAATACATAGCACAATGTAGATATAACTATATCAATATAAACATTTTGGCCATAATAAATATAATAACTTTTTAATGACACATTTTAAAGGTATAGATGAATAGCGCATAATATTTACAATAAATGTATTTACTGATATAAAAATAAAACATATATTAACTCATAACACAACGTACACTTTATTGTAACCCATTCATTTATATTATCTTTAGTTTTACTAAATGGGAAGCAACATCAACATTATGGCATTCTGTCTATTTCGCCAGTTTGCAGCTACTAATGATCCTTTACTCACGGTAAACCATTGGACGTGCTAGTGTTGACTTTCGCATCGGATATTTTGTTTTAACAGTTGCAGTAGTGTCTCTCCTGATTTCTGGTTTTCAGGCTGTACATGTAGCCATTGACAACTAGAGTTTTTTCTGCTATTCTTTATGAACCGTATATTTACTAGCGATTGCCATTTTAGGTGGGTTACGGATGCTGAGGAGACTGACCATCTTTATATACTATGTGTAATAATGACTTACAGTTAGTGACCCTTTCTTGGTGTCCAGCTGTTAATTATCGGAAATGTTAACTTAATTGGGACTCATCATAATTGTTTTTAGACTTTTGTACGTTTAGATATGCATTGAAAACATGTGACAAAAATATAGTTATATTATACAATCAGTATTTTTTAAACAGGATGAAACACGATACTAGTATCTGAAAAAATAAAGTGAGAAAAAGAAACGGTTTGGAAAGTGGGAACAAACCGATTTTATTTATTGAGGGAAGCTACATGAAGTTGAAATGTTTTGTTATGTTTTATACTAATTTCTGGCGTTTATTGGTATTTTGAATTATTTTCGTATAACCCCTTTTTGAAAAGATTGTTTGTTACGCCGCTACCCGTGGGACTGGGGCAGAGTATGTCATTTCATGTTTCGGTTTGTTGAGAAATACTTCTCAGAGTTTATCTTATTGATATCATTTAGTCGTGTTTTAGTGCAAACATTTTAATAAGTGAACAAATAAAAGATATTCCCAAAGCAATAAATCGTCAACCTCTCGTTTACCTATTGCCTATCCCAGTGATGTTAAAGAATTCAATCGCATATTAAAATGGTTTAAAGAGAATGAAAAATAAAAAGAATATATTGACATGAACCAAAATAAACAAAATGAAGAAACATAAGACAAATGAGAATCTTAACAAATATCAGATGAGTATGAAGGACAAAAAGAAGAAGAAATTGGAGTAGTAACAGAAGAAGAAACTGATTGAAAAAAAATATTGAAGAAGAATTGATAGCAGTACTAGGTCACAACGATGGTATTGAAAAAGATGTGATTGAACATTATAAATTACCCTTCTTATCTACACTATTGTCCAAATACGATAAAGAAAAATGGAGAGAAAAACAAAACAAAACAAATCGTTAAAAACTTGTTGGTAATGATTTAAAAAGTTTATCTCAGGATATTGCTTGGTATAGAAACAAATGCAGCAGAAACTACTACATTTGCAAATTTTAAACCACTAAAAGTAGGTGATAATTTAAAAAATGAAATAATTAAAAGAAATGATTAATCTTCACCATAGCTTTTAACAGCATGAAAATAAAAAAAAATAGCAAAGGTCTTACAAAAACTACAAATGGTGAACAATATATCGGTTTATCAATTTACATTTCTAAACAAGTTAACAATAATAAATTAATTGCTAAAACAGCGACAATGTTGTATTAAATGTAAAAGTTTATTCTGATTTGATTGATCTATTAACAAACAAATTTATTCCAAACAATGATTATTCGAAATAAGCCTAACATATGTTTAAAAGATTAAACACAACTCTTTGGAATGTAACCACTAAAAGTAAGTAAAACTTAATCTAATTTGCAAATATGACATTATTTTTCTTTTTGAACCTTGGGGAAATAAAAATTCTAATTTTGAATTAAGTGGCTTTAAATGTTTCAATTTATTTAGAAAATTTCAAAATCGTCGAGCGAAGAGAAATAGTGGCGAGGTTGTAATTTATATCCGCAATAATATTTCAAAAGGTGTAAATATTGTCAAAAAACATTTTGATACCATTGTTTGGTTAAAATTGGACAAAACGTATTTTAAACTTGCTGATTTATATCTTGCCAGGTGTGTATATTTGGGTCGAGAGTTTCCCTGCATATAATTTTATTAATAAAGATTTATTTGATATTGTTCAAAATGATAATTAGTTATTATCAAATGCTTGGTAAAACTATGTTAATAGGTGATTGGAATGCGAGGGTCGGAAACGGGGACAAAAGGGATTGCATTGATTGTGATCGTTTTGTGCACAGTATTGATGATGACGAGTATTGTCCGGATTGGCCCATTGTTCGCCGTTCACAAGACCAAATTTGTAACGGTCATGGTATTAAATTATTAAACTTATATAAATCATGTTCAATTCGCATTGCTAATGGTAGACTAAGTAATGATTTTTATAATGGGGATTTCACATTACGTATGTTCAACAGGTGTTATCGACTATTTACTGTTAAGTGACCATGATTTTAATTTGGCACATAATTTTACCATTGGTGTATTTAACGAGTGGTCAGATCATTCCCCGATTTATTTTAGCGTGTATACCTATTGGTCATGATCTAATATATAATTCTCACGAATATGTCAAATCTAGTATTCGATGGAATGATGCACTTTGTGACTCTTTTAGATGCAATATTATTGCAAAATTGCCCGTTTTCAACTCTATTGTAAATGATGTTACATTTGATAGTCGTATTGCAGTTAATGATTGTATAAAAACATTTACACATGTCATTAATTCTGTAGCAGAGCCATTGTATCCGATAAGCCTATTGTTGATCAAGGCGTATGTAAAAAGGCTGACTGGTTTGATGAAGAATGATTTAATGCTTAACGTCTGTATATCAATGCACTGAATAAATATAATAGTTGTAAAAATGAAATAAATAGGCGATCATTTTGTGAAAATAAAAAGCTTTATAAATGCCTTGTTAAAAAGAAGAAAAGACGTTGTAACATTAATAAGATAAAGGCAATTGAAAAGCTAAGGCACTGTTAACCAAAATATTTTTTAGGCATTTCAGTAAAATGAAATCTAATAATGATTACAGCACTGATGAATTCTTTTGCTTTTTTCAACTTTGAACGATGATATGCCAACTTGCATCAAATGTAAATGCAGAGAAGTTCTGTAATAATCATGATTTTGATAATAATGATTGTATTTTTGAAGAGCTTGATGCTCCAACCACTGTGCAGGAAATTGAAAATATAACAAAAGTATTAAAGAAAAATAAAGCTTTCGCCGGTGACAAATTGTTTAAAGAATACTTCGTTGCAACTATTGATGTTTTATCGTCTTATTTGGTAGACATTTTTAACGGTATTCTTCATACCGGGGGTTTTCCCGACCAATGCATGGAAGGTTTTATAGTTCCTTTGTTTAAGAAAAATGACCCCCTTGATGTAAATAATTATAGAGGTATTACGCTTGTCAGTTGTTTCTCTAAAAAATTCAGGAATACTTAATAAACGTATTACAGATTGGGCTAAAAATAATAATATTATAAGTGATGCCCAATTCGGTTTTAGAAAAGGTCGCCCAACAGTTGATGCATTTTTGTGCTGAATGCTGCTATAAGTAAATGTTTGAATGAAAATAAACGCTTAGCCTGTGAATTTATAGAAAGCCTTTGATAGTATTTATAGAAATGGTCTTTGGGTTAAGTTATATAATGTAGGTGTTCGTGGAAAAACGTTGAAAAATATGCGCGATATGTACTCCAAGGTAAGAGCACGTGTTAATAAGTGTAGCTCATTTTCTGATTTCTTTAAATGTTTTGTAGGCTTAAAGCAAGGTGAAGTCATGTCTCCGATATTGTTTTCTTTATTTTTAGAAGATCTAGAGTGGTATTCATTTGATAGTATTGATTCAGGTATTACTTTAGAAGAAATATCTTTCATATTATGTTATTTGCAGATGATATGGTTATAATGGGACAATCTCCAGAAGATTTGCAAAAAAAGCTTAAATTTGTTGAATTCATATTGTAAATGTTGGGGATTAGAAGTAAATCCAGATAAAAGTAAAATAGTTGTGTTTAGAAAACGAGGTCCTATTAAAATTATTGAAAAATGGACTTACAATGGCTGTAACTTAGAAGTTGTTGATAATTTCAAATTATCTTGGAACGGTATTTAGTTATACTGGAAGTTTTATATTGAATCAATCGACACTTGCTGGTTAAGGTTTAAAGGCTTCTTAATGTCCTTCTTTCAAATGTTAAAAATAAGCCTTTAAAACCAAGTACAGTATGTCAACTGTTTGATGCATTTGTCTCATCAGTTCTTAATTACGTTTGCGAAATTTGGGGATTTGGAAAAAATAAGGAAATCGAAAGGGTTCATCTGTAGTTTTGTAAATTATTGTTATTATTAACATGTTAAACAGTCCACATCGACAGTGTCAATTTATGGTGAACTAGGAGGATATCCATTGTATATAACAAGACATACACGAATTATAAAATTTTGGTGTAAAACACTAAATAGCGATAATATTATCGTAAATACATTGTATAATAATCTTTTATCAGATTGTGCGAAAGGGAAAACTACTTGGGCTAGTAATTTAAAACTGTTGCTTAACACAACTGGTTTTTCAAATGTGTGGATAAACCCTAGCTGTGTCGATGTGAACAGGTTCTATTTAGTTTTAAAAGAACGCCTTATTGATCAATTTAAACAATCTTGGTATAATTATATACATAACAGCCCAGTCTTGTGTACTTACAAACATTTTAAAACTTCTTTCGAACGCTTGTATCTGGATACATTTTCTTCAAAGTATCGAATTCCTCTTACTAAACTGAGACCCTCGTCTCACCAGTTACGTATTGAAACTGGGCGTAATTGAAATAACATTGATCATCATGAACGTTATTGCACCATATGTAATAATGGTGACATTGAAGATGAGTTTCATTTTGTTTGTGTGTGTGATGTATATGATAATTTATATAGAATGTATTTGAGAAGAAAATATATCGTTAGGCCTAGCATGATCAAATTTATTGATCTTATGCAAGGTACGAATTATTCCGAACAGCTTAATTTGTGCAAATTTATTTCTAAAGCATTTGAACATCGTCATAACATTGTAAATATTGTTTGTTGATCTTTATTGAAGGTTTACATTTTGGCTTTTTTGCATACCATAATATACCTTTAAAAATCTAGCTTTCATCATGAAAATTATTATATAAATATTTACTAATTAGTTGTTAGGCCATCCTCACTGTGTAAGTGAAATGTTAGTGAAATGTAAAAGTATCTAATGTTAAAGTTTCATGTTAAAAGATTGATTATAAGTTCTTTTCTCATGTCTGAGATTTCAAACCAATCATGTTATCGTTTTATATATGTTTAATTGAATGTATTATATTTATCATGTATTGAGGAGCATTTGTGTTAAAGTTACTTAATAAATAAGTTGAATCTTCAATCTTGAATCTAATATTCTTAAGGTGGATGCAGAAAGAATTTGTACAATAATCGGGATGAATTATTTGACTTTATAGAATTAACTGTAGATTTGAATGCTGCAGGAAATAATAGTTTGCATGTGATTATTGCAATTATTGACGAATTATTAAAGTTGGTGGCAATCACGGCGGATAAACATCAAGACGTTTATAAAAAAAGAATGTATAATGGCATCATATTGCATAAAAGAGAAACAAAAGCTTACACAATTATTAAATCCTTAGTATGTCTTTTCTAAAAAATAATCCGTTGCCGTTTTTTAATGAGAAAGGTAGAGAAAAGACATCCATAAAGCGATTTCTTCATTGCTTTCTTAAAAATTAAACTTACCGTGAAATAAGAACTGTGGACCAATTTTGAGGGAAATAAAATAAGCAAAGATTGCATATAATTTGATTGTCACACCAGTTATTAATGCAAAGTATAATGTAGGTCTGTGACAAAACGGTAACAACCCCCTCACCCTCCCCCCCCCCCCCCCCCCCGGAAAAATGACTATAACAAGGTAGATTTGTTAGAGTCCAAGTAAGCTGATACATTAGCAAATGATTTACACAAACCAATTAAATGAACATTTCGAAGCAGACGAGTTATTTTTATTGATGAAATATGGTCAGGAGGTTTGGTTGACATGCAAGGCTTTTCTGCATTTAAACAAAATAACAAATGTTTATTAATAATCATTGGCAAAGTTAATATGCGTGGATAATACCATCAAAATATAAAACAGGTATATCTATTTTACTTTATTAAAGTGTCTTTAAAAAATGGCTTTCCAAAAGTTATATTGATATATGCCGGTTCCCAGTCTTAGTGCGTCCCATAACTACCTTCTAATTGTAACAGCCATTAAAAGTAAGTCAATGTGCTTGTTTTACCCAAATAGTGGGTCCCCAGACGTTGAGGGTCAAATTTTGTCAAGGTGACCATAAGTTGGAAGTTATTCGGCGGTACCGAGTGATATCCCTGAATGTCCCCTACATGCCAATACCCGGTCTTGGGGGGAGGGGGGTCACATCGCCTCCTTCTGGTCGTAACAGTTACCCAAAGTAGTTAAATGTGGTTGTTTACCCAAAAGCGGATCCCCAAACGTTTATGGTCGATTTTGGTCAAGCTGACCCCAGAATGGAAGTTATTTGGGTGTAAGGTGATAGCTATAGATATCCTCTACAAACCTTTTCCCGGTTTTAGGGCGTCACATCGCCTCCTACTAGTCGTACATGAAACCGATAGTAAGTCAATATGCATGTATTACCCAAATAACGGGCCCCTGACGTTTTGGATCAATTTTGGTCAAGCTGATCAAAGATTTAAGTTATTGGGCATTGCTAGGTGATAATCCTGGATGTCCCCTACATTCAAGCACCTTGTCTTAGAGCGTCACCTGCGTCATTCTGGTCGTAACAGCAATCTGAAGTGCATGCTTAACTCAAATAAGGGTTCGTAAGACGTTGGAGTTAATTTTTGTGAAGCTGATCCCAGGATGGAAGTTATTTGGCGGTGTAAGCGATAACCATAGATGTCTTCTGTATGCCAGTACTTGATCTAAGGGCGTCATGTCGCCTCCTTCTGGTCGTACCAGAAGCCAAACGTATGTCAATGTACATGTTTTATCCAAATAATCAGCCCCAGACGTTTATGGTGGAGTTTTGCAAACCTGACCCAAGATTAAAGTTAATGGGCGGTGCTAAATGCCGTCGTCACCTACATGTCAGTACCTGTTCTAAAGGCGTCACATCACCTCATTCTGGTCATACTGCTAACCCAAAGTAGTCCAATGAGCTTGTGTTACCCAATTACGGGATCCAACGCCGTTTTTGGTCAATTTTGGTCAAGCTGACCTGAATATGGATGTTATTATGCGTTTTAGGTGAAAACCCTGGGTGTCCCTTCCATGTCAGTACCCGGTATTTGGGCATCACATTGCCTCCTTTTAGCCGAAACATACAACCAAAGAAAGTTAATTTGCTTTCTGTACGTAAATAGAGGTTGCCAAGACGTTGAGGTCAATTTGGTCAAGCTCACCACAAGATGTAAGTTACTGAGTGGTGCTAGGTGATAGCCATAGATGTCCACTTCATGCCAGTACCCGGTCTTGTGGCGTCACATCGCCTCCTTCTGGTCGTTCCAGCAGCCCAAAGTAGGTCAGTGTGCTTGTTTTACCCAAATAGGGGATCCTGGACGTTGGGGGTCGATTTTGGTCAAACTCACCCCAAGATGGAAGTTATTGAGCGGTGCTAGGTGATAGCTCTGGATGTCCCCTACATGCCAGTACCCGGTCTTGGGGCAGTCACATCGCCTCCTTCTGGTCGTTCCAGCAACCCAAAGTAGGTCAGTGTGCTTGTTTTACCCAAATAGGGGGCCCTGGACGTTGGGGTCGATTTTTGCCAAGCTCACCCCAAGATGGAAGTTATTGAGCGGTGCTAGGTGATAGTCCTGGATATCCCCTACATGCCAGTACCCGGTCTTGGGGCGTCACATCGCCTCCTTCTGGTCAGTTCCAGCAACCCAAAGTAGGTCAGTGTGCTTGTTTTACCCAAATAGGGGGTCCTGGACGTTTGGGGTCGATTTTGGTTAAGCTCAAGCCAAGATGGAAGTTATTGAGCGGTGCTAGGTGATAGTCCTGGATGTTCCCATCATGTCAGTACCCGGTCTTTGGGCGTCACATCGCCTCCTTCTGGTCGTTCCAGCAACCCAAAGTAGGTCAGTGTGCTTGTTTTACCCAAATAGGGGGTCCTGGACGTTGGGGGTCGATTTTGGTCAAGCTCACCCCAAGATGGAAGTTATTGAGCGGTGCTAGGTGATAGCCCTGGATGTCCCCTTCATGTCAGTACCCGGTCTTGGGGCGTCACATCGCCTCCTTCTGGTCGTTCCAGCAACCCACAGTAGTTCAGTGTGCTTGTTTTACCCAAATAGGGGGTCCTGGACGTTGGGGTCGATTTTTGCCAAGCTCACCCCAAGATGGAAGTTATTGAGCGGTGCTAGGTGATAGCTCCTGGATGTCCCCTACATGCCAGTACCCGGTCTTGGGGCGTCACATCGCCTCCTTCTGGTCGTTCCAGCAACCCAAAGTAGGTCAGTGTGCTTGTTTTACCCAAATAGGGGGTCCTGGACGTTGGGGGTCGATTTTGGTCCAAGCTCACCCCAAGATGGAAGTTATTGAGCGGTGCTAGGTGATAGTCCTGGATGTCCCCTACATGCCAGTACCCGGTCTTGGGGCGTCACATCGCCTCCTTCTGGTCGTACAGCAACCCAAAGTAGGTCAGTGTGCTTGTTTTACCCAAATAGGGGGTCCTGGACGTTGGGGGTCGATTTTGGTCAAGCTCACCCAAGATGGAAGTTATTGAGCGGTGCTAGGTGATAGTCCTGGATGTTCCCCTACATGTCAGTACCCGGTCTTGGGGCGTCACATCGCCTCCTTCTGGTCGTTACAGCAACCCAAAGTAGGTCAGTGTGCTTGTTTTACCCAAATAGGGGGTCCTGGACGTTGGGGGTCGATTTTGGTCAAGCTCACCCCAAGATGGAAGTTATTGAGCGGTGCTAGGTGATAGCCCTGGATGTCCCCTACATGCCAGTACCCGGTCTTGGGGCGTCACATCGCCTCCTTCTGGTCGTTACAGCAACCCACAGTAGGTCCAGTGTGCTTGTTTTACCCAAATAGGGGGTCCTGGACGTTGGGGTCGATTTTTGCCAAGCTCACCCCAAGATGGAAGTTATTGGGCGGTGCTAGGTGATAGTCCTGGATGTTCTCTTCATGTCAGTACCCGGTCTTGGGGCGTCACATCGCCTCCTTCTGGTCGTTCCAGCAACCCAAAGTAGGTCAGTGTGCTTGCTTTACCCAAATAGGGGGTCCTGGACGTTGGGGGTCGATTTTGGTCAAGCTCACCCCAAGATGGAAGTTATTGAGCGGTGCTAGATGATAGTTCCTGGATGTCTCCTACATGCCAGTACCCGGTCTTAGGGCGTCACATCGCCTCCTTCTGGTCGTTCCAGCAACCCAAAGTAGATCAGTGTGCTTTTTTTACCCAAATAGGGGGCCCTGGACGTTGGGGGTCGATTTTGGTCAAGCTCACCCCAAGATGGAAGTTATTGGGCGGTGCTAGGTGATAGCCCTCTATGTCCCCTTCATGTCATGTACCCGGTCTTGGGGCGTCACATCGCCTCCTTCTGGTCGTATTAGCAACCCAAAGTAGGTCAATGTGCTTGTTTTAACCAAATATGAGTTTCCCATACGTTTAAGTTAATTGTGTTTAGGCTGAATCTAAGATGGAAGTCATGCGGCACTGCTAGGTGATAGCCCAGATGTCCATTTTATGCCAGTTACCTGTCTTATGGCGTTACATCGCCTCCTTTTGGTCGTACCATCAACCCAAAGTAGATTAATGTGTTTGTTTAACTCAATCAAAAGGGCCCAAGAGGTTGGGGTCAATTTATTCAAGCTGACCCTAAGATGGAAGTCATTTGTTGGTGCCAGTTCATAGCCATTGCCAGTACCCTGTCTTAGAGCGTCAAATTGCCTCTTTCTGGTCGTAACAAGGGGTCCCAAGGATTTAGGTGCGGCATCTTGCTGTCGTACTAACAACACAATTTCCTTAATTTCTTTGCCATGCACTGACCCCGTCTTGGAGGATACATATGGTCTTCCTAACCCCAGTACTACGCTTATTAAATGATTACAGGGAATAGTTTTTTTAAAGGGTCTGCGTCGTATGCTTACCCTGTCTTCTGGAGTCTTTATTTGATCAGCATGAATCTTAGATAATTACACTATCAACAAAGCGGGATTTTTTCTTTCAAAAAAACGCGTTGCCACCGCGGGAGAGAATGCGTCATCGCGGAATATCGCAACGATATATTCCACGGCAGCCAACGCGGTGGTGCGCGTCATCACCGCAATCATCTGCTGTTACTGCTGTTTCTGCGTACGACTTAATTCCGTATAAATGCACGCGGCAAATCGCCGTAATTCGGCAAAACCGAGATGTTTAGGTATTTGTGGTACAAATAGAATAGAAGAAGTAGATTAAACCGTGCTCGCGGACAGGATTTTACTTGATTGCTAGGGTAAACAATCGCATTGCTCTTATATAAATACTGACTAAACAACCAGAATGCAACTCATAGTAAAACGATTGAAGAACGTTGGTTAAATATTTTGATACCAAATTTTACGAGAACGCTATTCATATTATACATATTTTTACTTAATATAGCGGGTGTTTCGGATTCAAAACCAAATACCAAATATTATAAAGTACAGTATTTATTTGGGGAAAGGGGGTAAACTGTGCCAGTAATAATATTTTAAAAAGCTGATGTAATATTTTAAATGTTTATGTTATCTGGGGCCAAAAATAAATCCAATTTAAATTATTCCCCATGTGTTATCAACATATTAGCTGGTTATCCCGGATACTATTTAGCCGCGGGTAGCCTCTACTGAGTACTGTAGTACATATTAATTCTATGGTTTACTTTTGTTCGTACTGGTTCTTTTTGATTATGTTTCATCGTGTTTTATTTATATAAACCATTTGCGTTAATGATATTTTCTTTGAAACATTGTTGTTGTGTGGTTGCCAGTTTTTATTGGCTGCTGGAAAATAGTAGATTCCTTTCACATTTCGTGTTTCGTGGTAAAAGTACTTATTGGCTGCTAAGTCCCTTATTGGCTGCTGTACTTATTGGCTGCTGCTATTGGCTGCTAGCTTGCTGTCAGTGATTCGGTTCACTGCAAGTCAAGTCTTGCGATGTAGGCTTATAATTTAGAAAGCTGGTGTTTGTGTGTGTCAGTGTTTATATAACACGCAATCCGTCAACATGGGACGCGCGTGCAGAAAATTAAATGTTATCTGGTGTTCTGGATTGTTGTTCTTGGTTTTGATAGTCGCTAAGATAAAATGCCATCCTCAATGTTTGGATTCTAGACCACCTTTTAAAGGGACAGGTTTAACATTTTGCTCGCAGTATCAGGACTATGGATGCTGTACTAGTCAAGACGATGTGCAACTGAAAGAAAGATATGATAGAATACAACAACTTATTCCTCCGGAAAACCAGCAGGTTTGGACTGATTGCTCAGAGTATGCCAAAACTTTTGTCTGTCAAGAATGCTCTCCTTATGCTGCTCATATTTTTGATGCCGAACAAACCACCAAAGATATTGTCGTTAAACCGAGAGCCTTTCCTGGTCTATGTAAAAACTACTGCAGCACTTTCTATCAAAAATGCAAAGATTTTGTGAAATATTACATGGATGAGGCTGGTAGCGGCTATATGGAAGAAGCTTTGAGATTAACCGAAGCTTTATCAAGTCAGATGGAATTTTGTACAAATGGCACCAAGTTGATTGATAATGACTATTGCTTTCCGGAGCTTCTAACAAACCCAATACTTAATGGGAACATTACGATTGAAAAAGTAACTCAAGAAGGATGTTTATGTTTGGAGCCTATGAGTACAGTTTTTTATAGAAATCCTATTTTTCTGAAGCATGCAAATGACAGTTCTAAAAGAATGTTTGTTGGCGAACAGATAGGGCTGGTGCATATAATGTACCCAGATGGTCGTGTATTGGAGGAACCATTCTTAGATATAACATACGATATCAAAACAACAAGCTCTAAGGGCGATGAAAGAGGAATGCTTGGAATGGCATTTCATCCAAACTATATCAATAATGGGTTATTTTACATTTATTATTCAACTCACATAAGTGATTATGAACAGATTCAGAGCGGAGCAGACCATAAAATAAGGATTGAAGAATTTAAGGTTCGGGATGACAATCCTAACAGTGTTAACTCCAGTTACAGCAGAGTCATCTTGGAGGTCTATGAACCATATTGGAACCATAATGGGGGAGAGGTAATCACAGACATTTTTTTAATGTTATTAAGCTTTATTGCAAAAACACCTCTATGCTTTGTTTATCAATTTAAGGCATTTTCACCTGAACAAACTATGGCCCGGTTTTGCAGACACCTGGCCCCAATATCACAAAAGTTATTGAGTCATTTCTCAATCTCAACTCATTTAACCTCATAGCTGCATAACATGATTCAAAAGTTTATATGATTTCGTTTACTCATTCTTAAAGCTCATTATCTTATAGATTATGTTGAAAACAATATTTGGTCAAATTGTGCTTTAGAAATAAAAGTAATATTCTTACGAATATTGAGCAATGATGTTACTGAAAAAGAAAAACATGAATCCACAAGAGATTGTGTTTTTAAAATGAGTTAAACAGTAGCAAATTTATATACTGTATATATAAATGTGGAAAAATGAGTTGAGCTTGAATTTGAGATATGACAAGAATTTTTGTGATATTGGTGCGTCAACTATGCTGTACAGTGTATGTCTCCCTTCTATAAATACAAATCTCAAAAAAAAAATCATGCACCTATCATTATGGTTTGCCTTACCTAGTGATAATGTGCATACATTTCTGGTGATTTTTTTTTTATCTGGCATAAAAAAGGTCGACATCAGGAAAATGACTGTCCCTGCCATAATGAAGCCCTGTGCTAGCATTACTAGAGGATACTGTGGTGTTTTCAACTGAATAATGGGTTGAAATTCGCAATTCCTAAAAGTTCATGTTTTTCCCAAAAATTCAACTCAAATGTCACAATTCCCCAAAAATTAAATCAGATGAGGCTTTGCTTTTTTGTTTGAAATAAACTCACTACTGCATTGTATGGTTAATTCACTATTTTAGGCATTTTATTTCTATTTTTACAAGTCTAAAGGCCCCATTCACAAAAAATGGAAATAACCCACTGCATATACAGTTTATCCTACTTGTAAGGCCTAAAAAAAAAATACATTCGGTTCGGGTTACCCGACCCTACCTACGGAATAGGCGCGGACCCTACCGTTTTTATAGTCAGTTTGAAAAAAAAAAAAACTAAAAAAAAAATTAGTTGCTTTTCAATATGTAGTTTAAACCTTAAATGCTTATACAGAAGATAACTTTATAACTTTAACACCATTATCCAATGATGAAAATGATATTCTTATATAAAGCCTAATAAAAAAAAATAAAAAAAGCCTACCTACCCTACCTATTTTTGAAAAGGATGTAACCCTAACCAATATTTTTTTTTTTAGGCCTAAGTACCCATTCTCAAAACTAATATATTATTTTTATCATGCTACTGTCCACACTCTTAAAAAATAATGCAGTGTTGTTGTTTTTGTCCTGAAAATTTCAACCCCAAATGCTAAAAACACTTTCTTAAATGTTATAATCAAATTACCAATTTTGAATGTCTTTGTCAATTAAAAAGGTACCAAATGGACTGAAATTGGTTATGTATAATGGAGGTGATTTTGCATTCTTAAACCATTATCACATTTTTTCAGTTTTCCTGTTTTATATTTTTTTAAATCTGCCACTCTCATGAAATTGAATGTTTCGACAACTTTTGTTGTTGTCTTGGAACGAGCCATTTTTTGAAAAATTGCATGGAAACCAGTGAAATAAGACTGCTGACTAAAAAATCAGATCACAGGTTTTCATGTTTATGTTCAAAATTGATGGTTTATCATTTTTCTTAAAGTATTATTAACCCTTTCAGCCATTAATTTAACGATTGGTGACAACAACCCGAGATGGTAAAGAAAGTGTCTGAAGTGAAAATGATCACGAAATAAGAATTCTGTAGGGATAGTGATATTAAGTACTGCAATGTGTGCATGAACATGCATGTACTTTGATAAGGTACATGGTTGTTTTACAACAATACAAAGCTAATATTGTGCGCACTGTTTTCCCATTTAAGAAAGCACCATGCCCCTATTTTGGACCACCCTGCCCTTTTTTTGGCCCAGCCTGCCCTGTTTAATTCCTGGATAAAACACTATCATTAAACATTAATTATAGAAAGGTAATATAAAAGTCTGGAATCTGATCTTTTGCCAGCAGCATCACATGATAATAGATATTTACGCAAAAAATTGGCTCATTCCAAGACAAAAAATAAAAAAAAGTTGTAAAACTCTGTAGGAGTGCAGTTTTAAATCATTCTTGTTAATTGCCATGCAAGTCAAAATGAGGCATCGATCCCAATCAGAATTGCCCTGGCCCCATTCCCAAAATTCTAAAAAAAGCACACACACTGATCTGTTAACAATGATTCAAATATAAATGTGGCCAGTTAACACTATGTTAAAATCATTGGCAGTTAAAGTTTCATGAGGATCTTTATAGTTATGCCGTAGGAAAAGAAGCTGATGTTAGTATTGACATTAATTGATTTACACTTGAGATTTATTAAGTGAAATGATTGGATACATGTACATGTAGGTTATTGTTCATGTATTATAAATTAAACTAAATTATTCCTATAGAGCAACAGTGACCATATGAATAAGTTTGATTAATTTGTTATACATGAATTTGAACCTAGCAATGTTATGACTAACAAGTATCCTTAAAGATCATTTAGCCTATTAAATTATTTGATACAATCATGTAGCAAATAACCAGAATGGAGTGCATGGTTGGCTCTGATTGGCTTGTTTTTAAACGATTAAATATAAATAATTATATGCACATGATGTCAGTATAATATTCAATTGTGATTTAATTAAAGTTAATTAAACTGAGGTCCACCAATTGTTTTACAAATCTAGTCTTATGTTATAATTATATGACAAGAAATACCCATGGGGGCAAATTTTCCCCACCCCCAGACTTTTGGCTTATTTCTCCCGAAGGGTATAATTTACCAAAGCATGTATTTCTTGTCATATAATTGCAACATAGGAAAGGCTTGATATAGCGTTTATATGTACATATTATATGCTTCTGAAGTAAATTTGCCAACGGGGGGGGGGGGGGGGGGGGGAATTTGCCCTCAAGAGTAAATCTTGTCATGTAAGTACAAAAATAAACATATTCCATGACATCAAATTCAGTCCCAATTTGTTAAACATTTATTAGTCATCAAAGCTAAAAACAATCATAATAACTGGATAGAACTAGCAGGATCCTGAACAAAGCGTAAATTCAGGTTCACTTTAAAGGGACTTGCTCGCTTATATGTTGGCAACATTTTTTTCACCTTTCTCGAAATTGAGTTATATTGCGTACATTTTTTTAGCAAACACCTGAGAGATACTGATTTAAAACTATAATTATGAAGATTAACCCTTAACAAAATTAATTTAAACAAAGAATTTCTGTCACAGTTTAAATAATTATTAACAATACTGTGCACTGACTGTGAAGCTGTAATTTAAACTTTTGATAATGTTTTATTGTTTTTTAATGTTTTAAAAAATCATTGTTTTCCATTTTTTACTCATAATATAAAAAATGATATCTGACTATATAAAACATGAACGAGTCCCTTTAACTGTTAGACTCATGATGTGCGTTGTAATGATTTTGCAAAATCAAATGTCCTATGTCAGCTAACCATGTCAAGCAAAAAACAATTTGTCGTTTATCAATTTACTAATTATAGCATTGACGTGGATAATTACTTACGACGTAACATGGTTGCACTCATTCATTAACTTTGGCAGACGTGATCCAAGTCAGCTTTGTAATTATTGGTTTACGAACTTGTACATTCATTTGTCAATACGTGTCTATGCTTAGAACAGTTACATGTATAATTAATGATGTATATTCTGAGCCTTTGAGAAATAAAAATCAACCATTGCTCATTGACAATAGTTGATATATATATATTGCAAACAAGACTGTGAAAAACGCTGCAAAAAAATCAATATTTGGTTTTAGAAACTGCAAATAAACATAAACACTTAGAAAGCTCCACATGCATAATTTATTATTATAACTTCTTTAGTAAGAGTGGAATTGTTAAAGAAATGGATACTGGTAATTAATGCAAATATTCAACTGTTTGTAGTAGACATTTATATAGATTATAATTGTTATAGTTATGGTACCCGCTACACCTGAGTTATATTTAGATTATACATGAGCCCTTTAGCGAAAAAGTATAATATGAATTATTGAATCAGAAGTATTGGTTGGGGTGATCATGCAATTTTGTACCACGTTGTCAACGACTCTGTTCAATAACAGCACCCAGTATAAGGGGAAAGCTTTCTTAATTATCAGCACAGTAGTTATATAATGGTTAATTAATCACTGCCATTCTATTTGTAAATGTTTCATTATGGGAGTTTATTTGTAGACAAAAAAGAAAACAACACTTCCAATGCACAGACTACTTTTAAGGAGTAAGACCCACTTTCCCTTCGTGGATATAGACATTTATATAGATTGTATATTATAATGGTTTATTACCGCCATTCTATTAGTTATAACGTTTCATTATCGGAGTTTATTTGTAGACTAAAAACAACAACAACACCTTCGAACGTATAGAACACTCAACGAGTAAGACCAACTTTCCATTTCCCTTCGTGGATTTTCTCTATCGCGGGCAACACAATGAATTTATCGACTGTCCGCGTTCCTCGGGGTTCGAATTTAAGGCCCTCGGAGGGTGATCAGTCGACAAAGTTCAAATATGCTATTAAAACTTATTGACATGCTAGAATATTTATAGAAAAAAGTTTCATCATTCTATTATTTTCTAAACTGTCACATTTCAAATTTACATTTGTATCTGTTCATTGTGTACTTCAATACAGAAATCCTCTCATTGAACAGAAATTATCACAGATTTATTTTGAAGTTATCAAGATTACTGGGTTACAAAAAGCCTTAAAATATATGATTTAAAGCAAAGCCTCATGCGTTGACTGAATACAAAACAATGGCTTTTTTACAAGCTTGGGCTATATTCAGGCTTGTAATAATTTGATGATGGATTTGTTTATTATAATTTTGTGGCCTCACAGGGTTTTCAAAAAGTTGCTGAATTTGTATCAGTAGGCCGAAACCATTAAGTACAAAAAACTTAACCAGCTATTCTCAGTTCAAAGTACAAAGTCAAGTGTCTCAAGTGTGTAATACTTTATTTTGATGATGTTCTGAAGATTTACAGTAAGCTTGGGATGCATAATAAAATTCAATGTATACCTCTACAGGTCTTTATTCAAGGTTTGTTATAGGGCCCAATAAATTGGTTTGGCTAGGGCAGGCCTTTTTTGCCCATATCTGGGAAAAAGACCTTAGAAATATTAGGAAAATTTGCGTCGCGAAATATACCATTTTGAGAAAAATAACCCCTTTACATAATACATTGGGATATTTTACAGTTATAGATCATGTTTTCCTGTCTCAAGCAAATGAGGAAATTATTAAATATAAATTTCTTTTCCCTTTCAAAGGATCTTAAATAGCTGAAAATATCATTCTGTGTAAGTTTGGATATCAATTGCAATAAATCATGACAGTTAATTATCTGAATGTGATGAAAAATGATTTCCAAATTCAATAATCCCCAAATCTTTACATCACACAATTCATTAGAATGTTGAATAATTACAGATAAAGGCTTTCATTTTATTATCATATTGTACATATTTTATTGCTTTTCAATATGTAGTTTAAACCTTAAATGCTTATACAGAAGATAACTTTTACACCATTATCCAATGATGAAAATGACATTCTTATATAAATCCTAATAAAAAAAAATAAAAAAAAAATAAAAAGCCTACCTACCATACCTATTTTTGAAAAGGATGTAACCCTAACCAAACATTTTTTTTAGGCCTAGGCAATAAGCCTATATATTTCCAATAATAAAACTTAGGATAAGAACGATCTTGAGTACCGTAAATAGCTTTCCTTTTATAAATAATGTAAATTCAAGCCAACTCTACACTTTTGTGCTTCATATTTTCAAATAAACTATTTTCATATATACAGAGTACCCTTTTTGTTAAAGATATTTATGTTATTTATAGCAGTTAAGACCACTAACCGTGAACAATAAATTAAGATTTTGCACCTGACTATAAATGTGTATTTCAAAATTGTGCCATTGTGATTATGATTTCATTATTAAGTCATGCGTTCATTTCATGCTTAATGCTTGAATTGTGATTGCTCTCGTACCCTATTTCTGCCCAGCCCCTCAAAACTTTCAATAAATTGGCACTGAGATGAGGCCCGTCATGTGTAGGGGGTGCTGGTCGGCTTCTGTTCCTGCCCTGGGGGGAGGGGCAGTGAACCCTGTTTTGCTCCATACTATATGAATCCTGCATGCATACCTGATAGGTTGAACATCTGAGGGCCAGTATTCAATATTGATCTTACCCTTTTCCTTGCCTCAAGGGTTCCTTTCACAGGATTGGTCAGCTAAATATACAGGCCAATCAAAACACTTAGTTTCTTATCTTAAATTAAAGTTCAATCTAGTAAGTTGCATATATGGAATACCAGATCGTTAAGTTTATGTTCTAATTTTTTACCGTATCTATTTTTCTCATCTATTATGCAAAACCACCCTCTTACATTATGAAACTCAAACTATTTAAAGCTTTCAATATCATGATGTGGCAGTAATAATGTTCTAGTCACGTACTTGTCCATATTAAAAGCAGTTTAATACATGTTTATAATAATATCAAAACCATATCAGATTACGTCTGTGTTCTTCTTTAAAATTATTTAAGGTTATCCATGCAATACAATGTCATATTTATACTAACAATTGCTTCTTTGAAGTATGTATTTTTTTGTTTCAAATACTTGTAATGTTTTCACCCAGAGCTTCGTATCATATAGGCATTATGTTATTTTAAAGAAACAAATAAATAGAATTGCTACGTAATCATTGCACAATTTTTATTTATTACCTCCCTTAGATATATCATATCATAGTGCACCAGTCAATTGTAACCAAGCCCCCCCCCCCGCCCCAGGTCTAGGGGTATACCAGGGAAAGCGGTGGTTTTGTTTTCGCACTGAAAATAGCTGGAAATGGGCCTTACCTAGGATGTCCCCGGCGTGCGGAGGTATTTGGTGTGGATTTTACTAGCAGTTTGTCCCTGCAGGGTGGGTTTTTTATCTGGGATTGGCTGGACTGAAAGTAAAAGTCCCCCCCTATTGGTGAAAATTGACTGGTGCAATTAATAGCACCATCATTATTGAAATGATGTTATACAAAAATCTATGCAAAAAAATATATTATATTAAATCAATGTAAATTTAACATAGTAATAATCTAAATGTCAATATATTGTATCTAAATGCGCTAACTCATCTTTGCATCCTAATGATGGATGGTTTACCTTAAAGAAACACGCATGGGGGAAATTCAATCCAATAATCATGAAGGTAAAGGGTAGGTATAGGTTAATGTTCAAAAATGCACGTTTTAGGTTTTGTTTATATTTTGTTAATTAAGTTATGTCACGTTTACAAAATATTTGTCAATATGTTTGTGTTTATTTATCATTAATTATAACATAATATTTATCATGAATGATTGATTAATGTTTCAATTTACATAGAAAAACCTCATGCCTTTTTATGAAAGGAAAATAATCTTCATAATTTAAACAATGAAAATCGAAATTCAAACTATGTAGAAATTGATACCGGGTAATCCTTGTAGCAATTTATGATCAGTGCAAAATCTGGCTAAAATCTTTCCTGTGCAAATGGCCTATTGTGGATGTCATATGTGTGTCCAACAGTATCATTAAATTTCCTCCAGGACTGAGGAGTGTGATCTTTTATGTTTTTAATTAAAAAATGGTAATGAATTATTTCAGATTTTGTTTGGAGACGATGGGTACATGTATTTGTTTATCGGGGACGGAGGGATGGCTGGAGATCCGCTCAACTCCGGCCAAGACTTGTATGTATCTATAAAAAATCCATCAGTCTTATTAGTAGTCAAAATTAGCGTAATGCCTGCACTGGTAAAATGCTTTCCGCTCTTGCTCAAGTTCTGGCTTTTGTGCATCAGGGCTTGTTCAAAAATGTTATGGCAAGCAGTAATAACATTCATATTCATGCTTCACATCCAAAATACTAATTTCGATGACTTTTTGACTTCATGATGAAAAAAAAAAAGCATACGTTTTAGCAAATGAAATTGTAAAAGGCAGTCATTAAATTATTAAGTACCAAGGCTTAATCATTAAGAATTTTGCAGGGTTTTAAATGTTGCCTAGCTACTGCCAGTCATTCGATACACAATTCCTGCATCAGGATTTGCGATGAAAATGTATCAGACAATGAGGCTTCATTCTAAGACATTTGAATAACCTGAAGTTTCTATGGTGAAACAGTACTGCTTAGTCTCACCAAACAGATTTATTGTAGAGATAAGAAATACCAAGGACACTGGAACCAAGAAATAAGAAATACGGGACACTCAAACCAGAAATAAGTAATACGGGACACTCAAACCAAGAAATAAGTTATACGGGACACTCGAACCAAGAAATAAGTAATACGGGGCACTCGAACCAAGAAATAAGTAATACGGGACACTCGAACCAAGAAATAAGTAATACGGGACACTCAAACCAAGAAATAAATAATACGGGACACTCAAACCAAGAAATAAGTAATACGGGACACTCGAACCAAGAAATAAGTAATACGGGACACTCGAACCAAGAAATAAGTTATACGGGACACTCGAACCAAGAAATAAGTTATACGGGACACTCGAACCAAGTTATGGAAATTGTACAATGATTGCTTCAGCACATTTGAATAATTTCAATCATGAAGGTAGTGAGTGACATTACTGATTTGTACCTCATTGTCAAGGACAACGCTGAATAACTGGCATTTGGTATAAATGAAAAGCCTTCAATTTATGGGTACATGCATGCAAGTAACTGGACCTTTAAGTGCCACCCCTTTGTTACAATTCCAATAAAGGAGAAAACAAAAGAAACACTCTCTAATTTGGTAGATTTAGACATAACACACAGCAACGCTTTCATAACTTTTCAGGAATTCTCTGCTCGGGAAAGTACTGCGTATAGATGTGGACAATGTAGACTATGTTAGACGTACAGAGTACAGCATTCCACCAGACAATCCGTTCGTCAACGACATAAGGGCTTTGCCTGAAGTTTATGCATACGGTGTCCGAAACATTTGGAGGTGTGGAAAAGACCGAGGGGACCCTATCACTAGTAAGTTTGTTTTTTTTTATTAGAATTCAAGATTTTGTACTTGTATATTCAAAGTCCGCTGGCTCGATATTCGAGGCTTACAGGCCAAAATACTTTCAGCCACACAATTACTGAACCAAATGGGAATTCTTACATATAGTATAAAGAGTTTAAAAAAATCAGTACTTTTCATCAAGTTTCGAGCCAATGAAGAAATCAAGCTAAGAGATATAGAGCCAACAGGTTTTAACTAACAAGAAATAAAACAAAAAACTTCTTGTTTGAGTTACCCACCCCTACCTTATAAAAAGGTGTCTACGTGACTGTTTTTTGTACTCAATTGGTTAAAAAGATCAGTTTTTTGTGCATGTGTTTTACTATGAAGTTTAAGAAGCTTAACCTGAAAATTACTTTTGCACCAATTCCCAATTATGACAATAAAATTCTAACAAAGCCTTATAAGAAATCCACCTACCTACCCTACCTTTTTTTGGACAAGATGTAACCTTGAACCACAAAATAAATTTTCTTTGGCCTTTTTATAGTTCATTTTTTGTCTGTCCGACCTTGTGTCCATCCATCCTACCCTTGTCTAGAGAAACACTTCAAAACTACTGATGAGTTTTAATAAAACTTCAAACATAGACAGAGGGCAATATGGACAAGTGCAGTGGCCAAGAACCATAATCCTAGCTTCAGTCATTGAATTGTCTCCCCCTTTCACTTAACAGTATGCATTTAAGCTGGATTCTCACAGATTTACAATTTTGACAACTTTATTTTTATCTTTTGTCTTTAAATGAGATATTAAGAATGCACAGCTAATTAAATTCTCACTTTTTTTAATCATATTGCAGCCATTTTAACAAAGACGCTATAACTAAGTATTTTAATATCAACTTGTGTTAAACATTTTGTTATGGGGCCAATTGTATTAAACTGGATCAATTATCCGCAGGTAATCTTTTTATTAGTTTGAATATGCAAGCATTTTAATTGGTTAACGGATTATTGGATAAATAATGACCAATCATTGAACATTTCGACTACTTTTAACCAAACCTAAAAATAGCTGTTTTTTTTATAGAATTGGCTGTGAGTCACTAACTATATTGAAAGTGTTATTTAAAAATTTAAACTGTCTGTGTTGAACATTCCCAATAAAACAGTTTGCTTTAAGATTGATAATAATGTTACTAATGGATTTACCAATCATCAATTTGATCACTGATAAGATGTTCCTTCCTACAATTG
This sequence comes from Mya arenaria, assembly GCF_026914265.1. Taxonomy (NCBI): domain Eukaryota; kingdom Metazoa; phylum Mollusca; class Bivalvia; order Myida; family Myidae; genus Mya; species Mya arenaria. Next base: position 65,881,567 of record NC_069132.1, on the reverse strand, counting down.
AATCTAGAGTAGAATACCCATCATCAAAGTAGTGCTTAATGAATCAAAATATTTATTAGCATATAATCCACATTGTCACTTTATTTTATAAGGTTAAGTCATTTTGAAGGACCCAAGGCTCACTGTTTTGAATAAAGATAAACATTTAATGCATACTAAAGGTTATCAAATATTTCATTTAAGATAGATAATTCTTTTTCGATTTTCTTGTCTTTACTTAAAAGTTAACTACCTGACAGAATAAAACTTTGCATCTTGTTTAAGAAATTATTTCACATGCTTTTCGATGAAATATCATATAATTTTCACTTACGTTATTTTTTACGGCAGGGAGAGGTATGAATTCTAAGTGTTATTGAGCATTCACTTATAATGCTGTGTTGAATCTTTTAAATGACATCATGACTTTAAATGCTTCCCTGACATGTGATTTTCCAAATAACAATAAATTTGTCATTAAGAAAGACAAAGAAAATTTGTTGAGTTTTGATGTAAGATCAAAATAAATTCCACTTGCTGATCACAGGAAGCAATACTTTCATAATATTTGATGGCGCAGCAAATATTCTCTAAACAATCATCATCATTCATTACAACACCCCTCAGGTTTTCCCTTTATGAACTTGATTTTATAACCTAATTGACTTGGATAATTAACCTGTTTCTAAAGATAAAATGGCAAAAAACATGTGGAATATCAATTTGATCTTTGTTCTATTTTCTTATCATTAAAACCTGGTAAATATAATCTCTAATCAAAGATTACTGAATGAGTCTGATGCACTTACCTTATTACACTTTGATTGGTTCCAAAAAAGATGATACTATATCAAAATTAGCTATGTAAGTTGATTAGCATTTGTTGATATGATAAACATGTAAGTACCTGCTCTATTTGTGTAAATGATATTTTATTTATATTTTTCATGCTATGCAACTAGATCAAATTATTATGATTTATGAAGTTATGTGTATTTTGAGCTGGTGACCTAAAATAAGGTGTTTACTTAAAAAAAGTTGTGTTAACTTAAGCAGAGCTGTACAAAGTTATCTGGAATAAATCTTATTTCAAACAGAAGAGTTCATCAAAGCTTAGCATGCATGATCTTACAATCAATTTAGATGTCAATAGAATCTAAGAAGTAAATAGTTCTACCTTGTTCCAGAAATTAATCAGATATTTCACAGCTTCAAGCACCTCTTTTATGATGAAATGGTGATAAAACTTGATGAGGCACTAATTTCTAGAGATATGAAACCGTAATTGATGAACTTTCTATTCATGTTTTTCTTTGATAAGGTCAAAACAGGTATTTAGCATTTGACCTATATAGTTTACTGAGGGCCTTTTTATCAAGATTACGAGGGGTGATTTTGTTCTCTATCGATATGGTACATTGTAGATGCGGAACCGGTATTGAAGAAGATTGGCAATATCAGTACAGCTTCAGTATACATGTAGATGGTGTCTCTTAGGTACAAAATTTCTCCTAGGATTATTGATAAAACAGCCTCACCCCTTCTCCCCCACCACCAACCACACATGAATCTTGAGATCTGAAGAATTGTGTAAGCTCTTTTAAGTATCTTTACTATAATGACTCTATTTTAATTAACAAGCAAATACAACATGGGTTATTATTTTTTTACCAAAAACTGTCTAGGTTAATCATAAAATATTTGTCATGGCATGTGGGCCTTTTTATACCCCCACAAACAAACTTTGAGGGGGTATATAGGAGTGAGCTTGTCGGTCGGTCTGTCGGTTGGTCTGTCGGTTTTCATGGTTTACGGACGATAACTCATGAAAGGCTAGACAGATTTCAACAATTTTTGGTACAGAGGTGTAACATCAGAAGATAAAGGTCAAGTTCTATATTGGGGCTGGTGGGGCCAAGGTCAAGGTCACTGTTACTAAAAATAGAAAAACGGTTTCTGGACGATAACTCATGAAATGCTAGTTTTTCTTGTCAGTAGTGTAACTTCTAAATTACTCAACAGATTTAAACAAAACAATACATGCATGATAAAAGAAGATGCAGTGTGCAGTAACCTTGGAATTATGACCTCTTTTCAAAGGAATGGTTTGCCTTTCCTGTGTCCAGGCGGCATTTGGGGGTATTCGTCACTCCTGTGACAGCTCTAGTTGTTGTTGTAGTTGTTGTAGTTTAGTTTCATCTTGATATATTTTACAAGTATTGTGAAGAAAGTATATCAACTTATGCTCTTAGTAACTCTTGTCGGTATGATGTTGCGCAAGAGTGTGGTCTTGTGATATTGTGAAAATCAGAGAACCAGGAGAAAACCCATTTGTCAGGCTTGGTGACCACCAAGCAAACTTACTTGCACCCAGGCCAGAAATGAAATTCAGGTTGCTTTTGTGAAAAGCGAGTGCGCCAACCACAGGCTAACCAGACCTTGTTGTAATATTGTTGAGTTATTTCCCTTGGCAACAGGACAGAAATAAGTCACTGTGCTTATATTTATTATGCCAGTTATATGGGAATAAAAGAAACTATTTTTTGCAGAATTTGGAAAAGGTCGCATTGTTTGCGGAGATGTTGGGCAGAGTGCCAGAGAAGAAATTGATTTGATAGAGAAGGGAGCTAACTATGGGTGGAAGAAAATGGAGGGTACAGCCCCTTACTGCTCTGCATGTAAATATGGTAGGTAGTGCTTGTTTCATTATTCTAAACCTAAATAAGTTAATATTTCTGAAATAATTGCAGTTATTGGAGAGCTTATTTAAGATTGAATAAGAGATAAGATGTGTACTGGAAATTAATATTTGAAACAATATATATTGAAACAAGAACATGGTGTTAAATTATACATGTGTTTTATTAATATCAGTTATTCCTTTTGCTACATTTCAGCATCAGGAGGAAATGTGACAGCCCCCATCTGGGATTATCCACATTCCTTTGGAAAGTCTGTGACCGGGGGCCATTTTTATCGCGGTTGCCAAAGCCCAAATCTCCAGGGCTACTACATATATGGGGATTTTATGAGTGGGTATGTGGTTTTAAGTGTTTTTAGTTGATTGAATCTAGATTGAAAATTTAATGTATAATGCGAAAAGAAACGTTTGATGTTGGTTTAAAAAAATAACTTTATTGATGTTTAGACCAAAAGGTCTTTTTCAAATTCTTTTTCAAGAAATTATTGAAAATTACTTTTTGGCCGAACTAAAGGGTTTGTATAGATTTATTTGACGAGTAAGGAATAGCAGTGATAAAATAGGAGAAAATATAAATATTTCCAAAATTTCTGTTTTGTACGAAAGTGATTGCATAGTCTGTTATTTTCATTACAAACAGGCAGTCAGTGCGTTTGATACTGGTTAATGTTTTTAACAGATACAGACTGGTTTTTCAATCATCAATTTCTTTGACACTAATTAATTCATTAAACCTCTTCTGCCTTTTCAATCATCTGTTGTTTTTACGGACAGGAAACCTACAGAGAAACTTAATTATATGCCTGCATAATCGTGCAGAAATTGTCTGTGTCATAGGTGTGGCACATTTGTATAAAAAACACAGCATTAATGGACTCATTCATGTTTGTTATAGTCAGACAGCTTAAAAAATTAAAAACTCATTTATTTATTAGCTATCCTGGCCCACTTTTGACCATGAGTACAATTTTGCAAACACATTAATGTTGTGCTTAGATGACCTTGACTGTGACCTTTTGACCTACTTTCTTATTTTTGAAGCTACAGCAATGGAATTTGGACCTTGTCTACAGTTTTGATAATAAATATCAATGTTGTCCTCTGATGACCTTCACTGTGACCTTTTTACCTGCTTTCTTATTTTTGAAGCTGTAGCAATGAAATTTACACCTTCTCTACAGATTTGATAGTAAATATCAATGTTGTCCCCTGATGACCTAAACTGTGTCCTGTTGACCTACTTTCTTTCGTTTTAAGCTACAGCACTGAAATTTGGACCATGTGTACAATTTTGAAAACAAATATCAATGTTGTCCTCAGGTGACCTTTACTGTGACCATTTGACCTACTGCAAGAAAATATGGGATACAAATGTATGGAAATTAAGAAGAAAAAAGTCCAAATAATAAATGCTTATGAATGAATTTGATGTAAAATATCAAGCACAAGAAGTGCTTAACAACTTCTTTTATATTAATAAGTTGACACTGAGACCATGAATTTTTCAGGCGTCTTTTCCGTCTTCTCCACCATGCCAACAATGACACGTGGACAAACAAGGAACTGAAGATGTGTGCTTCGAATGTCTGTGTACCCCCTCTCGTCAACGACTACGCCACCAGCATCATATCATTTGGCGAGGATGAGGAGGGTGGGTATAAAATGTTATTTGGATTCTAAAGAACTTAAATTGGGTGTTTCTGATATCTGTAACCACTGCTGATGACAAACTTTTATACCAGCATCATATCAGCAAGGATGAGGATGGTAGGTCTATAAAATTGGTATATAAGGATTATATGTATACTTTGTTTGGAAGTTTGGAAGATAGGCATAATTATATAAATCTGACCAAAGGGCACGAGTGGGGGATCCAGAAACGAGCCTGAAAGGAAATTGGGAAAGATGTTTTGAAGGGAGAGAATCAGAAAAATGGCTACTCTTTCAGTGTGCTTTAAACTTGAATTGTCAGAGGTGTAACACAATTTACAATAGAATTACGGAACAGATTTATCTAAATTTTGTCATAAATGATCTTTAGTATATAAGCCTTCATTTCTTAATATATTAACTTCCATTTTAGTCTTGAAATGTGCATGTCCGAAAAAATGTTTTTGCCATCTGCTACAAAATTTGAAGTTGCTTCATGGTGAATGGCAGGCACTTGATTGGCTGAGAGCTATTTACAGGGTTGTTGTTGTATAAGTCGTAATAACAACACCTGTGATAACATCGTTTTACATACTATCTAAGTGTTTTTACATCAAATGTTTAAACGCCTCCCTCTATTTAAGATATGGCCTTAAAAAACACTTCTAGTTTTGGTTGCCTGACCTGAGGCTGCCTACGAAATAACGACCCACCCTGCGGTTTTAAAGTCTGTCAGTTTTTTTGTCTTTTTTTGTGTATTTTAATATCTACAGGTAGTTTAAAAAGTTTGATACTGCATACTTCATTTACGCCCTTCCCCAATGATGACAATAAAGTTCTAGCATAAAGCCTAACAAAAAAACAAAAATGAAAAAAATATTCTTCCTACCAAACCTGTTTTTGGCCAAGATGTAACCTTAACCAAACATATTATTTTTGCTTATGCTTAAATGCTTTCCACCTAGTATTTCACTGAAACAATCTCAATCTTAATCTAAAAGTTTTTAATTCAGTGGAAGTACATGTGTATATGCTACCATATCTGCAGTTTTCTGCATTTTGACTAAGATGTTGTAATACGTTCTGTAGGTACTTATATTTTTGATGATTTTATAGGCTCCTTTGATTGTATTCATCAAATTTGCATTGTGGTAAAGTTCATGTTGTATTAAACCTATCAAAAAAAAGTTGTTTAAAGTGACACTCATATTTAAAATCAACAAATACACATGTATAACAGACATTAATTTTGAGTGATAAGGCTTTTTTAACTACTTACTAAATAATGCATTTATGGAAAATATTAATTACTGATAACAAGATTGTAACAGTGTATTTAATAGCTGTAAATGCACACTCAGGTATTAAATGACTGGTGGGTCCTAAATGATTTACAGTGATCATCTATCATCGCATAAGGTAGAAATACTGTGTTTTCTGCACCTTTCTTTCCAATTAGACAAAGTATCCTTCATTAGAACCATTATTTTCGATATTAATTAATTCCTTTTCGGTAAATTAAAACAACTGTATTAATTGTGGTACATGTACATCTTATTTGGGAGTATGAGTGCATCTTTAATATAAATATTTTTTACCATTTCAGGGGAGGTGTACATGCTGTCAACCGACTATGCCTCCACAACTGTTCGTGCCGGAACTGTTTACAAGATTGTCGACCCCATCAGGTAAGCTTATTGCAGTGGTAAAGTTGTTTTTCGTGTCCTCATTGTTGATAGAATGCTGTACTTCTTATCTTTTATTAACCAGGTTTTCACATAGTGAAACCTGATTATTAGAATGACGAACGTTAATGTTCGGCCGGGCGGCCGGCATCAAACTCACCTATGAAACTGAATAACTTTAGTAAGGGTTGACATATCTTGACCAAACTTGGTCTATAGAAAGAGTTTTGGGGTACCTTTCATGGGATTGTGTTTGGGGTCCCTAGGGTCAAGGTCAAGGTCACTGTAACTAAAAATAGAAAAATAGTTGAAACTGAATAACTTTAGTTAGGGATGACATACATTGACTGAACTTGGTCTATAGGAAGAGTTTATATTGACCTATCATGGGATTGCATTTGGGGTCCCTAGGGTCAAGGTCAAGGTCACTGTTACTAAAAATTGAAAAACGGTTGAAACTGATTAACTTTAGTTAGGGATGACATATCTTGACTTAACTTGGTCTATAGGAAGAGTTTATGGAGACCTTTTATGGGATTGTGTTTGGGGTCCCTAGGTTCAAGGTCAAGGTCACTGTTGCTAAAAATAGAAAAACGTTTGAAATTGAATTACTTTAGTTAGGGTAGACATATCTTGACTAAACTTGGTCTATAGGAAGAGTTTATGGATACCTTTCATGGGATTGCATTAAGGGTCCCTAGAGTCAAGGTCAAGGTCACTGTTACTAAAAATAGAAAAACTAAATAACTTTTGTTAGGGTTGACATAACTTGACTAAACTTGGTCTATAGGAAGAGTTTATGGATACCTTTCATGGGATTGCGTTTGGGGTCCCTAGGGTCAAGGTCACTGTTACTAAAATTAGGAAAACAGTTGAATCTGAATATCTTTAGTCAGGGTCCACATATTTTGACCAAATCAGGTATAAAGGAAGAGTTTATGGATACCTTTAATGGGATTGCGTTTGGTGTCCCTAGATTCAAGGTCAAGGTCACTGTTACTAAAAATAGAATAATGGTTGAAACTGAATAACTTAAGTTAGGGTTGACAAATCCTGACCCAACTTGGTATAAAGGAAGAGTTTATGGATACCTTTCAATGGATTACATTTGGGGTCCCTAGGGTCAAGGTCACTGTTACTAAAAATAGAAAAACAGACACAGCCTGAAGTTCTTCTGTTAATCATTAAAAACCTGGTTTCGTCGCATTGCGGCGTTTCTTGTTTTTGTAAATTTCTAAAGGCATTTTGGATTGTAGTACTCATGCACATGAAATATTTCACTATTCATTTGCACAGTCATCAGCAACCTGATTTTTAGCTCGACTTTTCGAAGAATATGGAGAGCTATACTACTCACCCTGGTGTCGGCATTGGCGTCACATCTTGGTTAAGGTTTTGCATGTAAGTCATTATCTCATTAAATAGATCATTTATTGCATTGAAACTTTGGATATGTATTCCCAACTATCTAACCTACTAAATTAATGAAGATAACAATTATTTGAATATAATGCAAAAAATGGGCCTTTATTATTTGACTTAGAAATTCTGGTTAAGGTTTTGCATGTAAGCACACATAGGTTAATATCTCAGCAACTACTTAATGTATTGCATTGAGACTTAATACAATGGTACTCAACCATCTAATCTACTTAAATAACCAAGTTAGAAAACTCTAGTCTGCATTAAATTCAAATAATGGTCCTTTTTTATTCGACAAAGAAATTCTGGTTAAGGTTTTTCATGTAACCACTTTTAAGTCAATACCTCAGCGAATACATCATGTATTACATTGAAACTTTGTACACAGGCTCCCAACCATTCAACCTTCTTAAATAATGAAGTAAGATAACTCTATCTTCTATATTTTATAATGTTTGCCCCTTTATTATGCGAATTATAAATTCTGGTTAAGGTTTTGCATGTTAGCACACATAGGTTAATATCTCAGCAACTACTTGATGTATTGCATTGAGACTTTATACAATGGTACTCAACCACCCAACCTACTTGAACAACTAAGTTAGATAACTGTATTTTGCAAATAATGGCCTTTTATTATTGGAATATTATAATATAACCTATAATCCTTTAATGTATTGCATGCTATTTCCATCAAATCTGTATTTCATTAAAGGCTGAATGTTTTTGAATTTTACACAAATCTTTGCAGGCATCATTCTAATCTAATTTTACATTGATCCATGCATGTTTTCGCCAAAACTTTTCGATCCTTACACTGAAAAGCTGCGGAATAGTCGAGCACGCTGTCTCTATGACAGCTCTTGTTTCAGTTCTCAGTTATCACAATTAGAATATTGGATGAACAACTCTGATTCCTTATACTTTTGCTTGCCATCAACAAATGTAAACAATCTTCTACATAAAATTAATTATATGAGCATGTCGTTAAAGCAGTTCACCAGGCTTGTGCTTATTTTGGCCACTGTGTCCAGTATTTGCATATGTAAGTGTTTTTATCGTATCTTATTTTTCAAACTGTTTGACTCTCTATTTTTCAACCACATAAGACGTGGAAATCCACAGGACTGCAAAGGATATGATGTCCAGACTCCACCAACAATAACTACGCCTCAAGAAAACACACCTCAAAAAACCACAGCTACGGTCAGCCATGCTCCATCCACTATCCCCCCTGTGGCTGGTATGTTGTCTTCATGCCTGTTTGCATGGGTACTGGCTTGTACAGTAGGGCACTGGCTTTGACAGGAGGTTGCTCTGGTGCATCATGGGATATGAGCTAAAAAGGTTATTGTCAACTATGTTTATGTTTTAAGGTAAGGAAGGTACTGTGAATGAATTAAACTGCTTAAAAAAATTAATATGATATCTGTTCAATAAAAGAACCGGAGTCCTCTTCTTTTGAACTACTGCTATTATTTTTTCTAAGGTGCAATTTATTTACAATATATGTGATACACTTGTCAATTTTTTTCAAAACATAGAAGTACAATTCCTAAATGAATGGATTTTTACAGACATTGCTCAGATTTGGCAGAGTTTTACATTTGGCAAAGCCCTTAACCTGTCTTGCCCAGGGACTTTCACAAGAATACAATGAAAAATACATGGACAAGCCCAGTAGTGGAATATTAAAAGATAAATCCTGTTTTGGGACACAAGGCAAGGGCCCAAGCGACAATGAACTGTAGACACATACAAATTAACATCACATTAACAAATACAAACACCAAAAGCAAACTGACATCACATACACAAATACAAACACCAAAAGCAAATTAACATCACATACACAAATACAAACACCAAAAACAAACTAACATCACATACACAAATACAAACACCAAAAGCAAACTAACATCACATACACAAATACAAACACCAAAAACAAACTGACATCACATACACAAATACAAACACCAAAAACAAACTGACATCACATACACAAATACAAACACCAAAAACAAACTAACATCACATTAACAAATACAAACACCAAAAACAAACTGACATCACATACACAAATATACACATCAAAAACAAACTTACACCACACACACACACATACAAATATCACAAAAAACATACCCTCATCAAAATTGCATGAACCTTACTTTTATTGATAGAATTTAGGCAAAAATATTTTTCAATTTGTATGAATTATTCCTTAGGGCATACCTGCTTGTGTATATGTGTGTATATCTGAAAAATAAATGCAATAAAGTATTTAGATTAACAAAATAGCACATGTATGTTGTTGGAAAGCACTTTATATATACACTAACTAAATATATGACTTGAATTTTAATGATGTAGCTAGGCAAGAGAAAAAAATAATTGTGGATTCTCATCCAAAAAAAATACAACCCCTGCTTTAATTCTTTTTAAGGATAAACAAATTGCCTTTGTCGTGTAGTTGAGGTCAAAATATAAACTTTTGTGGTGAAAAAGTTAAGTAAAATCAACCCATCTCCCAATTTTTGGTTTGTCTGTTTTTTCAAATAAGAAAGGTTGCTTTAACGTCATAGCCTTGGTCACTGTTATTGTCAGAGTTCATTATATTTGACCCTGGCCATAACTTCAGAACCACTTAAGATGTACATATGAAACTTAATACACATGTTACCTGTCAGTGACAATAGGAACATGTTTATCAAGATCCATAACTATGGGTTAAATAAAAATTGAGTTATGCCTTTTTATCAGCTGAAATTAACAAACAACAAATGAGCTTTGAAATCCCCTTTGTCGATTGCTGTATGTTTTTCCATTTAAGTCCAGATGAGAATCTAAAAATTATTTTGTTCAAGCTAAAAATATGTTCTGAAAATTGAGGTATCCAGTGTTCAGTAAAATGTGAATTGTTGAGGCCTAGTGACCCCAAAATATGATGTTGGTACATTTGATAGGATTTTTATCAGAAACATGCTTTTTTAGCCTTGAAAGATTGCAAAGTTGCTGATTATTGTGGAAGTATAAAACAAAATTACATTTTTTTTGTCATTTATATTTGTTCAGTTATCAGCAAGAAATGCCCTTTTAAATGATAACAAATTATACCAACAATCATAGGTTCACCTGGTATCATCCAAAATTTATAGTTATTGCCTATTGATTGGTTAAAAGAAAAACTGATTATTTAAACATTGGAACCTTATAAATGCATTTTTTTGGCTTGCATGATAAATTATGGTTTGGCTTAAATATTGTAGTTGCTATAATTAACCAAAAAAAACACATTTTAACAGGTGATAACTCTACAACAGAAGACCATCAGATATCCACCAACAGTGCTGATCTTACAAGTATTACAACAAATTTGGTGTCAACTACTACAATTTCGAGTATCATTTCGAAGTCAACTTCGACAATTCTGAATATTAGTTCAACTGCTACTATTCAAATTAATAACACAAGTCCAGCTTCCTCAAGCAGCGAGAGTTTGCCAAATACACATACAACAGAACATGATCTAGTTAAAAATACTGCACAAGAATCAGGTACTACTGTAAGAACAAAAACAACAGTATATTCTCCAGTGAGTTCAGCCAGTTTGATGAAATTTACCCTGAACTCAAGTGGACCAATGTTAATCATACATGTATTTATTTGTTTCTATATTTACAATAATGGTCATATTGATGGAATACTGACAATTGACTAGCATACTTAATGAAAAAAAACACCCTTTAGAATCTCGTATTCGGGGGGGGGGGGCATTAACAATATGTTGAAGTACTAATTCAACTGAAACATTGTTCACATATTTCACATATTACCAGTCATAATTTGCACATGTGTAGCAAAGTTCCTAACAATGGATTGAATAATTACCAAATTATGCCCCTCGTCGGACTTATTTAATAATTAAAAATATTTTGATGTTATTCTACAGAATCATTGATCACATATTACGAGTCACAATGTGTTCATGTATAGCAAGACCCATTACAATGGATTAAATTATTTTCAAATTATGCCCCTTGTTGGACTAAGAAAAACAACAATCAAGTACTGGCATTTTTTGCCTCACAGCAAGCATGTTACAATCATTTATAAACCGTCAGTGGCCTTTATTGATCATTAAAGTTAAGAATTGAATTTCTACATGTATATGTGCAAGTTTTGTCAATATATTTTGCACCATATATTTTGGAGTATTTATTTTAAATTGGAGAAATTGACTTTCAAAAAGTCATGCATCAAAGTGGCATTTTCAGCAGCTTGATTTGCTTGGTTATGTATGTATTAGGACAATTTTTTATATGGTTGCAGTTGGTGCAGGATTGTTTGTTATTGTTTTTTTACTGCATTCAAAGGCCAAACAAAAATAAAGTTGTGGTTCCTGTTACATGGTTAGAAATAATCAGGCTAGGTTGGTAGGGAAACCATATTATTAAGGCAGTTTTTTTTATTGTCTACAAAAATGTATGTATACTGTTTTATTGTTAACATTAATATAATGTCCCCTAGAATCTTACATCATACAAATAAACTTTATATCTATATATGTGTACATATTTTTACTCTTACAAAAAACAGAATAAGGGTTATGACTAAATAAAAAGGTATATCAGGGAAATGTGTCCACAAAGTTATTGGTGTTTGGCCTTATGAATTAGCAATAACAGCTGGTGTTGTTTTGAAAAATGTTTTACAAATTTTAAATGTCTTGTATAGCTTTTATATTCATATTTGTAGTTTCATGTTTTAATTTATATTAAGACTGGCATGTATATTTTGCTTCTTTGTATATTTTGCATTATATGTGGTACCAGATTATGATCCACAAAAATACTATGTCTTTCAAATGGTTACTAGGTTTTCTTATCAGGAATATTAATCTCTATTTTTTTAGTATCTAATATTTACACATTATTATAGGTACATGTAGATTTGTAACAGGTTCATATTTAATGATGGAGACATCAGGGCAAGCTCATTTGAGCGACATTCTAAAATATTCACAAATGGCAACATTTTGTGGACTGCTGATGCAAGTATTGTAAGATTTTAATAGAAATGAAAAAGGGATTCTCTCAAAGTTTGGAAAGTAGCAACAATTGGTAGGCTGAAATGCAAGTAATGGCAGTTGTAGATAGAAGTCAAAGTTAACTTACTGAAGGCATGCACCATTAAGAAAAAAATTGCTATATGTTTTCAAAAATAATGTCTTTGAAGTCATATACTTATGAACTGTGTTAGACACACAATTTGGCAAAGGTCATAGAGGGACAAATGCATAGCTGATAAAATTACAACACTTTCAATGCAAGTACATGACAATTTTTTTAAACTGCAGGACTGGTGCTTTTGCTAAATCTGATATTTGTTTCCCGTCAATATTGATCATGTTGTCTGGAATATCAAGAATTGCTATATTTTGGCCTTGCAAGATCAACATCAATGTGAAAGATCAATATTTATAGTGTTTTAATTGTTATTAATTGATAAAGCAACTTGGTACAAATCTATGACAGGATCCCTTTAAGTCAAATATATGTTAACTGCAGTTTATTCTCTTTTTTACCATACATCATTATTACGTATTATATTTGTTATTCATTAGCTCGACTATTCGAAGAATAAGGAGAGCTATCCTAGTCACCCGAGCGTTGGCATCGGCGTCGGCGTAAACACTTATGTTTAAGTTTTTGTAAGAGTTTTGTACCACCTCAAATATTTTCAAAGTCCATTGACATCTGGCTTTGAAACTTTGCACACTTGTTCACCATCATGCCCCCAACCTGTACACAGGAGAAGGTAACTCTATCAAGCATTTTGACAAAATTACGCACCTTTTCTACTTAGAATTTACGTTAAAGTTTGCGTACCACCTCAAATATTTTCAGGTCCATTGACATCTGGCTTTGAAACTTTGCACTATTGTTCACCAGCATGCCCCATACCTGTACACAGGAGGAGGTAACTCTATCAAGCATTTTGACATAAAAATGCCCCTTTTACGACTAAGAATTTACGTTAAAGTTTGCGTACCACCTCAAATATTTTCAAAGTCTATAGACATATGGCTTTGAAACTTTCCACACTTGTTCACCATCATGCCCCCAACCTGTACACAGGTGGAGGTTACTCTATTAAGCATTTTGACAAAATTATGCCCCCTTTTTTACTTAGAATTTACGTTAAAGTTTGCGTACCACCTCAAAAAAATTCAAAATCCATTGACATAGGGCTTTGAAACTTCCCATGCTTGTTTACCATCATGCCCCCAACCTGTACACAGGAGGAGGTAACTGTATCAAGCATTTTGACAGAATTATGCTCCTTTTTCGACTTAGAATTTACATTAAAGTTTGCGTACCACCTCAAATATTTTCAAAGTCCATTGACATCTGGCTTTGAAACTTTGCACACTTGTTCACCATCATGCCCCCAACCTGTACACAGGAGAAGGTAACTCTATCAAGCATTTTGACAAAATTATGCACCTTTTCTACTTAGAATTTACGTTAAAGTTTGCGTACCACCTCAAATATTTTCAAAGTCTATAGACATATGGCTTTGAAACTTTCCACACTTGTTCACCATCATGCCCCCAACCTGTACACAGGTGGAGGTTACTCTATTAAGCATTTTGACAAAATTATGCCCCCTTTTTTACTTAGAATTTACATTAAAGTTTGCGTACCACCTCAAAAAAATTCAAAGTCCATTGACATAGGGCTTTGAAACTTCCCATGCTTGTTTACCATCATGCCCTCAACCTGTACACAGGAGGAGGTAACTGTATCAAGCATTTTCACAGAATTATGCTCCTTTTTCGACTTAGAATTTACATTAAAGTTTGCGTACCACCTCAAATATTTTCAAAGTCCATTGACATCTGGCTTTGAAACTTTGCACACTTGTTCACCATCATGCCCCCAACCTGTACACAGGAGAAGGTAACTCTATCAAGCATTTTGACAAAATTATGCACCTTTTCTACTTAGAATTTACGTTAAAGTTTGCGTACCACCTCAAATATTTTCAGGTCCATTGACATCTGGCTTTGAAACTTTGCACTATTGTTCACCATCATGCCCCATACCTGTACACAGGAGGAGGTAACTCTATCAAGCATTTTGACAAAAAAATGCCCCTTTTACGACTAAGAATTTACGTTAAAGTTTGCGTACCACCCCAAATATTTTCAAAGTCTATAGACATATGGCTTTGAAACTTTCCACACTTGTTCACCATCATGCCCCCAACCTGTACACAGGTGGAGGTTACTCTATTAAGCATTTTGACAAAATTATGCCCCCTTTTTTACTTAGAATTTACATTAAAGTTTGCGTACCACCTCAAAAAAATTCAAAGTCCATTGACATAGGGCTTTGAAACTTCCCATGCTTGTTTACCATCATGCCCCCAACCTGTACACAGGAGGAGGTAACTGTATCAATCATTTTGACAGAATTATGCTCCTTTTTCGACTTAGAATTTACATTAAAGTTTGCGTACCACCTCAAATATTTTCAAATTCAATTTATGTAAATATCTCAGCACATCATGTATTGAATTGAAATCTAGTCTAACAGTGATCCATGCATGTTTCGCCGAAACATTTCAATCCATGCACCAAAAAGCGGCGGAATAGTCGAGCGCGCTGTCTCTGTGACAGCTCTTATTACAGTTATACCCATGTCTAATTAATTCCAATATCCCAAAACTGTCTCCCTTTTGTATATTTCTCTTTCATGTATATATTTATTACTTGATGCTGAAACGTATTTACTATGTTTGCTATGTGAGTAAGTTTAGTTTAAATTATCTGTTTATAAATAAATACATTTATTATATTGGGTTTCTAACACTAACAATTGTCAATCTTGAACAATAACAGGCAATCTGTTTGGGTATGAGTGGATCATCCCCAAAGCATGGTAAAGGGGCTTAAATCCCGTATGGAATTGTTTCAAAAGTCAATTTTTTTTCACACCTCAGTTAAGTTGATCCAAATATTTGGCCATGCTGGAAATCCTTGTCTTGCCCTCAGGCAAAGATAAAAAAAGTACTCGCATGGAACTACATGTACTTTTTTTATTGTCATCACGCGATTAACTCCCTTATTGAAGACCGCGGACTGTAGCGCCATGGAACTCTTGTTTTGTGGCATTACTTAGAATCAAAATAAATCATTTCTAGCTTGAATGGCACCCAAATAAGGTTTTACATGCTGTATTCAAGAAACAATGCTGCACTCTTATCAGAACTATTTAAAGAATGCTTTAACTATTGCTATATTTTGAATCACTGCGCGCATATCTATAACAACCACAAATTATTACATATCTTTACGCAAATTATTTTCACTACGCACAAAAGAGTTCCAGCAAAATAACACATTTTTCAAACTTCATTTTGTTTGACTGAGGTGTGAGAAAAAGCATCTACCATGTCTGCGGGTGTAAGATAGGTTCATCCCAACCCTCACGAACGGTGTTCTGCGGAAACTCGGTAGTACTCGTTTCTGCACCCAACGCTCTGGTTTGGATGAGCCCATCTTACACATGCAGCTTTGGAAGATACTTATAATCACAGCATACTTCCGACTGTTTTTGATACAAATGTCTTGAGTAAAATCAATATTTACAACTGGACAATAGTCTGAAGTTAAAAGCTTACATTTGTACCTTAACTTTAGAACCCTTGTTATTATATTGTTTTTATATACTTTACTATACACTTTACTATACACTTGGGTAACTTTTTTCCATCTTCACTGTTACCAACTTTTTCAATGACAAGCTTGTCTGTTTTTTCGTAAGAAAATAATTTAGGAATTAGCAAACAATTAATAATTTGTTTGGTGTTTTGCGACTGACTCACAAAAATGATCACCGCCCGCAATTAGTATTATTTTGGCTTGTGTGGTCATTGTTTTACATTTGTTATGTACATTTTAGGAGGCAAGGAAGTAAAAATGAATGAGAAAAAACATACCCACAACTTAAACTATGGGTTTGGGAGATACCAAACAATTTATAAACTGTGGCGTTGTCATTGTGGTGCATCAACGGTAATGTTGGCAGAAAATAAACACCATTCAAATTACTCTTACGTTAACATGGTTCAAATGATATTAGGTACATTTTGACCTTTTGGTATGAAACCCCATTACTCTAAAATGCTGTTATAGAGTTATTCCTGTTGCTCAACTGAAAAAACAACAACAGACAAGCAATGACAATAACTAGTGCAAACTCCACACAAAAGTTATTTTTCTTTGTGGTACAGTAAATTGCTTCTGTAACACAAATTATGCGAAGATGATAAAAATAACATGATGCAATTCATTGATTATTTTTTTTTATTTTTTATTTTTTTTGTGGGCGGGGGGGGGGGGGGTAATTTGATCTATGAAACCAACCTTATTTGGTTAAACTTGAATTAAATATTTAATAAAATTGAATGTGTGAAAAATATTTTTAAAGAAATCTCTGCTTGCCAAGGAAGATCACTGCAACTTGCGGTGCTTCTTTTCACACTTACTTGACTTTCTTCCTTACTTTTTGCTTAGCCTCCACTGCCCCTCCATCTTTACCTCCTCCAGTCATGACGACGCCTCCGCCTGTACCCACGACAACGCAGCGACAGGTGTCCGTGTCATATGAGACTATTTTGAAATTGATCCGCCAATGGATGGCTAGGATAAGTCCAAATTTCGGGAATGAAAATACTGTTTTCAGAATCGCAAATGTAAAACCATAAGTTTTGGCTTTATTCAAAATGACGAGCATAGCATTTATTTAAGTTTTTAAAATGAAATCAGATTTTTTTCTTTTAATATAAAATTGTGTTAATTCCTATTTTGTTTACAACAAACAAATGTTTATAATATGTTATTGTCTCTTTTCTTTTCCCTTCTTGAGGTACTTTTTCAGAAATTATTTGTTTGGGCACATTAAACAAGGTTTCAGATTTGTTAGACCTTTACTTAATCTTCATTAGTATTTTTTTAAAGGTATTAAGTTTGCAACCAAGGGTGGAATTTGATATTGGTCATATTTGGATCTAAGAACAATGTAGCCAATCAGATTGCGTGGTATAAATAACCGACCAATCCAATGACTTAAGACAATGCTGTTTAATGGATTGACTTAAGTTGTATATTGAATGCCACCCCTTAATTTGATTTGCTAAATAAACCTTCCTGCAACTAAATAAACCAATCAACTGTAAGGTACAGCATACATTTTTGTAATATTTGCTTTTGAAATGTTGATTATTTTTTTCAAATGTAAAATACCGAAGTGCATGTGAATGATTTAATTTCTCTTTATCATAAATGTCAAAGTGTATTATCAAAGGTTATAATGATTACACAAATGTAGATTGTTTGTCAAACATTAAATAAAAAAAATAAAAGGAAATGTTTAAATGATAACCTTAATTATTTTTGTAATTTTAATTGAGGTGAATATTAAAATAACATGTTGACACACTTGTTGTACTTATAATTTTGAACAGCCATGATTCAGCTGGGAGTTCAAAACACAATAAATTGTTTAATGTGATTCAAAAAATTTAAAACACAATAAAATGTTTGAAATTAATCAGAAAATTTAAAACACAATAAATTGTTTGACATGAATCAGAAAATTTAAAACACAATAAATTGTTTAACATGAATCAGAAAATTTAAAACAATGAATTGTTTAACATGAATCAGAAAATTTAAAACACAATATTTTTTTCAACATGAATAAGAAAGTGATGGTTGGACACAAACACGACTGTTACTATGTTCCAGCACTGTTATTTTTTAATTGTACAGGTAGTTTATCAAACAACACATTCTACATCGTAAATATTAAATGACAAACAAGGCTGTATAACAGAAATGTTCCACAAACTATTCATTGTTGTTTGTTTGTTTATTTAATTCTTACGTTAAGTGCTTTATTATTTAGTACGAAGTAAAAGGTTTATCCCTCAATGTTTATGTTTGTGTTTCATTTTTATGTATTGATTTTAAATATTAGAATAATTTTATATGATTGTGAAAAAAGTTCAACAAATTTCTACGCAATAATAATTGATGTGTGACTACAAATACATATCATTTTACGCATGTTAAAAACTGTTTTTATGTCTTGAGTTTTTGAATCAGTCCGTCTTCTTGAGTCTATTAGATATTCGATCTTTGTATAACACGGCATGAGCATTTGTTACAGATTTGATTGAAAATGGGTTATGTTTTAGATTAGAATTGGCATGTTTAGCATGGTTTGTTAAGATCCGATAATAAATCTAATCATACCGAGTGTTCTGTTTTGGTTGGTTTGCTTTGTGATGATGAATGGCTTATGTACACTAATACGAGTATAATATGCATTATGTCTGATCTTAGGCATCCAATCTTGTAAGCTAAGGTCTGTGAAGATCGACAAAAAGAATCTACATAAAATTGACTCACTCTAAAAATTGATGGTTATGGATGAAATTATGAGATTGATTTAGTTAGCTTTTATGATGGACAAGGGGAGAAGGAAACAATGAAAATACAATGAAACAAGCACAGCAGTCCAACAATCCAAATTAACCCTGTTTCGAGGCACAAGGTAAGGCCAAACGACACTAGATGAGAGACCAGTCATTTAAACTGAAAATATCTTGTTAGCGAAGTGGTAAGCGCTTTCGCTTCATACCAAAAACATTGAAAAATAATGGATGTTTATGTAATGACCTTTATTCGTGTCTGACCTTGACATTTGACCTACGGACATGACAATCGTTTTTGTTAAGTTTTTTTATAATCAGTCAATGCCTTGCCTGGTTACAACTTAGGCACGCCAACATCCAATTAATTTGATCAGTAATGCTTAAATCCGACCTTCACCTTTGACCTACAAATAATGACTTACAAGCAACACATTGTTAAGTCATGCTGGAAATCTTATTTCAAAGTTATTTACTTCTTAAGTAAGGAAAAGTTACAGCACACACAGACCAAAATACAATGAATTTTGACAAATAACCGGCAATCTTAACCGTTGACATACATACATAACTCTTTCACGGAAACATTTTCTTACCATCTAGTGATCATTTGTGCCAAGTTAATTTTTAACCCCCCCCCCCCTCCTATGCAACATGGACAAGCAAAATATAAGGCATTTGGAACATTGATCATTATGGAGGTCATTTCTGATATGCTTTTAAAATTATCTCGAATAAAAATGGTTGACGCTGCTCGCCCGGCCACATAGAAATTCTTACCTTCATGTTTTGATATAAATGCTACAAACTATGTAAACATATGAAGACATATCAAGAAAACTTTAAAAAATATCCCGAAATCAATGCATGTGTATGTAATGTAGTTTGTATCTAAGGGTATTTCTAAAGGCATATTTAAAACTGGTTATAATATTGTCTTAGCTCTACTATTCGAAAATAAGGAGTGTTTACTACTCCCCCACCGTCGGCGTCTGGTTCGAATTTTAGGGCAAGTTGGCATTTTCACTTAAAACTCAAATACCCTTCATTCAAATCACTAAATACTTCACAGTAATTCAGGACCATCACACAATGAGGTAACATTTTCAAAATATCTTTAATGCAAATGATGGCCACAAGTTGACTTAGGAACTTCGCTTAAAGTTCTAGGACACATTGCGTCGGGTTAAAGTTGTCGGGTAGGTTGGGATTTCCTCTTATTACTTTATATACCCTTCATTCAATAAACTACATATATCACCCAGTTGTTTTTGGTCATCACTCAATTTTGAAGATCCGTTAAAACCATGTTATTAGAATAACGTACATCGTGTTTCGGTCGGTCCGGCGGTAGGGCAGCGTCAAACTCGACAATAGTGTTGAATAGTAAGTTTTTTCATAAAGTGATAAAACTGCGTTTTGGGCCAGTAGGGTCAAGGTCACTGTTACTTAAAAAAAGGGTGACATATTGGGACCAAACCTGGTATAAAGGGAGAGTTTATGGAGATATTTCATTGGATTGCGTTTGGGGCCCCTGGGGTCAAGGTCACTGCTATTTTAAATATATTACCGTTTATTACTGATTAACCTATGTTAGGGTTGACCTATTGTAACCAAACTTGGTATTTAGGACTTCCATATGACCATAATGGCCAAGGACAAGGTAACTGTTACTAAAATTAGAAAAAGAACGGACGAAAATGAATCTCACAAAAAGCTTTAAGGCTGATGAAATTCTGTTTACCATTGAAAACTTGGTTTCGTCACATTGCGAGGTTTCTTGTTTACTTTTTAATTTCACCTTTTTAATTGCGTGTGCAGTGTGTGTATACCCCGACATTTATTGCGTCAAATATGCTTCGTCAGTGGCA
Source organism: Mya arenaria (assembly GCF_026914265.1). NCBI lineage: Eukaryota > Metazoa > Mollusca > Bivalvia > Myida > Myidae > Mya > Mya arenaria. The sequence continues at coordinate 65,860,748 of NC_069132.1, read as the reverse complement.
ATATTTTGCTTCGAATGATGCCTTATAACATTCGAAGCAAAATACTGCATTCCGACGAAGCATTTTTGATGTGATTTATCACGTGGTATACACACACTGTTCTGACAGTCACAAATATAACAACAATTTATTTTCATTTCTAAGACAAAGAGACGTCAAGTCGAGCGCACTATATAACGACAGCTCTTTTTGAAGTCCTACTTACAAATTTTTACAATATTGAAAAACTACTTGAACAAATACCCACTAAGAGCTTGGTTCTCAATACCGAAGTGATGATTATACATGACCATTGTGAAGCTTTCTTGAGTAAAATTATCACTGCAGTACCATAGTAGCGATATTGACAATAACTAGTCTATTTAGGTACCGATAGTAACGATATTGACAATAACTAGTCTAGTTATGTACTGACAGTAACGAAATAGACAATAACTAGTCTAGTAAGCTACTGATAGTAACGAAATTGACAATTACTAGTCTAGTCAGCTACTGATAGTAACGATATCGACAATAACTAGTCTAGTTATGTACTGACAGTAACGAAATTGACAATAACTAGTCTAGTCAGCTACTGATAGTAACGATATTGACAATAACTAGTCTAGTTATGTACTGACAGTAACGAAATCGACCAGAACTAGTCTAGTCAGGTACTGATAGTAACGATATTGACAATAACTACTCTAGTTAGGTACTGACAGTAACGAAATTGACAATTACTAGTCTAGTCAGCTACTGACAGTAACGATATTGACAATAACTAGTCTAGTTAGGTACTGATAGTAACGATATTGACAATAACTAGTCTAGTAAGCTACTGATAGTAACGAAATTGATAATAACTAGTCTAGTCAGCTACTGATAGTAACGATATCGACAATAACTAGTCTAGTTATGTACTGACAGTAACGATATTGACAATAACTAGTCTAGTCAGCTACTGACAGTAACGATATTGACAATAACTAGTCTAGTTATGTACTGACAGTAACGAAATCGACAATAACTAGTCTAGTCAGGTACTGATAGTAACGATATTGACAATAACTACTCTAGTTAGGTACTGACAGTAACGAAATTGACAATTACTAGTCTTGTCAGCTACTGACAGTAACGATATTGACAATAACTAGTCTAGTTAGGTACTGATAGTAACGATATTGACAATAACTAGTCTAGTTCGGTACTGACAGTAACGATATTGACAATAACTAGTCTAGTCAGCTACTGATAGTAACGAAATTGACAATAACCAGTCTAGTCAGCTTCTGATAGTAACGAAATTGACAATAACTAGTCTAGTCAGCTATTGATAGCAACGATATTTACAATAACTAGTCTAGTTAGGTACTGATAGTAACGATATTGACAATAACTAGTCTAGTTAGGTACTGATAGTAACGATATTGACAATAACTAGTCTAGTTAGGTACTGATAGTAACGATATTGACAATAACTAGTCCAGTCAGCTACTGACAGTAACGATATTGACAATAACTAGTCTAGTCAGCTACTGATAGTAACGATATTGACAATAACCAGTCTAGTCAGCTACTGATAGTAACGAAATTGACAATAACGAGTCTAATCAGCTACTGATAGTAACGATATTGACAATAACGAGTCTAGTTAGATACTGAGAGAAACGATATTGACAATAACCAGTCTAGTCAGCTACTGATAGCAACGAAATTGACAATAACTAGTCGAGTCAGCTACTGACAGTAACGATATTGACAATAACTAGTCGAGTTAGGTACTGATAGTAACGATATTGACAATAACTAGTCTAGTTAGGTACTGACAGTAACGAAATTGACAATTACTAGTCTAGTCAGCTACTGACAGTAACGAAATTGACAATTACTAGTCTAGTCAGCTACTGACAGTAACGATATTGACAATAACTAGTCTAGTTAGGTACCGATAGTAACGATATTGACAATAACTAGTCTAGTTATGTACTGACAGTAACGATATTGACAATAACTAGTCTAGTCAGCTACTGATAGTAACGATATTGACAATAACTAGTCTAGTTATGTACTGACAGTAACGATATTGACAATAACTAGTCTAGTTATGTACTGACAGTAACGATATTGACAATAACTAGTCTAGTTATGTACTGACAGTAACGATATTGACAATTACTAGTCTAGTCAGCTACTGACAGTAACGATATTGACAATAACTAGTCTAGTTATGTACTGACAGTAACGGTATTGACAATAACTAGTCTAGTTATGTACTGACAGTAACGATATTGACAATAACTAGTCTAGTAAGCTACTGATAGTAACGAAATTGATAATAACTAGTCTAGTCAGCTCCTGATAGTAACGATATCGACAATAACTAGTCTAGTTATGTACTGACAGTAACGATATTGACAATAACTAGTCTAGTCAGCTACTGACAGTAACGAAATTGACAATTACTAGTCTAGTCAGCTACTGACAGTAACGATATTGACAATAACTAGTCTAGTTAGGTACTGATAGTAACGATATTGACAATAACTAGTCTAGTTCGGTACTGACAGTAACGATATTGACAATAACCAGTCTAGTCAGCTACTGATAGCAACGAAATTGACAATAACTAGTCGAGTCAGCTACTGACAGTAACGATATTGACAATAACTAGTCGAATTAGGTACTGATAGTAACGATATTGACAATAACTAGTCGAGTCAGCTACTGATAGTAACGATATTGACAATAACTAGTCTAGTTATGTACTGACAGTAACGATATTGACAATAACTAGTCTAGTCAGCTACTGACAGTAACGATAATGACAATAACTAGTCTAGTAAGGTACCGATAGTAATGATATTGACAATAACTAGTCTAGTTAGGTACTGATAGTAACGATATTGACAATGCTAGTATATTAAGGTACCGACAGTTATATTATTTACAATAACTAGTCTAATAAGGTTCTGATAGTAACGATTTTGAAAAATAAACATTTTAGTTATATTATGTTTGTCACGATATTGACAAGTTATGTACTGATTGTAGCGATTACAACAATGTCTAGTCTAGTTAGGTAATGCTTATAAAAATAGTGATGAAAGTAACTGCAGTCAGAGAAATACCGTCAACATTTGCATTACAGTACCTGCACCAAGAATATCCAACTACCTCGATTATTATCGACAGAAGGCGAAACATGACCTTCGTAATAAACGCAGAAAAATCCAACAAGAGTTTGAAGAGGAAAGATCTTGGAGAAGAACGAATTTGGTAACATTTAGGGAAAATCCGCCCCTTCGCGACACAGAAACACAAGGTCAGGCAGGATTGGTTCTTCACGGTGTAAATGTTCACAGATGTACCAGTCGACCAAGTGTTTGGTGCTCTCTTAACAGGCTTGTGCCTCGAACTCCATAGAATACATACGTAAAACAATTCAGAGGTTGTACTTGTACAATTTCACTGGTGTTTGTTAGCTTGTAAATAATAGACAAAAGAAAAAAACAACACAATATGGTTAATGTGTTTGTTGTTGTTTATTTAGTCTGATATTGACCAAATTCCATTTTATCAAAGGAAAACAACTCGCAGTTTTGTGATCTCCTATAGAACCTGCATGTTTTGCCTTTTCTTTAAAAACACATTAACTTAATGTCATATCATGTGGATGTATATGTGTTTCAAGGTATCATGCTATAATTTCAACAACACCATATAAGTGTTAATAGCGAAAAAGTAAACAATAATACTTATATGGATTTATTGTACTCGTAACGTGTGACAAAAATTTAAACTGATTTTCGCTCATCACTGAACGTTTAAAGGGACTAGACACTTGCATGAAAAGATAAAATTGTCGAAAAGTGACATAAAACTGACATTGTTAAGTACAACGCATTGAATTTTATTACTGATGTATCACATCGCTTACGACGCAGTTTTTGCGCATTTTCCAATTCGAAATTTACTGGGGATGTCTAAGAAGTAAATCCCAGTAAGTTTAAATACCACCGGTATATATAATCTGTACTCATAAACGGGGAAACAAAGATAATACAGCTACATGATTGTTGCGTTTATTATTTCAATAACAAATAATGTAATATCGGCTTCATACTAGCTCGCATTTAAAACCCTATGCCTGTTTTGGGGAAATACTATATTTGCCGTTTTTTGGACCATCTGGTATCTAGTACCTTTGAATGGTCAGTTATTACATGGCTTTACTCCTGACCCAAGTGGACCCCAAACCACCATGGTATCACTGTTGCATAATATTTAGCTTATCGGTAGGTCAACAGCCATGTCCAGTGTGCCCCTTTTGCCCAGCGAGGTGGCGCTCAAATGCTCTCTGAACAATAAATACTGTTTCAATGACTGCTTCTCCCAGTACACAAGTACTGAGATGACTGACTACCCTGATGATGGACATGATGGTTCTAGACAACCAAGCTGCAATCATGAATATTACACATTTTTATATAATATACTCGCGCATAAACCAAAGTCGATGCATATTTTCACACTTATTCAAATGCGCAACGGAAATGATGATGACTCTTTTACCGTAGCATACTGCATAAAAGAGCCCGATAAATACCAAATTGCCCAAAAGGTACGCTAATGAGTCCGAAGTAAGGTAAGTAACCAAGTTAAATAGTAATCTTGCATGTAATACAAGTGATGTCCCTTTATTATATTGTGTTATGTTTGAGTGGGGAAATGAATAAGCGACATGTCTCTGTGTTAATTGTTAATATTATGAATCCATTTGTTGTATATTTCATAGATCTATAAAGGATTATGGATGACAAACAATGTTCACAATATTCATTAAACTTTTTATAAATGTACAAAGGTTACAAATTAATGTAAAAACACAAATATCTACACCAATTAAACTAGTTAAGTAATTAAATCACCCAAAAGGTAGTCTATTGTATAACTTAAACTCTCCATTTGTATATAAATATGTTTTCTAATACATGTGTTCTAATGGGTAAGTCATTTTGGATATATATATAATATCTTCAGTACTGAAAACAAATTATATTAAATTACTAACTTATTCACTTTAGAACCAGTGTACCAATATCTGACTACAATTATATATAGGGTACTTACTTGTCAGGAAAATATAGTTTGTGCATTAAAAAAGTGAAGTATGAAATATTTCTTCCATTTAAAGGATACAGACTATTGTAAGGATATAAACTAGCCCAACGTGGCTTCTTATGAAAAGTTTATTACTTCGATGATCGCTTATTTAACTTTAGTATGCACCAATTCTGGTATATTTTCAAAAAAGTTTCATTACCAGATGTTATTTAAACAACCTTTTGTTTATAGATGAACTTAATGTTAAACTATTCATAATATTTTGGGCTGATATTTTGTGAAGTATAATTTGTTCGTGTCTGAAATTGAGCTGTTAGACGTTTCGCATGTTGCTGACGTCACTCCCACGCTATTACATGCAATCAAAAGTACACAACCCGATGAAATTATATTAAATTTAAATAAACAAATATATAAGTTTCAGATAAATAAAATACGAGATGCTTTATTTTCATTTTAATTTTTACAAGTTCATCAATATAAATTTGTTCTGAATATACCTTTATTGAGACCACTTTTCTAAGAACAACTTGATATGACAACTTATCATCGAAGATTCTCATGGGCAGTTTTTCTATAAATATGAACATACATGGAACAACTTGAGAATAAACTTCCTTTCTGAATTTCAAGTATTGTCATATACATTTATTTCCTTACATTGTTATATTCCATAGTGCTTTTAAAGTACCTCTTAGCAGTTCCTAGTAGCTCTAAGTAGTTTCTAGTACCTCTTAGTAGTTCCTAATAGCTCTTTGTAGTTCCTAGTAGCTCTAAGTAGTTCCTAGTAGCTCTTTGTAGTTCCTAGTAAATCTAAGTAGTTCTTGGTAGCTCTAAGTAGTTCCTAGTAGCTACTAAATCAGTATTAGTGGGTTTTTCTGAACAGGACTGTCCCACTGCAAAATATTTTGTATAATGATTATCTATCAAAATACTATATAAATCCAATTCCAACAACAATATTCTTCCTAAGTTTTGACTTTTGTATTTTGACTGTGTTGATTTTTCTGCAAAAAAGGTTTCAAAAACATTAAGTCAATATTTGGAAACGCTTTACCATTAAAATAGTTCCATACATTTAAAAATATATGAAACTTAATCGCTCTACCATTAAAATAGTTCCATGCATTTGAAAATATATGAAACTTAATCGTTCTACCATTAAAATAGTTCCATACATTTGAAAATATATGAAACTTAATCGCTCTACCATTAAAATAGTTCCATACATTTGAAAATATATGAAACTTAATCGCTCTACCATTAAAATAGTTCCATACATTTGAAAATATATGAAACTTAATTGCTCTACCATTAAAATAGTTGGAAACTTAATCGCTCTACAATTAAAATAGTTCCATACATTTGAAAATATATGGAAATTAAACGATTTACTATTATGAATAGTGACAGACATTTGCAAAATCGTAGCAATCATATTGAAATGAATCGCTTAACCATTAAAACTAGTTCCAGACATTTAAAAAAATAAATGGAAATGAAACGCGTTAAGATTAGAAATATATTTTCCAAATTAAGTTATAGGTTCGTTTTCTTTGACTGTCAGGTAAGCTTTGGTCTCATCCGACCCACGTTGGCGTAGCGCACACGTGTGTAAATTGTACCTGCGAGCAGTCACATCACCTGCGTACGGTCTACGAAGAAAATGCATTTTTTTTAGTTTACTTGAGTAGTACCTGGCGCGCAGGTGCTACGCAGGCAAGACAAAGGGGGCAGTGGTGATCAAGTGGTCAGTGCGTTGGAAGTACGTGGTTGCTACGTGGGTTGCACTCGGTTCTATTCTCCAGCTTATACCCAGCAAATAACGGAAAAAAACTACGTACCCCACGTACCACTCACACACCAGCCACGCGATAGTCCTGACAAAACATCGCTGACCAAGACTTAACATTGCATGTCCATTTTTTTCTAAATGTCAGAAAATTAATGCTAATAAAAAGAGGGGGGTCAGGTAGCTAAAAATCACTAGCGTAGTGCGCGCGGCCAACCTGCGGATGGCCATGTTCAACCCCTATATCTGCATGGACCCCTCGCTGCGCCTACGCGGGTCGGATGAGACCACGGCCTTAAGCGCCAACCTTGGCCTAGCTAGAAACCAGGAAAAAAATAGATCATGTTTCAAATGTTAATTGAAAAAGCCCTCTTAGTACAAATTTTCGTAAATATTATGTGCCGTCCCAGGCCAACAGTGCATAATATGTGTACCTCAGTGCATGTATATAATGTTTCACAAGAATGTGCAGTATCATTCAGTCAACGTTCTACCCCTCTAAAATGGTTCAAGTTTACATTTTGGTATTTAAAGTTTAACAAGGTGTTGATTTTAAATTCAAATAGTAAGCGCACGTGTTAAAAACGCTGGGAAAAACATGTCAGAAATCCCGTATCGTTACGCCCAAGAGGTTTCGAAAACTCTGTCATTTTGAAGATATTTGATCACATTTCCGTTTTAAAGCTTTCGTCTCCCATGCAACGAGTAGAATGTATAACTTCATGCAACAATGTTTGGGTAAGCAGTATGACAATGTAATATTAAAGGGTATAGACCAGAGTATTGCAAGCAGTTGCCGATGTTTTTCTGTTCGTTAAGTTGATCAGGGGAAACAACTTAACATGTTTTCCAGTCAGAGTTGTTAGGTGTCTTGTAAGTTTCTTCATGGTCTTCCTTGCGTGATTGGTGAACAGGAATAATGTATGATAAAGACATAGCAATGTAGTAATGTATTTACTACAAACAAAACACGCCAAGCGGGTGCAAAACCATTTTTCTATTTAACAGCTGATCAAGGGTCATAACTAAACATTGTATTTCAGTCAGAGTTGTGTGTTTTGTGAGTGGCTGGTAGGGTTAATCAAGGGAAATAACTGGACTTCTATTTCAGTCAGAGTAAGATGTCATGTAAGTTGCCTCACGATTTTCATTGCATGATTTGCGAGCAAGAATAATCTATATTAAAGCAATCGCAATGTAGTTATTAATATATGATAAACAAGTGCAGTTCAAGTGGGTGCAAAACGCTTTATCCCGTTTAACACAGATCAAGGGAATAACTCAACATGTTTTTCAGTCAGAGTTTTGTGTCTTGTAATTTGCTACATGATCTTCATTGCATGATTTTTGAGCAGCTAGAATACTGTATGATAAATAATAGCAATGTAGTAATTTATATACTATTGACAAGTGCACTCCAAGCGGGTGCAAAACCATTCTTCTATTTTTAACAGCAGATCAAGGGTCATAACTCAACATTGTATTTCAGTCAAAGTATTATGCCATGTGAGTTGCTACAAGATCTTCATGGCATGATTCGCGAGCGTAAATAATGTATTATAAAGCCATAATAATGTAGTAGTTTATATAGTAGAAACAAGTGCATTTCTCTATTTAACAGCTGATCAAGGGTCATATCTCAATATGTATTTCGGTAAGAGTTATTTTTCTTGTGAGTGGCTGGTAGGGTTTATACGTTGAAAGCATTTGTTTGACTTCAAAGCCAGTATAATCGAATACGTTGTATCTGGCGAGTGTGTGCATATTGCCAATTTCATGTGCGATATAAGTTAAATGTTAATACCTTCAAAATGATCAACTAGCTAAAACATGTTTTCAAGTCATGGTCAACTCTGATTCCAACCCATGCTATTAAATTACATTTGTTCATAAACTGAAACAATAAGAACTGTTTTCTTTTATATTCTTTGTAGCGATACATCAACAGTTGCAAGTCACAAATAAGCTAATAAATGTAAAAGTAAGAACAATCGTTATTTAGAAAGTCATATACAGTAATAAACAAACGAATACATGTACAAATAAGGAAGCAATGTTCAATGCAAAGAATTACAACAATAATGTTCCTACCTTATACAAAGAAAACAATGTAAAATTTGACACTATGCATTTTTTGTGTATATATCGAAGTTATACTACCGAAAAATAATTCTTATAAGCCAAATGGTTGATATCAATCAGGTCTTCTGCTATTCTGAATTGCTATTTTCAGGGTTTGGGCATGTAATTTAATATGTTTCAGTTATTCACAATAACAAACGAATAATATTAACATGTTTATACACAAGTGTGCATCCAATCTTCAATTAAACTAATAAGATACACATTATTGAAACACTTACTTAAATGTACATTTATATTAAATTAAATACTTGTCACACATGGGTGCCTCCATTCTATTTTTAGCCACAGAAAACTGGGACTCGGTGTTTTCCACTTACATCATAATTATCATGTGACTTATTACATGTAAATACTAGCAATTATCTTTGGCTTTATCAAAAATATACATGTAGTAAATAGTGTTACTTAGACAATGTAGATTAAGAAAACTTTTGAATAACGACTTTTGATTGCCCATATTATTTGAATGTACAGGTAGCTTATATCATAACTCAAGGTAAATAATCAGAAAGCTTTTGAATTACGGTGTGACTTTTGATTGCAAAAATTTATAGAATATACAGATAGTTAATATCACATATATTAGTATAATTATATATAGTATATACATATAATAGTATACAGGTACCTTATAGTGTACCTCAAAGTACAGGTTGAGAAAGCTTTACAAATTATGACTTATCAATCCAAAGAGGCTCAGTTATTTTACTTAAGTATTATATACATACTCTTCATTGTTTTTTACACAAAGGCATGTCATAGCTTGTATAAAAAAAAGTTTACATACAAAATTCTCACTTATGTCATGGCGAATGACATTAGATGGGAAAGATAAAACTAGTGTTGATATTGAGGTCCCAGCTATTGTTCACAGAGGGACCAGAATTTGGGCCCAGCTATTGTTCACAGAGGGACGATAATTTTGGCCCAGTTATTGTTCACAAAGGGACAATAATTTGGGCCCATCTATTGTTCACAGTGAGAATTGTTCCTTCACAACTTCAAACTTGATGTTGTTTTTGATGAGTCGTTCAATCAGACTTGTTTCTCGGAAAAGCATGGCTGTTGTGTACACACCACCCCTGAAAGATATTTAAAATACATAACAAACTAATCTCTTGTAAGGTCTTAATGGCATCTATTAGCCTGTATATAAAAATAGTATGTATAGAAATTACAAGATTTTATTACTTTTTACTTTTTGCTTTGTCTTAGAAAATAAAATATTAAAAAATACAACAATATTTGGACTTCCCCCTTAATTGAAAACAAGATTGTAACGGTGTATTTAATAACTAAAATGCACAAATGTTAAGTGACTGGTGGGTCCTAAAATATTTACAGCGATCAACGATAGTCTCATAAGGTAGACAAATCGTGTCATATGCACCTTTCTTTCAAATGAATCTCTGTATCCTTTATAAGAACCATTGATTTCGATACTTTTTATCATTTCTAATATATTTAAACAGTTGCATAAATTGTGGTACTGCTCATTTGGTAGTTAGAACACAGCTTTAATCATACCTAAATTTGTCTTGGGAGATTTCTTTCAGCAGAGTACAGGCACACTGAACCATTACAATGGGCGTGGCAACATATCCCGCTTCCGGGCCCGACACCCGCACAATCATCTGGGTGTCAGGGGCTGTGTCATGCTCTGTGTCGGCATCAGGAAGCTTTTCCTTCCAACCCTTGCCGACCACTGTGATGCTAAATGTTCCTGTCTCCATCTGTTGGGGAATCACCAATCAGTTTTTTATTACAAGAGAACACCAGAGAGATAACAACTCTTGTCCAACAATCTTATTTTAATAGTAAAAAAAAATGTTATAAATTTCGACAACCAGATCAGCCAATATAACGGACATTGCTGCACATTCTAATGAAGTTACAGCCGTGGTCCTTCTGATATAAGGCAAACTCTATGAGCATTATATATTGATAAGCATGACAGACCAGAAAGCTACGATTAATGTGAGGTCATGTTCTACATTCAAAATTGACCCTCACAACAATACAACATTAATCAATCTTTGGAAACTGTTCAAGGATCGGTGTTAAATGTTGATAAATCATGGTGTAATATTTTTTTCACCAAATAAAATTGAAGATAAATGCCACAGACAGACTGTCCAAAGAAGGGAAACATCTCTGGTTACCCATGCTAACTAACTTACCTGATAGATTTACTACATGTACATTTCTCACCAACAGACATGAAACAGATCATCATCATCATCATCATCATCATCATCATCATCATCATTATCATAATCATCAATGAATAATGTCCTGTTATCCGACCAACATGAAAAATGTAAAAAATATGACCACAGGAGAAGCTTAAAAACAGGTTCATGTCGCCATTTTTATAAGATAGTTCATTTGAACTCTTTATTAATTGTGGCATAATAAACGTTATAGTTAGGCAGGCTCTGATTTCATTAGACGGAATCTAGGCCCAAACCTTCACTCTATAACTTGCATATTATACACGTGAGGCCTTGTAAATGGATGTATTTTATAATGAATTTGAACTCAACTATTAATTTTCTACCTTCGTAATGCACAAGATAAGGAAACATTTAATTTATTGGATATATAGTCATATTCACTATGACCCTTTGTTTCTATAACTATATCACTGAAATGATCATATCCCTCATTGGCTACCAATATCCCATTTTACCTGTTTCTTTGAAGGTCCTCCTTGTTTGAACACACCAAAGGTAAATATGTGTGGATACTGTGGAAAGAAAATGAAATAATTAATGACCAGCCTTAATCATAACATATTTTTACACGAGTACTATCTATACATACATAGGATAGGATATAAATACAGCTGACTAACCAAGTATTTTTCTTTCAGTAAAAACAGGGATCTGACTCAATAGTTATAAAAGCTGGAGATATGGGCTTTGCTATACAAGTGCATATGTCTCTGGCAACATGGGTATACAAATTTTAAAACCTAATTTAAAATCTTCGACAACAATTCCAACGATGATAAAACCAATATTACACTAGAACTGTAAGCCAAAGGCTAACGAATACCCCCCAACCCTTCCCTGTCTAGGTTGTTTGCCCTGGCACAAAGGAGTAGGCCACCAAAGCGAATATTGTAACAAATTTAAGGCCTGTATGCACCTAACTTCAGGACTTTTGATGGTCTTTTTAAGGACAAAATCAATTAAAGGTCTTTTTAAGGCCATGCAAACATTCTGATTAATACAGGTGCACCAAATCACATATTCAACAGTTCATATCATGGTCATTGACATCTGAAAGTTTGAAAAAGATTTATAGAAAAAATGAGAAAAAATGACCAAGGATTAGGCTAGACAAAGCTGTATAATTTTTGCCTATTTTAACTTATTCAGGGGCCATAATTGGAGACATGATCATGTGATTCCAACCACAATCACAGGGGCAAATGTTCTCACCATGGCTAAAAGTTTGAAAAAGATTCATTCAAAAATGACGAAGGAGTAGGACGAACAAAACTAATTTTACCCAATTTAACTCATTAAGGGGCCACAACTCCACTCAGGATCATGTGACTCCCACCAAATTCATGGAGGCAAAGGTTTACATCATGGCCATTAATATTTGAAAGTTTGAAAAAGATTTGCTCAATAGCTTCAAAGAAGAATCCTGGACAAAGCTAATTTTGCCCAATTTAACTCATTAAGGGGCCACAACTCCACTCAGGATCATGCGACTCTGACCAAATCCACGGAGGCACAGGTTTACATCATGGTCATTAATATTTGAAAGTTTGAAAAAGATTTGTTCAATAACGACAAAGATGAATCCCGGACAAAAAAAAACGGACGGACAGACGGACAGACGGACAGACAGACAGACGGACAGACGGACAACCCGATTCCAGTATACCCCCCCCCCCAAACTTTGTTTTGGGGGGTATAATAATAGTTTGATGACATGCATATAAATCTTAATGAAAAAATTGGTCAGATTGAACGTTGCAAATTCAGGTCATCTAAAGAACTTAGAATACAACCTCATTTGCCGACACATTGTCCACACAAAATCGGATTTTAAACACCTGTGATAGTTAAAGGTTGAGCCTGAAACTTAATGATTGCCTATCTGCAATTTCATTCGCTGTAAATTTAGGTTGTATTCTAAGACAACATCTTAACCCTTTCCTTTAAAACACATACAAGGTAAGAAATGAATTGCTTAATATCTACCTTAGACAGGGAATGTTGACAGTGCTGTATTTCAAAAAATGTGTCAAATAGAACTCCTCTAATCGTTCATGCTTAATTTGAGCTAATCCAACACAAAGTTGCAGCTTTACGCCATGCTGCACAGTGTACTTACAGCTTAAGACTACTTACTTTCAGAATGAGAGCTCGTCCAAAGCTGAACTTTGCCAAGATGCCAACGATGAGTCCAAACAGCAGGGTGACCGCCAGATAGAAGAAATTCGGAACACAGGCATAAGCTGCCACTTCAAACTGGAAAAAAACAAACAGTAACGAACAGTATACCTTAATGTATACATATAATCTGTTTTAAGTTGTCATAAAATACACATATTTATGTAACAAGTTCAAGAAATATTTATTAAGTGAGCCTTTAGCATGAAAACTAACAAAGGGCAATAACTCTAAAACTAAGAAAGCAAGAGTTACTGTTAATATGCACTGCACTTGCACTCCATGAAATCTATCTACATATCGCGGGCTTAGCGCAAAACGGTTGTAACTGACATTTTTAAAATTGTTCAGGAGAGCATAAAACCTGATTTATTTTCCTAGTTCTTATCATTTTCACTTTGTTTTTTTTTATTAAAGCTTTATATTTGTGTACTTTTCATGAATAAATCACAATAACATTTTTTTGCATTCAATTTCTAAAAGAGATATTTGTAAAACAGTCAGTTACAACCATTTTGCACAAAAAAATGAGGAATTTTCTAAATTTATTTTTGCGCAAAAGGGTTGTAACAGTCAGTTACAACTGTTTTGCCTGAAAAATTGAAGATATTTCTAAATACATTTTGCGCAAAAGGGTTGTAACTGAATCTTTGTTATTAAAATTTCTTTGACAGCTTTAAGATATTTGACTTTAAAGCACCATTACTTGCAATGTAAATTATACTTAAATACATCAACTGAGGATAATAGCTATGATATTTTCCACTTTTTTTTGAAAATTTAGTTGTGTATAGAACATCTTATATTCTATGAATATTTTTGTTAATATACTAAGCACAAACAGGGGTTTGGGTAAAATTTTAGTTTAATATCACATTTATAATACATAAAAAACAATTAAATTATTATATATATGAAAGACAATTGAATAATAAATTTATTTAAACAACAACAATATATACTGCAGTTATCTTCAACATCATATTTTAAGTTAATAATCAGCTTAATTCAAACTGTTAATGATGAATATCAGCATTTTGTAAGTACAATTGTGAAGAAAATAGCAATTTCATTCACTAATTAAGATATGCATGTATATTTCTTATTTCTAGTTTTTAAGTTAAAATGATATCCAGAAACATTTTTATAAGTCATCATAGCATACTCATGACATATCAGCTCTTATAATGACCATCAATCTGTACAAAATATACAAGAACTTGAAATTTAAAATAATCATTTAGTAAAATCATAGGTAATAAATGAAAGCTATTTTAAAATTGACAATGACCAAATCCGGTCCCAAACCTTATATCTGGATGAAATCATTTAAGGGCTAAGATATTTCCAAAGCTCATAAATATCAGACTTCCATCTTCCAGTACTGCTTTACTCAGCACAAATTCCATCTACTTGCCCCATGAATATCAGAACTTTCCATCTACTCTTAACAAATCCTTAACCCTAGCATAATTTCCATCTTCTTGGCTCATGAATATCAGAATACTTTCCATCCACACTAAACATCATTAACACTAGGATGATTTCTATCTATTTGGCTAATGAATATCAGAATACTTTCCATCTACACTAAACATCATTAACACCAGCATGATTTCTATCTATTTGGCTCATGATAATCAGAATGACTTCAATCTACTTTCAACAAATCTATTAACCCCAGCATGATTTCCATCTAAATGGCTAATGAATATCAGAATTACTTCCATCTTCTCGAAAGAAATTATTAACCCCAGCATGATTCCAACCATAGGCTTATGAATATCAGAATACTTGTCATCTACTCTTAAACCAGTCATCAACCCCAGCACAATATCCATGTTAGCTCATGAATATCATAATTACTTCCATCTGGTACTCTAAACAAATTAACCCCAGCACAATTTCATTCTAACTGGCTCATGAATATCAAAATGTCTTCTATCTTCTCGAAACAAATCTTTAACCCCAGCATAATTTCCATCTACTTGGCTCATGAATATCAGAAAGTCTTCAATCTTCTCAAATAATTAACCCAAACATGATTTCCATCTACTTGGCTTATGAATATCAGAATACTTTCCATCTACTCTTAAACAAATCATTAACCCCAGCATGTTTTCCATCTAATTGGCTCATGAATTTCAGAATAACTTCCATCCATTCAAAAAAATCATTAACCCCAGCATGAATTCCATTAACTTAGTTTATGAAAATTAGAATGATTTCCATCAGATCTGATTTCTATCTATTTTTTATCCAGTAGTTACTTGTAGTAGTGACCAGTAGTAACCATCATGACAACCATAACAATGATTATTTTATGACGCTATTTCGGTGTCGGACTACAACCCGACGACGGCACAGCGAAGATTGCTAGAGGGGGTCGTCCCTGTGATATTATAAGATGACAAGTACCCAAATCAGACTTCCGATGTTTATTGTCCAAGGTTAAATGACAACCTGGACTGGAAAGTCATGGGTTTAAATACTAAATTTGAGTTTAAGTTGCCAACAACTGGCACTGTCATCTTAAGTGTTTTACTCGGCTAAGGATTAAGAGTTTCCTTTAGATAATCTTTGTTTCTTTGATCTAATATATGCTTATCACAACTTGCATAGGTGTTGAAGCCTTATTCTTATGATTAGCAAAACCATAGAACAAAAAAGGTGCTAAAATGTAGTGACAACAGTCAAAAATAAGAATTAAGTGTTTGCTTAAGAAATTACTGAAGTTATGCAAGTTGCAAATATGATGACAAAAATACAAAATATAATATATAATGTTTATAATATCAAGTTATGATATTGTAAGTTATCTGAGTCAATTCTATATCAATAGACAATCATTTCTATACTAAATATGATAGGCCAATTTTAAGTTTAAATTTTTATTTTTTATTGTACTTAAAACATTATTATTTAATATTTTGCAACAAAATATAATGCAAAAAGAATGATCATAATAGTTACACCAAATACCTACTATTTTACAACTATTCATACTGCCTACCCAGTCAGTTAGAAACACCAGCATGGCTTAACTGACATCGCTTATGAATACCAAAATGACTTAAATTGAGTTACTTCTTCGCCAGTCATAAACACACCAGCATGACTTCAAACTGTATAGCTCATGAATATCAGAATTACTTTACATAGGTACTTCTCGAAATTTATAAACACCAGCATGAACTTGACTACGGAGTTCATGAATATTCAAATGATCAATAGATCTACTTCTTCCTAGTCAAAATCATTAGCATGACTTCAAACACCAGAGTTCTTGAATATCAAAATGACTTCACTAGATCTTCGCTAGTCATAAACACCACAATGGCTTGAAACTATATAGCTCATGAACTTCAGAATGGCTTGAAACTATATAGCTCATGAACATCAGAATGGCTTGAAACTATATAGCTCATGAACATCAGAATGGCTTGAAACTATATAGCTCATGAACATCAGAATGGCTTGAAACTATATAGCTCATGAACATCAGAATGGCTTGAAACTATATAGCTCATGAACATCAGAATGGCTTGAAACTATATAGCTCATGAACATCAGAATGGCTTGAAACTATATAGCTCATGAACATCAGAATGGCATGAAACTATATAGCTCATGAACATCAGAATTTCATCCATAAGATTTGATTCAATCTTCAGAACTCACGAATGTCGAAATGACTTCAATAGATCTACTTTTTTGCTATTGAAGATCATTCAATCAAGCGAAAGCTCATGAATATCACATGAACAAAAAGAAAGAAGGAACTTATTTTTGACTCAGAGAGTGTCAAGAAATGCAAAAAATCGGTTGCAAAATAGCTTCCATTGGATAAAGTTTTCCGCTGGAAATAAGCGTGTTATAGGATACGAAATATTCAGTTAAAGTATATAACATTCTTCTAGAATTGGTAGGGGAATTAATTTGTGTTTTCACCAATAATGATGTACCTTAATAATTAGATCAATTGCCTTTGGTTTTCATTAGTTTATAAAAGTTATGATTCTGTGTACAAAACATGTCAATATTGCCAAAATATAAAATTTTAACATGCAAATTTATTTTACCATAAAAAGCCCACGAAATATAAATAAATAATTAATATTTACAAATAAAAACTACTAAGAGAAACAATATTCTTGTAAAACACACACATTCTTTTCCTGTTTTAAAATCATATCCGAACTTTACACAGAAAACTAAATAAAATTTTAAAAAGGGATATTTAATTTTAAACTTAAATTTACTTTCCTAATCATATTTTTTTCTTAAGCAAGAGCCTAAAGATACTATCAAATTCTTCAATTCTTTTTCCTAAATATATGACTTTTTAATCTTATCGGACAATATATCATACACATTATTAATATAAATGAATAAATAGGACTAAAGGAATAAAACATGAGATATTGTTCGTAATTGTGATGTTTAAACATGCATTTTTTTCATTTTATTGGGAGTTTATTTTAAAAACAAATCATTTTTCATCAATATGACTGTCTCTCCTCAAAAACAATGTTAAATAATCATGATGTAATCAATGATGTCATCATGATATTGGAGTTACATCCCATCCCAATGGTTTATTGATTCAAAGTTTTCTGTGCAAAACAGTTGTAAGTGCAGTTACAACTGTTTTGCGCTAAAATAAATTGCCATTTTCAGATCGAGGGCTCAACGCAATACTGTCGTAACTCCATTTTTCAAAATTGTTCAGGAGAAGGAAAAAACTTTCTTAATTTATTTCTGTTGGATATATTTGAAGTATTTAAACATAACAATGCTGTACTGTATGTTAGTTTGAAACCAAAAAATATCTTATCTTCAAACATTGAACACAAAAGATGAATTTGATGAAAATTTGACTTACTACAGTTTTCCACCTCAAAAGTCAGATTTCATCAAAGTATATAATTATGCAACAGTGTCGTAACTCGACTTACAACAGTTTTCCACCTGATATTATTTCAATTTGAGAAAATATATTTATGCAACACTGTAGCACTTTTTGTCTTTGTCATTATTAATGAGAAATATGGTTTATAATTAAACAGATAATAGACAACTAAGGCTGATCCTTTACCACTAGGCCACGAAGACAGTTTAAGCTTTAACAAAGCATATAGATTCATGATTTAAACATAAATTCAAAACAGCTATAGTTAACATCATTTTCGCAAAGCTGTAAAGCACATTTTCAATACTAATATAATCATTCAATTTTGAAATAATGTACATTTATTTTATATTTGTTACTTTATAACAATCATTCCCTTATTTAACTGACAAAATTGGCAAATTTCTTGATAATTCCATCTGACTGCCCAATTAAATTTCATTAAAAAAAATGTCAGCAAAAATGTTTTTAAAACTATCAGAAAAAATGACCTTCAAAGGAATCTAATAATTACAATATTGACCATTGTTTTCAAATATTTGGTTTGTTTCCACGAAGGGGAAATTCTTATTAATACACACAAGTTCACTTGTCCTTATAGCTCTACTCAACTGGTTCAGAAACACTTCAGGTCATTACCAGAAAATATGTTTTAGCCAAAGCAGCATTCCACCAAGTCAAACAAGAAAAACAAATTAACTTTTTTTTTCGGATAACTTTTTAAAAAAACTATTTTCAGACTATACAATGTGCAGAATGCATGTGTTTTAAGCATCAATACAAAACAATCAAGTTTTCTTATTTGCGATGACTACCCGGACCATTGTCACTGTAGTGTCCTATGGGAGTAGGAGGAAAAAGGGGTTGTGGACATCTAAAATGATTTGCTTTATGCACAAGCTTAACAAATCTGTTTATTACATTGGTCGGTTTTTAAATTGGGCTTTGACTTTCATTAGCTAATGAAATTTCTCCTTTGTCAACAAGATAAACTAATGGTATATCATCATCTTCTTAAAAAAAGCCCCACTTCATCATCAACATCAGCATCATTGCCAACCACATCAGCATCATAACCATTAACATCTCCCCCATCAACATCATTGCCATCAACCACATCAGCATCATAACAATTAACACCTCCCCCATCATCATCATTGTTGCCATCAACCCCATCAACAGCATTCCCACCAACCACATCAGCATCATAACCATTAACATCAACCCCATCAACATCTTTGCCTTCAACCACATCAGCATCATAACCATTAACACCAACCCCATCAACAACATTTCCATCAACCACATCAGCATCATAACCATTAACATCTCCCCCATCATCAGCATCATAACCATTAACATCTCCCCCATCATCAGCATCATAACCATTAACATCAACCCCATCAACATCATTGCCATCAACCACATCAGCATCATAACCATTAACATCTCCCCAATCAACCACATCAGCATCATAACCATGAACATCAACCCCATCAACAGCATTGCCATCAACCACATCAGCATCATAACCACGTACATCAACCCCATCAACAGCATTGCCTTCAACCACATCAGCATCATAACCATTAACATCTCCCCCATCAACCATATCAGCATCATAACCATTAACATCAACCCCATCAACAGCATTGCCATCAACCACATCAGCATCATAACCATTAACATCTCCCCCATCAACCATATCAGCATCATAACCATTAACATCAACCCCATCAACAGCATTGCCATCAATCACATCAGCAGCATAACCATTAACACCTCCCCTATCAACATCATTGCCATCAAACCCATCAACAGCATTCCCACCAACATTATTTCAATCAACAACATTACTATTCATACCATTTCCTTCAACATCACAAATCTCAACATCACCCCAATCAACATCACCATCATAACCATCTACATCAGCTCCCTCAATATCATGCCCATCAATGCTGTCATTCATGATGTAAACTGTAACATCATCATTGAACCAGCTCTCACAAACATCTACATTATTTTCACAAGCATCTCTATTCAAATCAAATGTTTGAAAGAATTCTGAACTGTTATTTAAGTCTGTCATTGCTTCATTTCGAAGCAACGCATCTAAAATGTAGCTGTCTGTGTCCTCATCATCTATAAAACCTCATTCTTCACTGCTGACGTCTGATACATCTGACACTTCCTGAGCCATGCCTTAGCAAACATGCTCATGAGCTAAATAGGGTTTGCAAGTTATTTCTCCCTCCTTCATCTCACTAAACCCCGACCAATCTGAATCAGTATCTTCTTCAGTATCCATTTCATTTTGACATTAAGTACTTCAAACAGTACATTTCCACTTGTCCCAGGCTCAAGAGACTCGGCTAACTGGTCAATAAACTATGTCATGCTCTCAATATCTGCATGGCCTATCAGGACAGCTGACCCATCACATACTGGCATTCCTTTATTGGACCTACTATGGGGATCAAAAAAGAAGATGCTTTGTCTTTTTTTTTATGATTGCACATGTGTATGCTGGACTGGAACACCCCATGGTAAATATGCATTTGGAAAAATCGAATTCTAATGTATCTGCTAGGGCATCTTATAGAGACCAAAAGGGAACTGTGGAACTTTTTCTATCTCAACTTCCATGCAGTGAATGTTCCTTTACAATGTTAACAAAGGCCAGAACATCAGGAATGTCATCAGTTAACCACTATAGCCTTTTCAAATTGACATCCCTATAAAGTTTGTCACCACCACGTGTTTGTGTGGTTTATTTTATTCACCCATAATTAAAATTTCATCCATCGTTTTCTCATTCCAGTTTGTTGGTTGAATTGTATAGGATGTTACTAATGCGCACACCAAATTTGCTACACATTGTGTACCTCTGCTACAAAACACTTTGCTTCCTTGATGCCTTGTAGCTTTTGCTAAGAGCACGATGTGAAATCTAAAGATTGATAACAAAAAAATGACAAAAACTTATTTGAATTAGCATTATTTGATTCCCAACCATTTTTACTTATCAAATTCAGGGAGCAAAAATTCTTATCCAAATCACAATATTTTGCCTTAAAGCTGCACTCTCACCGATTAAACATTTTGACAACTTTTTTATTTTTTGTCTTGGAACGAGCCATTTTTTTGCAAAAATCCATGGCAACAAGTAATATGAGACTACTGACAAAAATATAAATCACAGATTTTTATATTTCAGTTAAAAAAAAAGGTTTTATGCAGTTTTCTTAAACCGTTAGTAACGGTTTAAGCCATTAAACATTAATTTTTGAACGGAAATATGCAAATCTGCGATCTGATCCTTTGCCAGCAATCTTTTATCATCGGGTTTGCAGATATTAACGCAAAAATTTGCTCTTTCCAAGACAAAAAATAAAAAAAGTTGTAAAAATGGGAAATCTGTAAAAGTGCAGCTTTAAGTATTTTTTTCTACAAATATTAGTTTTCCAATACCACATTAAAAATGCAAGCTAATTGAACTACTATAATATAGAAGTATAGTAAGACTCATTTATTTATCAAAATGCTACCATAAATATCCTTTAAGTTTGATAAATAAGTTATGGAAAAAGTCAGTTTTATTAGGATAAGACTTCATTCACTTAAGATGCTAATGCAATAACTTAAATCGCCTCAGAATATCAAATATTAAGGTAATCATTTAACTTCTTTAAGCACAAGTTACAATACATAACTAGGATAAGGAATAGTTCATAAGTACTTAAAAAACAAAAACAAATAAAAACACTTTAAAACTGTTATCTTCAGATGTGGCCTAAATAAATCTTCAAAATTCGTTGGATTTCATAATTTTTAACATGTACATGTATATATTTACTGTTGTTGTTTTCTTTTCTGAGAAAAGTGACATCACAGCACTATTACATCATTAGTATGACATCATTTTGTTGAAATTCATTGAGTTACTACAGTGTTGCACAGTTTTTTAAATCAAACTTGGCATAGTTTCCAGTGCAACACTGTATGTAACTCAAGTTACGACAGTGTTGCATAAATGAAAATAGTCAATTTAAGATACGACTTTTGGACAACTTTTCATTTTAAGTACTTAAAAATCAATATTTTTCAAAAATATTTTTATTACAGATGGAAAACTGTTAAAGCATGTAAAAAAATGCAAAAACATCATTTTGTGAAAAAAAATGGAGTTACGACACTATTGCGTTGAGCCCTCGAGATACAAACTTTTGACAAATATGGCTTTATATACATTTATCCTTATTACAGAGCTATTTTTTTGGGATATTATGGAGGCTTGTAAAAAAGGTTAAAAAATATGAAAATATCACCTTTGGAAAAAAAGTCAGTTACAACCGTTTTGCGCTAAGCCCGCGATATGAAGTTTCAAGTTGATAACTCTTATATTCTACAAGATATGGCCTGGACAAAACTTAAAACATGAAAATTAACCAAGGGCAATAACTCTGAAAATATGAAAGCAAGAGTAACAGTTCTTAAGCAATGCTCTTGCCCTCCATGAGATCTATCTACATATATAATTTGAAGATGACACCACTCATAGTTTACGAGATATGCCCCGGACGAGTGAAAACGGGACTCGACCACCACTGCCGCGGACAAAAGTAACCCCTTAACCCCTATATGTCGCCTAGTCAGGCGACTCAAAAATTAATGTACTTGATCATTGCTTCACTTAGTATGCTGCAATTATTAACATGGACCTTGTGCAACTAACAATGAAAACTATATACATGTTTGCATTATATTTCATCGGGTGACTTAGCGTCATTCCAATTGTCATAAGTCAATCTGTTTTAAGTGAGAATTATGTAAGAATAACCTTTTTGTTTTACATTAGACGCTTTATTCAAGGTGGAGTATGACCAGTTTTAGCAAACAATGCAAATTATCGATCAAGAATTCTTTAATGTGATTTAGAACAAATGAATGTATTAGTATAAGAATTTAGTATATCACCGTGTGAATCAAACATTATGTTTAAATGTATGGCAGTCATTTTTGAAAACAGCAACACCCTTTGTTTGAAAGCAATGTGATACAATGTAGATCTATGGAAAATCGAAGCATAATCTTACACCAAGATTAAAACAAATACAGGCTAGATTACATTAAGCGGGGAAAATTATGTCACTTTACGGTGCAGTTGGCTATTATACAAGTAGCAATCTAAACTTGGGGTTATATACTGAGTGCTTTAAAATTGGTTATCAGATAGCTTTAAATGCTTATTATGAATTAGTTGTAAATTAGTCATCATTGCTGTGTCATTAACTTATGAAAAGTTTTGTCTTTTTAATGATTTACTAATATTACTACAGGATTGATCATAAGTTCAGATACTACACAAAAATTCTATTCAAGAGACATTTTGTACTTATTGACCAATCATACAGTATCAAAAGAAATCAATGTACAGGTGTTATTTCATTTTCAAATCAAACCTGTGATAACATTTGGCCATTGACAATTTAAAACATCTAGACAAAACAATTGCATTATAAGTGCCTCATATGTGAAGGTCAGTGAAAGGCAAAAGTGTGTGTGTGCGTGTGTGCGTGTCTGTGTGTGTTTGGGGGGGGGGCGTTCGCGCGTGTGGGTGCGCATTACCGCACGTGTGGGTGGGCGTGTTTATCTGTTTGGCAGTTAGCATTTCAGTTTGTCGGCCTTACGTTGTTGCAAACATTTGTTGAGCAAACTACTTCTGCGAACAGATTGAATGGATTGTTGCAACAAATTACAAAGAAGCAAGTGCCTTGAACATTTGTGTTAGTTGCATGATCAATTCATTTTATCGCCATGGCGATAGGTGTTTTAGGTTTAATTCCACATATTATAAGAGATTTGTCTGAAACTTAGTACACAGGCTCACCATGAAGTATATTAGTGTCTGACATTGGTCTCATAAATTGCGGCAATGTGGTTTAAATTAACTTGCCCTTGTAGTTGATCTACACATTTACGGCTATAATATGAGTGGCGCAAACTACTTCCACAGTTTAGAAGAGTTGTTTCTATGCTTTGTACACTTGCTCACCTTGGGTTCGAGTGCTAAATAAAGTTTCAATCAGTTTCAGCAAAGCCATGTAAGAGAAATGTGCCCCTTAACTTAGATTAATTCACAGATTATTATTGAAGTTTCTGGAGCAAGCGACTTCTACAATTTAAGAGAGATTGCTCTTAAACTTGATTCATCTTGTAACATGACAGAGTGTACTAGTACACTCTACTACGGTTTGGTGTATTTTCAATGAGATCTTGTACTTATAATTTTTGATTATCAATATTTAGTCTACGCACAAGAGAGTGTTTACCACTTTACAATATTAACGTCATCTACCCACAAGATTATATTGTCTGTTTAAAGACTTCTTTTTGTGGCAACATTTTTTTCTTAGAAATAAGTGAACAATTTTCTAAAATGTTGTTCTTCATCTTTCACTATTAAGTGGGGTTGCATACAATTAAAACACACAAATAAAATAAAGTTTTACATCTGTAAACATGTATTACCGGTTAGTGGTGAAATAACACATTAAGGCAATGCAATAACACGTTTAAAAGTAGCAGTTATGTTTGAATGTAAAAACTTTTTGAGTGTTCTGGCTACATGCCAAATTGAGACATTGTTATGTATCTTCAATGATCTGCTGTAGCACATCTAAGCATTGCATGTTATGAAACATGGTTAAGGCTGTGTCAATGTGGATATCAGCTTTGTAAAAACTGATGTAGGATCCTGGCTGCATGCCAGATGGAGACATTGTCTCTGTCATAGATTTCCATTGATCTGTTGTAGCACATCCAAGCCAGGTCCAGCCTGTTCTGAAGTTCATAGCAGTGGCCCAGCATGTTGTGGGCTGTGTCAATGTGGCCATGTGGTGTTCCCATTGTATACTCATGTAGGTTATGTAGGGCTGTTTGTGCTCTCCTAGGTTGGTGTAGCTCCCAGTATGTGAGATGCTGTAAGTAACAAAGGAATGGAACACAGTCAGTGACCACATTGTTCTTCCACTTGTCATGAGGTAATAGGTCTTCACCTTCTATACTTCTCAGCATTTCAAATGCAAGATGTTGTGGAATACAGTTTATTTCTTCCTTTGTGAAGGATATACAAATCATTGTGTATTTCTTCCGCATCTCTGTGTTTGAGTTGACTATCAACTTTTTCTTATACTCAGTGCTTGGTTCTCGGCATTTCCTTCCAAAATGTCCACAGTACTGAAACACTTCTGGTCCCAGCAGTCCTTCACAGAAAGTCAGTACTTCTGCAGCTTCCTCATACTGCCCTCTGCAGTACAACATGGAGGCAAATTTCAACCTACTGGACATACGGTCCGAGTCAAGAGACCGCTGGTACCAGTTGAAGATATCCTGTGTGATTCGTTGTCCAAGATAGATGCACCTTGAAGCCAGCATGGAAGCAAGGGTGCTGCATAGGAATGGGGTCAGCATAGAAACTACTTCCTGTTCAAGGTCACTTGATGAATCAGACATACTCTGTAGAATGAAATAGTGCCTTTCAATGTCATCAGTTGAACAATCAGTTATCAATTTATTTAAATCAATAGTCAAATAAGCTAATTCACGAAACAGTATTTTCTGTAGAACATCACTACAGTTTTGAGTTATTGTGCCCACATGCTCATATGATACATTTTCAAGATTTGACCATTGAAGCAATCTCACATCAATATTGTCCATATGAATGCGAAACAAACACTGCAGTTTTGTGTTGATGAGATGTGAAATAATGCTGCATAGGTTTGCAAGTTCCCAATTATGCAACTTTCCAACAAACAGATTAACTCCAGATATTGTGAAATGGGGACAGTATTTTTGTTTAAACCATCTTTTCAGTGTTGTCAGAAGAAGACACACACATTTCACAATATTGTTTTCCCTCCATATTTCTGTAGGATAGTTTTCTATTGTAAATAGCATTGCTGTTTTAATATGAAATGTGCTGAATCTGTCACCAAACAAAGGTTTGAAACACGTTTTTCTCAATATTTTTGTCAGTGTATATACCTTCACTTGAACCGTGTTAAAATCAAACATTAAAAGCCGTTCCATTAATGAAGTTGAAAACCTCCACTGCCATCTTGAATAAGGGTAACTTGTTAACTTTGAAGGGATCATTAATGCTTTAGATCTACACAATGATTGTTTAGATGGGCTCTCTGTGTAGCCCTGTGGCACTAAGAATACTCCAGTCTCCCTGGCACTGGCCAATGTTTCAGGTCTTGGCCAGTGTCCAGGGCGTGTTCTGTGGAACATGAACTTGCATTCTTCTGGCAGTTTGCTACAATGGTATCCATTGACTATGTCAAACCTTTCATAATATGACATTGATGGGCCATGTCTTATTATTTCACCATATTCACTTCGTTGCTGTGCAAAGTCCTGGATTTTGACTCTTGTATTAGTCAATATTATTCTCCCTTCCCCATCTAGAACATCATCAGGACCTACTGCTTGTACTTCTGGCAGTGGACAGTCACTTCTCAGTCTCTGCAAGTAGCAGTGTTGAGGAGGAGTGAACTCATTCTTTAACACCAGCAGATTTGGCTTTCCATACTGCCAGGTTGCCAAGTTAAGAGCCACATGTTTACTGTTATCACAATCCAAGAAGTCAGTGTCAGATTCCATCCCAGGTGTTGTGGTGCCTTCACTCTGACTGCCAAATATGTATGAAGGTATATTCATATCACTTAACAAGCAACCAACATTTTCCATAGTCTCAATCCTCAAATGTGTTCTCCTCCTCCTTCTTATCATCCTTCTGTTGACCCCTATATCCCCCATCACCCGGGACAGCCGCAGTGAAAACAGTCTCTCACTCTCCCTATCACTATCCATAGCTTGATGTTTTAAACTTAGTTTATAAGAGTCCAGCAGCAAGGCACATAAAATCAAAAAATTTATTTCATGTTCATCATGTTGCTGACAAAATGTAAACTATTAATTCAGAAAGGTCTACTTTCTTTTTTAAACACAATATTTAACCCATCCCACTTCATTGGCTGTTAACCATATACTGGAGAGGATCAATTATTTACATTGAAATCATAGTTTCTTATTTGCCATTGAAATTTACTTTACGGTTCAGAATTTAAACAATCTTGTACATGTCTATATATACATCTGTCAAAAAGGAAGCATTTAAGCATAGTAACTGTTATGTATGTTATCATTTAAAGTGCATGTGTGTAGGTCTTTCTTTACATACAAATCATATTTTTTATTTGCCATTCAAATTTATTAGACCTGGTACCATATATTTTCAATATATTGTAAAAAAAATACTTATTGGTCATCTTTATCTCAATTTCAGCTTTTCTTCTTTAAAGTATATGACCTACAATTACTTATATGACACCCCATATTATTTTTAAACACATATGTCATTTCATGTCCAATTTTAGTTGAAATCATTGGCAAAAATACCAATTACAACATGTAAAAATTAATTATATTAAAATAATTTTAGTCATGTATCTAATATAAAATACACCAGCAAGCAATAATAGCTTTTTAATTAATTAAAAATTAAAATGGCAAAATAAATTAACATTGTTAATAAAAAACTAGCTTATATGTTGGTCAGATTATTAAGAACATAATTTTATTGCAAGTATTAAATGTAAAATTAAAAATTTACTAAATTTAAAGAAACATGTACATTTATCAACTTCCCATTTAAAATTTGAAAAAAAAAACTAATTTATATTGGTGTTTACCCATATACTTCCATCAAACTTGGCAGCGACAGCGAAAACAGTCATCCCTACCCAATACCACGATTATAACAGGCAGCGATAGTGAAAACAGTCATCCCTACACCAATACCCCCGTCATACCAGGTAGAAACAGCGAAAACAGTCATCCTTACTCCCCTACCCCTATCATACCAGGCAGTGACAGTGAAAACAGTCATCCCTACACCAATACCCCCATCATACCAGGCAGCAACAGTGAAAACAGTCACCCATACCCCAATACCCCCATCATACCAGGCAGCAACAGTGAAAACTGTCATCCCTACCGCAATACCCCCATCATACCGGGCAGCAACAGTGAAAACAGTCATCCCTACACCAATACCCCCATCATACCAGGTAGAAACAGCGAAAACAGTCATCCTTACCCCCCTACCCCTATCATACCAGGCAGCAACAGTGAAAACAGTCACCCATACCCAAATACCCCCATCATACCAGGCAGAAACAGGGAAAAAAGTCACACCTCCCCCAATAGCCCCATCATACCAGGCAGCAACAGTGAAAACAGTCACCTATACTCCAATACCCCTATCATACCGGGCAGCAACAGTGAAAACAGTCACCCATACCCCAATAGCCCCATCATACCAGGCAGCAACAGTGAAAACAGTCACCTATACTCCAATACCCCTATCATACCAGGCAGCAACAGGGAAAAAAGTCACCCATACCCCAATAGCCCCATCATACCAGGCAGCAACAGTGAAAACAGTCACCTATACTCCAATACCCCTATCATACTGGGCAGCAACAGTGAAAACAGTCACCCATACCCCAATAGCCCCATCATACCAGGCAGCAACAGTGAAAACTATCATCCCTACCCCAATACTCCCATCATACCAGGCAGCAACAGTGAAAACAGTCACCCATACCCCAATACCCCCATCATACCAGGCAGAAACAGGGAAAAAAGTCACACCTCCCCCAATAGCCCCATCATACCAGGCAGCAACAGGGAAAAAAGTCACACCTCCCCCAATAGCCCCATCATACCAGGCAGAAACAGGGAAAAAAGTCACACCTCCCCCAATAGCCCCATCATACCAGGCAGCAACAGGGAAAAAAGTCACACCTCCCCCAATAGCCCCATCATACCAGGCAGAAACAGGGAAAAAAGTCACACCTCCCCCAATAGCCCCATCATACCAGGCAGCAACAGGGAAAAAAGTCACACCTCCCCCAATACCCCCATCATACAAGGCAGAAACAGGGAAAAAAGTCACACCTCCCCCAATACCCCCATCATACCAGGCAGCAACAGGGAAAAAAGTCACACCTCCCCCAATACCCCCATCATACCAGGCAGAAACAGGGAAAAAAATCACACCTCCCCCAATAGCCCCATCATACCAGGCAGAAACAGGGAAAACAGTCACCCATACCCCAATACCCCCATCATACCAGGCAGCAACAGGGAAAAAAGTCACACCTCCCCCAATAGCCTGATCATACCAGGCAGTGACAGTGAAAACAGTCAACCATACCCAATACCACCATTATAACAGGCAGAAACAGGGAAAACAGTCATCCCTACCCAAATACCCCAGTCATACTGGGCAGCAAAAGTACAAACAGTCACCCCTATTCATGATTTATTTTAAAATGGGTTAAATTTATGGAATTAATAGTTCCTTTAAGATGTATATTGCATTTATATATCATGTAGTGGATTATTGTTTACTTTTTTATTCAAAATATACACATGTTTAAATCAAGCATTTATTTGACTTCATTTCTGATACATAAACTACTTGTGTGTAAGATCATGAGTTTCAAAAGGGCGCCGACTATATTTGATATTACTTTAGAAATATTCCAACTTAGGGACTAGTTCATAAATTGCAGAACAATGCTTTCAATAGTTTCCACGTTGCATAATAAAATATGAAGTTTAGTTTGTTTTAAAAAACTTTACACTTTAATTGATAATGAAACCTTAAATCATAATAGCCCTGCTTATCATTTTGAAAATTTTGATTTTAAATACCAACTCGGCCATCTCCGAGATAGATACAGGCCGAGGTGTTCCGATTGATACCAAATAGATGAAGGTTACACGCTACTATTAAAATATCCTTTATGTTTGTAAACCTCCTACGCAGTAATCTCCCTTGGTGACAGCAAAAATGCCGAGTTTTGAAAAATTAACCTTGAGCTAAATTGTTTGTTTTGAAAATGTCATTCGAAAGAATGAACTCCAGATAATTCCCCTTTGATGTTTAGTTTTTTTTATCCCCGTTCTATATACTCATATGAGTGAAATGTGTTACAAAAACTTAAACAAAACAAAATATAAAGCAAGGAATTCACATAACATGCCGGTACAAATAAAAGGTGAATTTCATGCTATTGAAATCTATGTATTAGACCATTGACTCTATTTCATCCGAAGAAACGTATGTATATTTTTGTTATAATTTAGTTTTAACCGGAGGATTAGCTTGGGGAAAAACAGAATATCTATAATTCCGGGCTTAAACTATTGTTAACCATAATGACCTTCGAGCATATGTACACCCAACATGTTTTTGGTTATCAGCATGCACCTTTTTCTTCTACTTTCATTGCGCCGAATTGATGCTATGCATCAACTTTTTTCTTGTTGTTAAATGAGATCATATTTCAAATCTTGTATTCAAATTATTTTAAGTATAATAGGCATGCCCGTAATGTATATAATGATCTGGTTTCAAAGGGAATTCCCCATACTTGTTGCCTATTAATAAGTTGAAATGAATGCAAGATTTTAGAATGCTGGCTTATTTCTGATCTTTGTACATACAAAATTGCTTTTGGTTTGTGCTCTTTCAATCTTTGGAAAAACAAAGATTCCAGCCTTAACGATTCACCGAGTGGTTTTCAACATTTTTAAACGTGACTGGGATCAGATAGAAATTAAGACCTCTTGCAAATAATACAATGATGATTTTTTTAAATACATTTTCCCAATTAAAGGGTTATAATTATGCAGTGCCAAAGAGGAAGTTTATCATACTTACGGATATTATGCCTTTTTAGAGAGTTTCTATAGTCAAAGGGTGATAACTCTCGAGTAACTTGAGCAATATGGCTGTGTGCCAAATTTTCCAAGTTATGATGTCCATACACATTCTGATCAAATTTGGTGATGATTTAACAAAGACTTCTAAAGTTATTGATCGTACAAGACTGAAATTAGGTTATTTCTATAATCAAATGGCCATCATCTTCAATTGCAGACATGTGAACTCTACCGGCAGTATGTAAAATCAACAGTATGTGAGACCCACTACCGCTCTACTGCTCATCCGGCGGAAACTACCGCTCTTGATAAAAATAATCTGATCAATTTTTGGCCTTAAAATTTCATTTGAAAACTCTCAATATATATCAACCATGCCTAAATACCGCATAATCTGTCATTTTAAGAAAATGGTGCAATAAACAACCTGTCAAATAACTTGTTTGAACTTAACCTAGGCCGAGATCGTTGCTGAGTTACATCACTCAGAACCACCGGCATCCTACTATTCAGCATTCTTTGTTAATTGGCATCCTACTATTCGAAAATTAACATACACAATTTTGCAGTCGTCTACTCTAGACCTGTTTGGCAGTCTGATTATCAAGAGCTCTACTTAATATAAACTTGAGATTTCACTAGCCAGACGTAAAACATCGATATTTGACAAGACCCTGAACAAATTTAGTCATGACGTATTTAAAACGTATTTTCGTAATGTCTAAAAATATGAACAACCATCAAATTTTTGTTAACATTATGTCCATCATTGTTTTTGACTTAAAAATTAGAAAGGGATTAAGAAATTCTATCGCTTTTGAACCCAATCTACCGACTTGTAGACCCAAATGTACCTCTCTGTCATTGCCAGAGGTTCAAATGTCTGCAACTGACCTAGGCAATATGGCTTGATTTAACTTATGCCATATATTATGGCCATCCACATTCTGACCTAATTTGGTGATAAGTGGACAAATGCTCCTCAAGACACAAAACATACTGGACTCTAATGATTCAACGCCCTTACACTGCAGGTGAAACTATATGTCCTGTTCTATGAATGCAGGTGAAACTATATGTCCTGTTCTATGAATGCAGGTGAAACTATATGTCCTGTTCTATGAATGCAGGTGAAACTATATGTCCTGTTCTATGAATGCAGGTGAAACTATATGTCCTGTTCTATGAATGCAGGTGAAACTATATGTCCTGTTCTATGAATGCAGGTGAAACTATATATCCTGTTCTATGAATGCAGGTGAAACTATATGTCCTGTTCTATGGATGCAGGTGAAACTATATGTCCTGTTCTATGAATGCAGGTGAAACTATGTGTCCTGTTCTATGAATGCAGGTGAAACCATATGTCCTGTTCTATTATTATATTATTATATTATTAGACCAGATTTGTTGAGCGCCCTTTTCATAAAAAAATACGTTCAAGGGCGCTTTACAATTAAACATGTGACATATCGCAGATATGTGGAAATCACCAAAAGTGACATATTTTAACATATTAAACCAATTCAAGTGAAACTCATATGTTGTCAAAAAAAACACACACACATAAAGTGTCTAAAAATGCTATATGCAATAAAATAAGCATAAAAAAGTAAAATAAGAATAAGAAATCAACAACATGAAACCAAATATATATATATACATATATATATACAGTTACTGTAGTTCTGTATCGTAAAAATAAGTAGGGATAAAAACAGCCACAGTTGTTATCTATACGTTGTAGCAAGTTTTGAAAAGTTGTGTTTTGAGAGCTCTTTTGAATGAATTAAGTGATGATTCTTTTCTGAGAGTGTCCGGGAGAGAATTCCATAGTTTTGCGGCAGCAACTTTGAAACTCCTATCACCGTAAGAGACCAGTCGACATTTTTGTGGCATGCAGGTGAAACTATATGTCCTGTTCTATGAATGCAGGTGAAACTATATGTCCTGTTCTATGAATGCAGGTGAAACTATATGTCCTGTTCTATGAATGCAGGAGAAACTATATGTCCTGTTCTATGAATGCAGGTGAAACTATATGTCCAATTCTATGAATGCAGGTGAAACTATATGTCCCATTCTATGAAAGCAGGTGAAACTATATGTCCCGTTCTATGAATACAGGTGAAACTATATGTCCAATTCTATGAATGCAGGTGAAACTATATGTCCCGTTCTATGAATGCAGGTGAAACTATATGTCCCGTTCTATGAAAGCAGGTGAAACAATATGTCCCGTTCTATGAATACACGTGAAACTATAGGTCCAATTCTATGAATGCAGGTGATACTATATGTCCCATTCTATGAATACAGGTGAAACTATATGTCCAATTCTATGAATACAGGTGATACTATATGTCCCGTTCAATGAAAGCAGGTGAAACTATATGTCCCGTTCTATGAATACAGGTGAAACTATATGTCCAATTCTATGAATACAGGTGAAACTATATGTCCAATTCTATGAATGCAGGTGAAACTATATGTCCCATTCTATGAATGCAGGTGAAACTATATGTCCCGTTCTATGAAAGTAGGTGAAACTATATGTCCCGTTCTATGAAAGTAGGTGAAACTATATGTCCAGTTCTATGAAAGTAGGTGAAACTATATGTCCCGTTCTATGAATACAGGTGAAACTATATGTCCAATTCTATGAATGCAGGTGAAACTATATGTCCCAAGCTATGAATGCAGATAAAACTATATGTCCCATTCTAAGAACAGGCATAGAAAAGTTCCATGAACAGACCTATAAAAATGCTAAAACATATTATACATATTCAAAGAGAACAAAATGTTGTTGTACTTTTTGTTATAATTCTATTCCAGAATTTTATATTGTTCTTTTCATAAACACAATAAAAGTCCAAAAGCGCTTAATTATTTATGAATCTCATGCATAAACATGCCACTCATTTCATCTAGTCAGTTATCCTTTACTATTTTTTAAATAATATGAATGGATAAAGCTTGATGTAACCGAAGCGAACCACAAAGCGTGTCTTTTCTCCCTCGACAATAAAGGGCATAATTGACACATATAGAAGCAAGAATTGTGGGCCTGCTACACATAGGCACATTCTCACTGGTAAGTGTGTACAAAGTTCCATGTGAATATCTTGGATGGTCATTAACTTACAGCCAAGTTTTTGCAATGCTATCTCAGCTTTTACAAGACAATAATAAAACAAACAACTTTTTTTGGCCTTTATGTTCATAAAGAGTTATGTAACCTTATTGTGTGAAAGCCTTGAGCAACTGTGTGTCCATGGAGTCAATGATTTTTGAGATCAGAGTTAAAACCCAAAAATATTGTAAAACCAAATCAAATGCCAAAATTTATTCACGATTATATGGAGTTATGTAACCTAATTGAGTTATAGTCTTGAACAACTGCGTGATGTATGAAGTCCATTCACGGCATTGAATGAACAGTATGTGTGATCTGAGTTAAAATCCCTATTTGCCCCAAAATTTTAACCAACCTATCTTAGACAGTCAATGGCCTTGATTCGTATAAAGGATGATATGGAGTTATGTAACCTAGTTGTGTGATGGTTGTGAATTACTGTGTGAAGTATGAAGTTCATTGAATTAACTGTATTTGAGATCTCAGAAAAAAATCCCTACTTGCCCTTAAACTTTAACCAAACTTTCTTAGTCCATCAAGGGAAATAATTTTTGTTTAGGTTTACATGGAGTTATGATACCTATAATTCTTTGATGGCAGTCAACAATTGTGTAAAGTATAAAGTCAATTGAATAAGGGTATATAAGTTATAAATAAAAAAAAATCCCTAAAATTTTAAGCAGACTAGATGTTCCCATAAACCTTAACTGAAGTTCTGAAGTCAATCAGGGACCATAACTTGAATGTAGAAGGATATGGAGTTATGTAACCTTATTGTTAAATGGTCATGAACAACTGTGTGAAGTATGAAGTACAAAGTAACTTAGATTACATCTTGAACAGTAAAACATAAACATACCGGTCTTTGCAGATTAACTTCATAGTTGTATCTGACGCTTCTGTTCACGATTGCTCGATCGCTGCCTTGGAATATCAGACACCATTTCTGAATATCTGGCATGAAACCAGCCATCCTGTTAATAAATGCACATGTATTTTTACAGTATATATCATAAAAATTATAAAACTGTGTCCAAGATTAACCTCATTATGTAGCCTTGGGCTGGATTTAAGAGTTAGTTTTGTATGGGTCCACGTTAACATATGGGCTAACGATTAAACTAACATTTATTGCAATGTACAGTTTTTCAGTTTGACACAATCATTCAATAATGGTCGTCTTTCTTTGAGTTGACAAAATTTGCAAAAGCCTGAAAGCTTTACACAGAGGGATACATGTTTTACGAATCTGCAACAGTTTAAGTGAGGATTTTGTGTCTGAGCTGCAAGATTGGTGCAAAATGTTTTGAAAAATAGATATTTTGGAATCTGTTTTCACCTGGTAGGTAGTATATATTACATAATATGTTCACCTCCCAGAGTGTACGGCTTGCAAGCTATAAATTGTGATAATGGTCAATTAAGCCTTAAACTCTCCTATGCCAAAATGGAGATCTCACCTATTTTTAAGCAGGAACTTGCTTAGTATTTTTATTTTCAGCCGCTTTATTAGCTGTAACTTTTAGCCGCCATTTTGCAGCTCAGACAAAAAAACTCTGCAAGTTGTAATATGTTTACTGCCTTGACAGTGGTAAAATGCCTTTGCAGACAAATTATGTATGTCATATAGGAGAGCTAGTTAACAACAAATGCCAAGCTCTAATTTAAATTAAGGCATGTTCATCCAATGATGGTCACCATTGTAAGTTGACAAAATGGGGTTTTATTTACATTTACATTCACCTTGGCTTACAAATGAATGTCAAAATGAAAATGGTGATAATTTTTAATAAAGCCTGAAGCACTCCTGTGCCAACATGTAACATAGTTATTATAAGTTGAGACCTCACCTAGTTTTAAGCGGGTATTTGCTCCTTGGCAGACGGTTTTGGTAGAGAGATTTGCGCAGTGGTTTCAGCTCGGCCGCGTGGGCAAATCCATGCAGGGCACTTTCCAGGGTTGTCACATTGCCAGCCAGACCCTGAATGGATGATATACATGTATAGTGAGTATGAATCTCTTAACAAGTTTTAAGGTGGAAACAAGAGCTATGACGAAAAAAAACTTGACTGGGGCTAGTCTGTTTTGATGTAGAACAAATATTATAAATTACGGGGTTAGTAGGTGACCTGATATGGGATAATCGGGGCAAAGGAACCCATATCGGGTGGTAGTGAAGCTTGAACACAAATATGGTTTCTGTGCCCCGTATATCCCCTATAACATATATATCACATTGACAACCTGTTTACATGTTTAAATGTTTCATATATTCATCGGAATCAGAAAATATACGCCATTTTGGTTCCATATAATTTTGGTGAGCCAATATGGAAAAATATGGGTTCGCCGTGTGACCAGTCCTGGACCAATGGCATTGCGTCATTTATGTTGGAAACATGATACATATATATGTATAGAGAAATATAAAATCATATTCTTCTTTTACTATTTGTTTAAGCAATATTATATCTTAATTCTTTACCATACATTATTATTGGAGACATTATGCATGCAACCTTTTGATTTTTAAGCAAACTATCAGCAATCTTTATTCAAACCAAAATTCAAAATGCCTTAAGCCTTACATCTGGCCCAGCTTCCAACGAAATGAACAGTTCAACAGAATTCAGATCTCCTGCAAAAAAAGCATGCAAAAATGTACATAATGCAATATAAAGCAAAATTTATATTTTTAAAATTACTGGCAAAGCAAAATCAAAGGTTTCAGGTTACGGGGTAATTGTCAAACTGATTGGAAAACCCATAATATAGAAAACAAGCAGAACCAAACAACACAATTGTAATCAGAGTGATCACTTACTAAATTTTAGCAACTATTACCTTTAAACTGTTCAGTTGCAAAGGCTACACCCATATCTGCGGGCACGCTGTCAAACCCACATGCCCCTACGATGTAAACACCTGCCTCCCGGGCTTTTCCACTGTACAGTAGCTGCATCTTCTCAAGGTACTGAAGCATTATTCAATTATTTCACATCTATGAAACAGTTGCTTTTAAAAGGACTCCCTCATTGAGTTTAGGTTAACAGTTTGTGCAGAAATAAAGCATTTCCATCATATTTTTAAAATAAATAAAAGAAGGTCTGATATGAACTTTTGATGGTGTTTTATCATTGAAACATATGTTTTCTTCAAAATTCACGCATTATTTTTTCCAATGTCTGACACTAAAATTACAGAACAAGTCCCTTTAAATAGGCAAAAAAAAATCAGATACATTTCAATTTTCACATTCATCTAGTCCTTTGTGTATACAAAAGTTTACATTCATATTGTATAACAGTAAAGGAGTTATGACCTCTTTTTTCAATTTCAATTTTGTGTTCCGATTGGATAAGTATGACATCATTTAACCCCTAAAATATGACATGACTAATATCAGCTACTCAAGAAAAAATGTGATACATCCTTTATTGACAACCATCATACCAATTATCAAGCCCCAGGGTAATTTTTGTACATGTACCTTGCAATAAACAATGGACTTCAGCTGCAGTTGAGAAAGTTGTAAATAAAACACATTTGAAATAGAGCGCAAGAGCAGTTTACCTGAGGTTCCCCACTGATATCAACATGATGGGCACCATTTTCTATGCAGGCTTTAACTACATCTTCACCATGGAAACGATACTGAAAGAATTATTATAAATAAACATACATGTACTGCTAGTTCATGTGGCTAAAAGACCAATAAAATATTTGATCATTTGAGTTCCAAATAAATCAATGATAGCTTCTTGTAGGTAGTATAATGTGTCTAAATCATGCAATCTTACTTGATTCCTGTTTTATGATATAACAACTTAACACTAGTCAAACATTAGACATACAAAAGCATTATTGGGTTAAATAAACTTTGAATCAGTAGTTTCAAACTACATGTATGCTAATCAATTGACAAGCAAGTGCCAAATTATAATAATGCACCAGTCAATTGTAACCACTGCCCCCCTAGGTCTGGGGAATACCAGGAACTTTGACTTTCAGTCCACCTTCTCCCTGGTAAAATCACCGCGCTGAGGGAAAAAACTGCTGGTAAAAATCCCCGCCAAATGCCCCCGCTCCCCGGACACATCCTAGGTAAGGCCCATTCCGCGCTATTTTCACCGGGAAAAACAAAACCACCGATTCACTAGAAACTGCAGAGCCACCTGAAGGTAAAAGCACGGCCCATTTCCCCCCAATATAACCCCTGACTTTGGGGGGCCACGGTTACAATATACTAGTGCATAATCCAGAGACTTACAGGGCCTACACAGTTGAGAACCACTTTTGCTTTTTCGCACATATCTTCCAAGGAAGAAGCATTCTTCACATCAGCAATGATGATGGGGGTTTCCTCTAATTCTTTGCCTAAAACATGAAGAATAAGGAAAGTAACAAATGGTTAATAAAGGTATGCCAAAAGGCCATTGTAATATACCCATGTCACTTTGGCGCAAACTTCTAAAGAAAAGTTTGACAATTAAGACTGATCTTGAAATTAAATTATATTGAAAATTGGATTAAAGTATTTAAAAATAATTAGAGTAGTAATTTATGCTTGTCCAATGATGTGAAATTCCTTAGCATGTAACATTTAATGACTGATCTGTACTCTCTTATTCTTTTGAGGATATTTATTTAGAAACATGCATAATTCATGCAGTTTAACAGGGACACTAGACAAAACACTTGTGATCTGTTTTACCTATCCTTTGTGACGATTCCGTCAAGACTTTCTGCAGCTTTTCCATGGACCTTCCTGCAACTGCAAACTTGAGTTTTTCTTGGTCTGCAACTCTTGCTACTTCGTCGACAACAAACTGCCCCGTAAACCCGGTGGCACCCAAAACCACAAAGTCATATCTCTCGTCAGACATGTTTTTCGTTTATCCGCTACCTGGTCAAGGCTACACAATTGCGCGTTTAAATGTTTGCTTGCTATTTTATTGAATGACTCACGTATACGGCCCACGGATACAGACGTGTAGCTCGCCGGCTGGAACCTGGAGAAATCGCTTACGTTCACAAGTTGACGTAAAAAAGATGTCAAGATCGGTAAACCACAACAAAGCACAAATTCTGCTGATGATCAATGAAATAATACTTACATATCGTGATACTTTCTTCATCTGTGGGTGCCTGTTCCACAAAGTTGAATTATTAATTAATGTACTTTTTATAAATCTCGTAAGCGACATTATTTACCCGGAAGTGGACATTTCTGTTTTGTTTTGGGGAAAGGAGAACACTTAATTGAAGTTAAAATGGATCTATATGATCAACACGATGATGGTCCTGGATTCGTTGGAATCAAGTTTTGTAAAGAATGGTATTCATTGAGTTTGTGTCACATATTTGTGAAGATTATTAGCCACTGATTGCCATGTCACACAATTTCGCGATACGTCATATCATATGTGTTGTCTATTGATCAATTGTAAAGTAATATTTATGCGCAGAATAGTAATTTTTGCATATATATATAAGATATATTTTTCTTTGGTTGACATATTGTTTTGACTTCTGCTTTGGTTGTTTTATATGTACATTTATATACTAAATGAAAAGGTATTGTTCTTAATAAAATATTGCACAACGGTCTCATTTAGTTAAATTAGTCAGTATATTTTAGTCAGTATTTATTATACATATATAGGTTTGTACATTTTATTTTAGCAATAACATGCTGTATCCAAAGGAAGATAAAGAGAGCAGGAATCTTCTGTATGCTGTAAGTATTTTAATTAAGAATTATCAAGTTATCCCTAGATACATTGTATGTATATTAAAACACAGTAAGTACTAAATAAAGCACATCAGAACACCCAGAATGTATCAGATTGCACCATGGCTTTGAAAAAAAAAACGAGGGGGCATGCCCCTGGATCCCCCTAGCACAATTATGAATCAACATAAATAGAATGCTAGCTACGCTCCTGATATGTGACTGATATTACTTCAAATTCAATAAATATATTAGTACATATACAATAAAACTGCGATCGCTCGAGGTCGCCAGGGACCGAGTCAAAACCTCGAGGGAACCGATGTTTCGAACGACCCGATTTTCAATTTTCCAGTTTGATATGAAATATCTTTCAGTGTATTTTAAGTTTGAAGTCGTCAAACAGACTGTTTACTAAGACACCGATTATGTGTTGCTTTGTGGAAATCGCTAATATGTTCAAAGGTTGACGTAAACTAATGAAAAACGCAAAAGAAAAACAATAAATAACAATAATGAATAAATAGAAATGTTAATTTTAACCAAAAAGCACATTTTCGTAACAAGCAACATTTGAATGACAGTACATATTGTGGCATTAGTTAGATTTAAGTTTCCCAAAATCAAGGATTGTTGATTGGCGCATCTTGTCGGTTTCGCGAAACTGTTCAATGGTAATGTGACATGACAGAGTACAGAGCGTCTGAAGATCACGGTCAGCATCGGCAGTGAATTCAAAGAACCTTCTGACCACATCTAAAGCATTAACTTCTTGTCATTAACTTCTCATAATTTATATCTCAAATGCCCATATCAACTAATATCATTGTATTGTTTTATGCAATAAACTATGGAACTGGAACTGGAAATATCGGTCACAGTTAACAGTGAAAAACGGTTTTTCACACCTTACGCGGTACATCATTAGGGTACCGTTTTTTTCCATTAAAATTCAATTTTCAAAACTTATCGGTCTTTTCATAATTTTGATTATGAAACAATTGAAGTGTGCAGATTCAATAATCGATAACTTTCTGTTCCAGTCATGTAGGCGCTTGCAATATCCATAAACCCGGGTCTCCGGATCGCCGTTCACTGTACCGATCAATTTGTTACCGATCAATTTTGTGTTTTCTTACAGTTTATAGTTTTGTTATTAAACGTAACTATTATATTTTGTTTCATAATAAATACGTAATAATAAACAATAAGCCGAATATAGATAATAACAGATGTTTCATTTCTTTCACAATGAATTTACCACATATTTTAATATGTTATAGATCTATCGTGCACGATGTGTTTGAGCACATAAATGAAATGACACTGTTTCACTATTAAAACCGCAGTACAGTAAAAAAATATATTCAGTTTACAAAATAAAATTTAACATTTTTTGTTGGATATGGCATTCCACTTTTTTGCAAAAAACTGTACAGTAGCCCGGGTGTTTGACTTTTATTAAGGGAGATCAGTGCGTTGGAGAATTTTAAAGCATTCACTGACAAGGAGCGAAATATAATGTGTTTGATTCATTTGTTTTTAGTTCAATATGTGCTAGTCAACATATGATATCATCATATCTATGAATTATTTAAGCAGTTTGCTGTTTTGAATAAAAATGTTCCAATTCGAAACAATATTATTAATACACAAAAATATCGCGGTACGTATCGCGATACGCTGCTCTTGTATTGCGATATACCGCGATACGGTCTTGGCGTATCATGGCAGCCCTACAGTCAATGCAGCGTGGGTATATTTTATATGAAAATAGGAGGAAAAAAGTTCGGACCAAGCTCCGACCTCGAGGGAACGCCGGTTCTCGAACGACCGCTTGTTTGAGGGAACGCAGTTTCACTGTAGTTATAATTATTTAGATCTTTCTGAAAAAGGTCTAGAAATGATCTATTTTGCAAAGTTTAAAGACCAAAAATGTTTTAAGTTTTAGTTAATTTTAGTTTTACATATTTTCTTTTTACTCTTAAAACATATCAATAATATTTATTGGGTTGTTACAAGAAAAAAACTTCATGGGTTTTGCCTCTAGACTAGTTTATTTACAGTTGTTAAATAGCAGTTTGATCATTGCTTAATTCATGAACAGTATCAACAATAATATGAGCCCCAAATTGCCTTAATGGTACATCAAAAAACCCTAACTAGGTTAAATGTTTATAATGAAGACTAAAGAGATACATGTACTGAATTAAAGAGTAAGACCATTTGAAAATGTTAAGCATATATATTTGAAATACATTTTCTTTTTCAGTGCAGAAACTGTGACTACCAACAAATTGCAGAAAACCCTTGCATATATGTGAACAAAATCACTCATGAAGTGGAGTAAGTATTGTTTAACTGTCACATATTTTGCCTATTAACCAAGGGCTTCCACTTAGAATTTGAGAATGGAATTTTGAACTTCATTGCCATGAATTTTGGAAGTTTTTTTAAGTATGGTTTAAATCTCATAAACACTTAGAACATTTCTGTTTATTCTGATAAGAATTCAAATAATGTGCAACCAAAATTTATTTCAATCAATTCTTTTTAATACGGAATTCTACGGCCATAAAGTAGCATTGACGCTACTAAGGTTTTGATATACATGTATCTTCACATTTCGAAGTTTTACCCAAAATAATGGAAGTTTTTATTAATAAATATATCTTTCAAGGACTCAATTTTGGAAGTTTAAGTCCATTTTAGGGAGTAATATACTTATAAACTTCGATTAATGTCTGCCTTAAGGCCTGCTTAAATAGATATTCAGTTACAAATCTAGGGGTGTTGGCAGTAATATTTTAACTAAAGGAAATTAAAGAATGACTCACATTTTCTTAG
Organism: Mya arenaria; assembly: GCF_026914265.1. Taxonomy (NCBI): domain Eukaryota; kingdom Metazoa; phylum Mollusca; class Bivalvia; order Myida; family Myidae; genus Mya; species Mya arenaria. The sequence goes on along the minus strand of NC_069132.1, from coordinate 65,817,848 downwards.
GTCTTGCTGGCAGTTCTTCTCTTGGGGAAAATGTAACAACATATTGGTTGTTAATATTTAAAATTTTAATCAATGAATTTAATGGGTTTTTTTGTCTAATACTAATCATATTTTGTTTTTGGATAAACTGAAGGCATCATTTTTATAATCAAGATCTTTTGAAAGCATATAGGCGCTGATATTTTATAAACTGTGACAGGTTAGTTGTAAATGTAAAACTATGTTTTATAGTGAGCTGACCCAGATTATCGGTGATGTTATCGCTGACCCTACACTGCCTCGGACAGATGACCATCCATGTCCAAGATGCGGTCACAAGGAATCCGTCTTCTTCCAGTCTCACAGTACCCGTGCTGAGGTTTGTTTGTTAATCCAATCTTAATATGGTATGGATTACATTCATGGATTATGAAACAAGTTAAACAAAATTGTGCCTTAGTGTTTTTACAAGGCTTTTTAAATTACCCTTTTGATGGGCTGAGCTGCCATATATTATATATGGCTCCACAATCGGGAATTTAAAAAAAAATGTTTTTAAGACTGTAGTTTAATGTTGATGAAAATATAAGGGTATAAGTCATTTTTTCCAAAAAAAATGGGAAAAACAGCCTTAACAAAGGACTCATTTTAAACCAATGTTTATATGAGAATATAAGAGGTGTGTGGGTGGGAGTGTGGGGGGGGGAGGGGGTGCATCCCAAATTTCCTATGCGCTATTAACTCATGACAAAGATGATATGTCAGATATATATGACTAAGGTGCCCTTTGATGAAAGTGTAGACAGTGACACACTTCAGTTGTGCCCTTTTTCGAAAACAAACTAATGACTTTGTTTTTCTTGTTAGTCATTCTAAAATGCTGTCCAGGCTTCTTTTTTTTTAATGATGCATGTCCAGGCAACCATCATTAAAAAAAGCCTGGACGGCATTTTAGAATGACTATTTTTCTTGTTAGAAACAATAAATTGCTATGGTAAATCATGTTATTCTAGCTTCAAAAACTGTCTTAAAGAATGTCTCAGTGACAACCTGCAAAACCCACCGGTTGCCATTCCAGAAGTTAAATGAATGTGCTGGTCTGGTTTGCAGATTGTTGATTTTAGTCTGGAACTTTACCTTTAATTTTTTTTTAAGAAAATCGTCTTTGACTTTTCAGGATGATTTAAAAGTTTGATTATTTAGCTTTTGAGCTTAAGGCATGTATTTGGCTTTTAATTTATGATAATAATCTATTATGAATTAAGGCTTAAATTGAAGGTTCAAATGAGCTTTGTGTTTTTTACAGGAGGGAATGCGGCTCTACTATGTGTGTACTAACAGCCAATGTATTCATCGCTGGACTGAATGATCGCTTTGTGGATATTTGTATTGTTCATTATTCCTCACAGACAGTTTCATTTTAGCATTTGTCATGTTGTTTTCTAATCTGTAATGATAATAATTACATAAGTTGTGATTTTTGGTATTGAAAATGAGGACTGTCATTTAATTGTAAAATGTGTCCTATTTTTTACTATTTTGTTTTATTGTTTTCATCACCGATAGTAGTAAAATTGAAATGAAACAATTTTTGGAATGGAAAGAAACAAAACAAATTCCATTTTCATTGAGCCAATTAAAAAAAAATTACATGTAAAACGTGTTGTAGTCCTGTTTTGTTGGTGTATTAAAATAAAAATGAAAGGTTTTGGTTCCAGAATGGTATTCTTGTAGTGAATTGTTTTTTTTGTGACGATATGATCTGGGCAGTGAAGGAGAGTACATGTAATATCACAAAAGATCATAATGCATGAAAGGTAGATCAGAGGCTTTAGGGGTCAACTTTTCATTAGAAGTTCATTTTTAAAACTGTGAGTGCAATTTCATGTAAATAAACATATTCTGATGTAGAATAATGAAACTGAATTATATTGTTTGTATTTATTACTCCTTGTGATCAACAGATCGCCCATTTTATCAGTAGATCCAAGGTCAAGGACACAGTCAAATTTAGAGAAAATGGACTCATGATTTTATATATCATGCTTGTCTTGGTACACAGTAGTCAAATTTAGCACAAGCCTGCAAGCCCTGCACTTGTACAATGGTTTTGGGCTTTAAAAAAATCTGGAATTTATGAAGCAGGGCCTGTATTTTTTATTTTATGTTGAGCAAAAAAGTAAGTATGCAGCTTGTTCATCCATCAGTCTAATTTCAAGTCTGAGTAGGAGTTGGTTGGTGGATAGGAAACAGGTCTTGCAACTCGCCTCTGGTGTTGGACATTTTGTCTTTGTATAGCATCATAAATGGATTTTCAAAATTGACAGACACAACTGAAGCACGAACAAACAACATACGATTGTCCAGTTAGCGCTCATTGGCCCATTTTCACAAATATAGCGAGTCTGAGTTTGACTCTGGCTCATTAATTTTGTTGTAATATTAAAATGCTTTTACAGGAGTAAATATGGTCAAAAGTGCTGTAACTGTTATAAATAATATGTCCTACAATCGGTCATGCATCTTTTGTCAAAATTAGTCATGGCATAGATATTTTGGAAAATTTAAGTATGCAGTTTTTTTTAGCCTTCCATCTTAATCTCTGATGTAAGTGAACACAGCCCCAGCTGAACACTGAAGTATCCTTGGTTTGATTCCCTCCATGTATTTTAGATTGGTTGATGCTAACCAAGTGGGAAGAGAGAGTTTTCAACGGCCACACCAGTTACCCCCACAACATGAGATCCCACGCTCACAAAACATCGTGCCAACCAGCATCACTTAACATATGTTTTTATACAGTCGAATCCTGTTGGCTTGAACACTGTGACCGGCAAAAACACCTTAAGCCTATGAAAATTCGAGCCAAGCATGATTGTTTACCTACAGTAAAAAGCAATCGGTTACAGTTTACATCAAATTCGAGCCAATGAGGATTTCGGACCAAGCGATTTTGAGCTTTTGAGATTCGACTGTACCTTTCTTCCCGATCATTGTAAAATACATTATTAGATAAAGTTTAAACTAACAACTCGTTCAAGCGATTGAAGATTTATTTATCCATGAAGAAAGCGGCATGATGCATATAGTTACAGATGACAAAAAAACACTGTTCAAATGAACGACAATCTTATCCTTAGCAAACAATAAGTTTAACACCAGTATGGCATAGAACATGAAGCAGCAACATAAGTAATATCTATGTTTAGTATATATTCATAAATCATAATCTATATAAGGAAATTCAATGTAACAAACACAACTCTGTGATAATGATATCAATTCACTGTTCCTAAATTCTTTACATACAAGTCCATTCATAATTGTTTGACATACTGAAATATTCACTTTTCACTTTAT